>NC_140444.1:1157974-1385474 GCF_963576455.1 Neolamprologus multifasciatus | reverse complement strand
ACATGTTTGTATGCATGCCTGATCATTTTGGGGCATGATCCTTATGACATGACACATGGCGTCAAGGATTGTCTCCTCCCAGATCCTGACCAGAGCTTCACTGAACTCCTGAAAATTTTGAGGGGCAACCCTGCTGATGTAAGATGGAGCAAAACATGATGTCTCAGAGGTTTTCTATTGGATTTAGGTCAGGAATTGATACCAGTCAGTGGTATCAATTCCTTCATCCTCTAGGAACTGCCTCCATACTCTTGCCAGGAGACATTATCATGCACCACCTAACCACAAATGTCTGCATAAACCTTCATCTCACTGCCAATGTTAAGCTACACTACCACTACAGTTATTCTGTACACATCTTGCTTGCAAGAAGCATGTAAGCATACAGTCGCATTCAAACACTAACAATGCGCTGCTCATTGTGATCACTGTGTACAGTGATTATTCTGCCCTCGCACTTAACCAGGCAGATAGATAACCATCATCTCATGAAGAAAAACCACTCTGTTCTTCCTTTCTGGTTGTTTATTTCCAACTGGATGCAAGGCATCCAGTTGGAAATATTTATACAGTTTAAACATTTATACAATTACAAGATGCTATTGTAACCAATACGTCTACTCACCAAAGAATGAGTGAAGCAATATGGATAACAGCAGAGGAGAAATTTATTTAGGGTCTGATGGCAATTTACCATCTGTGTCCAGCACTTTAAACGATTGATGGACTGGAGCACATACGTCCTTAACATACCCTCTTAAACATCAGCTTGACACTGATACATCAAAGGAAACTTAACCGACTCTAAGTGCAAATGTTTCAACCTGAACAACTTAAAACTTCCCTGGGATACAATGTAAATAAAGACAAGAAGAAGAAAAAAAAGAAAAAAATATTTTCATCAATAGCCACTTCTCCTAATCAGGAGACAAGTGAATATATTGTGTAATGGGTCTTTTTTCTCAGTCCTGGGGTTGTAACACCACAACCTCCTCAGTCCGTAATCAGAGAGTGTCTATTTGACAATAACCAAAATGTCTTTGGATAGTCTTTGTGAATGCAAAAAGAAAAAAACAAAACAATGGTGTTAGCTGGCCAGCAAAATAAAGATAGTGTATGGCACTGAGTGCGGGCGTGTGTGTGAGTACTTCAGTCCAAATAATCGAGGTCCGGATGGATGAATGGATGGCAGCCGCCGGTCCTTAAATGGCACCAGCGAGACAGCACAGTATTAAGGCAGCACAGTAGCGAGGCGTCTGGCAGGAGAACGAACAATAGTCTTTTTTTTAAGGCTACTGCAGAAGGAGATATTCCCCGCTAGCTCACCCAAGCTTGCTCTCTGGCACAGCTACAAGCCATGTGAGCTCGTAGCCCCTCAGTGACATATGAACTTGGCTACCAACGTCCGCTTAGCATGGCGGCTAATTGTCTAGCTTGCTAGCTTATCCCCAATTAGCAATTAGCACCTTAATAACCATTACTACACATCACATCATAGCAAACACATGATAACACATGGAATAGTATAATATACATACGAAAAAGATTTTTACCTGACAGGAGAACGAACAATAGTCTTTTTTTAAGGCTACTGCAGAAGGAGATATTCCGCGCTAGCTCACCCAAGCTTGCTCTCTGGCACAGCTACAAGCCATGTGAGCTAGAAACGGGGTAACTATGTGAGAATGCTGCTTGTAGACTACAGTTCAGCATTTGACACAATAGTGCCCCATAGACTGTTCACAAAGCTGAGGGATCTTGGACTTAACAACAGTTTGCGTGCATAGGTGCTGGACTTCCTTACTGGTAGATCGCAGGTGGTGAAGGTGGGTAAGTGTGTCTCTGACAGCATCACTACCAACACAGAAGTGCCACAGGAGTGCGTACCCTTTTCCACTACATACTCCCTCTACACCTCTTGATTGTGTGGCCACTCAAGGCTCAAACACCATCGTGACGTTCGCTGATGATGCTGTGGTGTTGGGCCTCATCTCCAACAACGATGAGACAGCCTAATGGATGAGGTGAAGAACCTGGCATCTTGGTGCAGAGAAAACCACCTCCAACTGAACGTCTGCAAGACCAAGGAGCTGGTGGTGGATTTTAGTAGGAGAAAGCAGCAAGACTACAAGCCCCTGGCCATCAACGTGGAGAGGGTGCTGTCCTTCAAGTACCTTGGGGTTGACATCTCCTTAGACCTGACATAGACTGTTCACAGTCCAAAAGGGCTAGGCAGCACCTGTATCACCTGAGACAACTGAGAAAGTTTGGAGTCTCTCCAGGGATCCTTAGGACTTTCTATTCGGGTGCTGTGGAGAGCATCCTCACACAGATCTTTACATCCTGGTATGGGAACAGCTGTGTTCAGGACGAAAAGCCCTTCAGAGAGTGATCTGTGTGGCAGAACACTGCTACAGGTCTGCTCTCCCTTCCCTACAGGACATCTACAACAGAAGATGTAGGTCCAGAACAGCTCGGATTTTTAAGGACTTGTCCAGGACTCCTACAAATAATCCAGCACATTACACCATGGTGTAAGATGCTAGCAGGCAGGGTGTACATTTGAATTTTTTTAACCAAGTAACTCATGAGATGCCAACATCAGGCAGAATGAGCATAAGCTTCAGAAATACCAAGGGCTATGAGAAGAGCTAGGAAAAAGTGTGGAGGGAAAAGGCAACGGTGGTCCCTGTGGTAATCAGAACCCAGTGACCCCCAAACTGGGGTAATTGCTCCAGATTTCAGGAACAACATCCAAGACACCTAAGATACCACATAGGACCCTGATTCTCACAGACCTCTGGTAAAGGCCCCAACTTTGAAGGAAAAAAGACTATATATATGTGTATATGCAGGCCAGCCGACAGATCTGGGTAGGCCCGGGACAACGCTGTCAGCTCAGTTTCTATTAATCTCTTTGGTTTTTGCAATTGCTGCAGATCACTGAGGTAAGGAGTTGCCTTGTCATATAAGGCTTTAAAAACAATTACAATCACATTTGCATTATCCTCTATTCACCTGTTGTGTCATCCACTATTGTTTTTGGTTTTTACAATAAACTTTGTTTACCATTTATTGAAACCTGCCTGGCATAACTTTTGAGTCCACACAATTCTGTCCTTCACAATAATACCTGTCTAGTGATCACAATGGTTGGTAGTAGTTGATTGGTTTACATTTTTGCATTTTTTCTATTATTTATTCATTCCTGCATTTAATTAATTTTGCTACTGCTTATATTTTGTGTACGTTTCAACTCAACAAATATCAGTTAGGAAATTGCATTTCTAATTAAGCAAGTAATGTGTGGATTCATCTCTTCTCAGCAATCATTAATATATTACACAGATCCTGACATTTGAGGTCCCCACTTTGACCATGCCCATACCCCACCCACCTACTGTCTACTGCAGCACGTCAAGATGGCGGAGTGACAGTGCAGTTTGTTTTAAAACATAAACAATAATTTCATACATCTACAGTCTGACATTTTTATTTCAGTTATTTTTTAACGTACATATTAAACCAATTTCAGTTCAGAAATTGTATTTCTCACTTAGCAGGTAATGTGTAGAGTCATTTACTTCGTTCTCAGCAATTTACACATATCTTGACATTTGAGGTCCCCACCTTGACCATGCCCATCCCCCCACATAGATGGCCGAGTGACGTTGTACTTTGTTTTAACACACCAATGACCCGTCAGTGTCCGGTGCGGTATGTGTAAGAATCAGCGGAGTTAATCTGGTGTGCGCCTCGTCCCAAATCAAGCGCTCCTTTTGTGATCACCACACCTGCTCTCCTTTGGCGCATAGACAGACGACAGACATGCTTCAGACAGCAAGCACATGCGATATGCGGAGTACAGCTAGCTGTGCAGCATTAACCAGAATGGTAAGTTTTGACTTATGTCACATTATAATATTGTGCTTTTGGGTTAATTTGTGTCGCGTTTGCACATTATATTAACACACAAAGTGTCGTGTGCAGCTGTAACTTAATGGTATGACGTGATGGTTAGCTAATGTTAGCTAACAACGATGCTAACTGAGTTGCTGTTAAATCTTGGTCTGCCTATGCTTTTGTCAAGTAAAATAAGTTTAAAACGGTGCAACAATTGGCTGTAAAAATACTACGGACTGTGGTGATTTTTATTTTAATGCATCTATAGTATTTTCAAAATGAATTTCTGTTATTGGTACTTAGTTGCTACGAAATACTTTGCTTCAACACAGTGTTACATTACACAAACTACACCGTTACAGTAAACTGTTCAAACCAAACCATCAAAATATACTGTTTTATTGTCTTGATAGATATTTCAATTTATACTAAAACTGCAATGGTGTTACGGCTGTAGTTGATCCACGATCCCTTTATATCACTCTGCACAGATGCGCGTATATGCACGGATTAATTCAAAATTGTAAAGCTTCAGCATCATACATCGTGTTTTAGTGGAACTACTACTATTTAAAGTAGATTTAATGTTTCTCTACCTCGTCTTAGAGCTGCAGTGAAAAGATACCATGTAGGAGGGTTATCACGTGAACGGCGCATAACCGTGACCGTCATGGTCAGCGGAGGAACGTGAGCTGCCTCGCGCATTATTTGATAGTATGTGATCGGTGATCGGTGCACAGGTGATGAGGGACAAACCAGCTTGTATTTAATTAGCACATGAAAAGAGTAGTGAGTGAAATTAGCGGATGTGAGAATATAGTTGAGATTTCTGCTCTGTCCTCTGTCTGTGACCGAGGGCAGGGTTCAGCACGCAGAGCGGGCAGCAGGCACAGAGAGAGCGTAGGTGAGCTGAGACTTTAGTTTGTGGGACCTGACGTGTTACTGCACACACGACAAAGGTTAAAAAAATTAAAAAGGTATTTAATAAAACGCTTCTTAAGGAGACATGCTGTCAGAATAATGATAACGCTGCGTCTGCATTCACCTATGTCACCAAGCTCGTTAACCACAACAAGCTTGTTTGTAAATTGTTAGGAACACGCTAAAACGAAAACAGACTGTATGTACATCTGTACTGCATCTATAATTTACTACACACTTTAAAATTGAGCTGGTTCTGGTCACTGTGTCTGACAACAGCTCTTAGACCAGGGGTGGGCAATTCCAGGCCTTGAGGGCTGGTGTCCTGCAGGTTTTAGATCTCACCTTGGGTCAACACACCTGGATCACATGATTAGTTTGTTACCAGGCCTGTGGAGAACTACAGGACATGTTGAGGAGCTAATTAGCCATTTAAATCAGCTGTGTTGGTCCAAGGACACATCTAAAACCTGCAGGGACACCGGCCCTTGAGGCCTGGAGTTGCCCACCCCTGTCTTAGACAATGAGAGCAGTCCCTCCCTCTGCTAGGTGTAGCATCCCTGCTCAGCCATATAAGAATGGTAATATATCACAGGACCACCCGTTCAAAACATCAACCTTGTATGTAAGGGAAAGAAGACAAAGCTATTGCTGTAGTTTTTGATGATCTGTTACATCCCTCAAAATTCTAATAAATCACCATAGAAATTGTAGTAAAATATTTTCTTTCATTGTCCTGCTTTAATCATACATCAGAATTTAAGTTAGTAGCTTTGTCACTTGACTGTATATTGGCAATGACTGTACTTTCATAAAGATTTCACAGACAGGGAAATATTAGGAAATGTTGTAGGTAATGATAACCACCATGACAGGCTATGATGTCACAAAGTAACATATATCAATATACTGCCAAATTGTACAACTGGAGCTCACTGAAGTACAGTGAAATTTGATTATGTTGGTCCTTAAAGTTTGACTAACTGTTTCACTTGTGCTGATAGGAGGATGGCCCAAGCTTTGCATCTACCAATGGCAGTGCTGAATGCACAGGTAAGAAAGCTCTGTGTTACCCTACATTTTGCTTTTTTTCTTCATTGTTGGTAAAACTGTAAATTGGCTTCTGTCATTTTTAAATTGCAAATTGTACAATTGGTTCCAAACCTGAATATATCAAATAAATGCTGTTAAAATTCTCATTGGGGTAGAACTGCAAATCTCCAGAGAAATGAAAAGCTACAATTCAGATGTGTCTTCAGCAGATACTCTGCTGTCACTGTAGGTAAATAACATGAAATAATCATAATTGTTTTTTGTTAGAAATAATTTTATTTGGTGTAAGTAGAGGTTGTGCAACAACTATTCTTTTCCAATAAATTCAGCCTTTCAAGTGTTTAGGCTATTTTAAGGCAAAACTCAATATATTGTAAATTAAACACATTGCTCAAAGACCGTCTCAACTTGCTATTGTTATTTCATCTTGAACCAAGTCAACATTTTTAATTTTGCAGTTGCTGATGGGACAGATGCCTTTAACCCTGCACACAAGAAAGAGGTAGGATATGCCATCTTCTTTTGGTTCTTAAATGGACCAGTAAACCAGCTGTGCACTTAAACAGCTGTGATAGACATTGCACATTGTTAACGCTGACATACTCACTTTACATTATTATTTAAGGAGCAGTTTAGGGTTGTTTGAGTTCTCATCTACACCTTACACATTATATAGCTGTCAAGCCAATATTGCAATTAATAATCCATTAATATTGAAATTTCCACTATTCATTCAGTGTACATCATGCTAGAATGACTCTAAGAATGATTGCTGAAAATATCACATGCACACATTATGTTTTTGCCGTTGAAAATAAACATTCTGGGATTGTTTGATGTGTAATATGTTCAGTTCGTTCAGCTTAAAGTAAAGGTTAGACTGCAGTGTGTTCAGACAGTTAAATTGGTAGAAGGATTTTAAGTAGGCAAACTCCTCCAGTTTGGACCTCAATATAAAAGGTAGTAAATTAGTTTATGCACTGCAGATACATATTCATGATTTCTGATGTGATAAATATTCTTAGTATTTGTTTTAATGATTGTTTCCATATATTTTATTTATGTCAATATATGTACATCTTGTGATGTGAGAGGTAAGTGGAATCAAATCAAATTGTGGCCTTGATTTTTATGTTTTTTCTTAATTTTAATAAAAAAAATTACAAATGTCAGCCACATTAAAATGTTTGAGGACACCGTAAAAACAAATCATTCATTGTAATACAGTTGTTTATAATTAAATACAAGGTATGATTAGGCCTTGTCTCAGCAGTAAGGCTTCTTTTCGTAAGGCTTTTTGCTGTTTGTCATTCCCTCTTTGTTCTGTCTTGTCTCTCCACTACTATCTAATAAAGCAAAAAACAATAAAACAAAGGTTTTGATTTATTTCTTTGTTTGCAGGTTAAAAGTCGTGGCTTGCTTCGCCTCGAGAAACTCAGGAGACATCATAGTGTATGTGAGCAACGCTACGAGAGGGCACAAAGTAAAAGGTTAAACGACCAGAGGGAGAGGACCTTGTTTCTACACCGTAGCCTCAATACGAAGGTTAGTTGTACTACTTCTTCTTTTGGATCCTCCTTTAAGGGGTCGCCACAGCGGATCATCTGCCTCCATCTCACTCTATCCCTAACATCCTGCTGTCACACGCTCTCTTGACTTGTTAGCACATCTCCATTTCTGTCTTTAATCACCCGAACCTGCTGCGCATCCTTTCCAGCTCAATCTCCGTCTAGCCAATCAGTACAAGTCCTTCCTTCAATCCTCACATACAACTCACTATAAGCCTTTTTCTTCGTCTTTGCCACCTCTCTCTTGGCTGTACTCCCAATGCTCATGTCTACTTCCTTAATCTCTCTGACTATCACACTTTTTCTTTGCTAACCTCTTCATTTGGACATTTTCCTGTACTTCACAATACCATCAGGTTTCCTGTTATCTTTTCTCTGTCTAGAGGATACCCCAAGCGCTTTCTTGGCCGTTGCCCTCCCACTTCAGCTGTACTTTCCAAGTCATCTGGTAACTCTTCCATACTGCCCAAACCTGTCTCAGCTCCGTCATGAACAACCGTCTTCCTTCCTCATTTTCCACCATTTAATTTTTGCCTCTGCCTTCACTTGCTTCTTTGTTGTTACGTCCAACTTCATCCTACAGACTGCCATATGATGCCGCTTAGCTACATTCTCCCCTGACACCACCTTACAGTCTCTCTTTTGGCAAAATCCACCAACATTTGTCTTTCTGCATTTCTATCCTTAACACAATACCTAACCAACAACTCCTCATCACCTCTGTTTTCTTCAACTACATGTCCATTGAAATCTACTCCAATCACCAGTCTCTCATTCCTAGTAAAACTCTCTACCACTTCATCTCACTCACTCCAGAACTCCTCTTTCTCGCCTACCTGACTTCCAACCTGTGGGACATACACACTGACAACATTCAGCATAGCCTCTCTCTTCAGCTCTACCACACTGTTCGCATACTCTTCCTTCAGGATTATCCCTACTCCATTTCTCTTCCTATGAACACCCTAGTAGAACTGCTTGAATCCACCTCCAATGCTCCTGGCCTTGCTTCTCTTGCACCTGGTCTCCTGCACACACAATTAATCTACCTTCCTTCTTTCCATCATGACTGCCAGCTCTCTGATATGTGTACTTATTGATTTAGGTATATTACATCTTGCAGTAGTATAGCTTAGATGTGCTACACTGAGTCACACAGAAGATAATTTTCATACGCTACAGTATGATTTTATTGCTTCACTTGCTTAGGTTGAGAAAGGTGATCATAGCAGTGTATTGTGGTGACAGCTTGTCAGACTGCTGATAATAAAATCTGCAGTTAAGTGCTTTATGTACAGTGCAGAAGCACAACGAGAAAGTAGTATTATGATAACTCAACATGCTAAACAGTGTAATACTCAGAAAGGTCTTTCCACCCTACCGGAAAGTGTGAGCCTTTCACAATGACAAAAACAAACAAACCCTTGTTTAGAGTTTATATTTTGCTGGCCAAATCAAAACTGTGGCCCATCTTATCTGAAATTGACAACAATTGTGATATTGCTAGAGCAACTGCTGCAAAAATGCATTAAGACACATATTTACGGGGCTGGGCGCCGTAAATATGTATGTATGTACCAGTGAGCTGGTACATACCTGAGCTGGGCGCTCAGGTATGTACCAGCTCACTCCCGGTGACTACTTGGCGGGGCCTGGCGCCTGCTGCTCGGTCAGGCCTCTTCCGGGGCGCGGGGGGCCCTCGGGCCTCCGGCCTCTGTGCCTGCGGCTCGGTTCACTCTGGCACAGCTGGCTGCCGGCAGAGCCGGCGGGCACGCCGGTGCAGCCCCCTCTAGCTTCTGCCCGGTGGCTACTGGGTGACCCCTCATCTGGGGATCCTCAGCCCTTCCCATGAAGGTGGCACGGATGCCCCTCCGGTGGTCCTCCTTGGGCTCTTGCACTCTGGGGCCTCTGGATGTCTGGGGCCTGGATCTCCTCCATGCCTGCTTCATGCCCTGGGGGACGGGGCTATGGCTCTCTACATCCTCTAGCAGACCATTACATGGGGAAACCATTTGAATACAAGCGCGCCGATCCACACAGGTGTGCACATGGGTGTTCACTATTCGTAGACTTAAATCACACCTTTCTTGGCTGCTACTTCAAAGCACATTGTGCGCTGTCTGTCCTGCGTGCTGCACAACAACATTCAATATTTAGTATTTACTGCTGTTTTCACTTAGCTAGATTAATGCGATGGTGTTGTGTATAGTATGTTGCATTGTTTTGTTTTTTTTTTTTTTGCTTGTTTTCTATTCTTTTTCTCTCAACAGGTGATCCCGGAGATATTTTTTCTTCCCCCCTTTCTCACTGTCCCTCTCCCCTTCTGTTTTTCTTTTCCTTCCTCTTTCTTTCTCCCTTTCCTATCCCTCACTCATGTCTGTCCCGTCTGTAACAACTGAAAATAAAATAAATAATAAAAACAAAGGTCGATCAAATGGACCAATACGGCAATGCCATGATGATCCATTTGGCAAAATAAATCCATTGGGTATCCTTGTTGGTCTTCAGACAACAATTCTGACGGCTAAAGAACCAAATGGGACAGGCGGAAAAAAAAAAAAAAAAAAAAAAAAAAAAAAAAAGACATATTTACAAATCTGTGTTGTAGCAATAATTATTCTGTAATTTATATTAATCTGTAATTGTTATTTGTATCTTTTTCTGTTTACTTTTCAGATGGAACAGCAGTTGTCCAGTGACAGCGACAGTTCCATTATCATTAAACCCACTTCAGCTGATTCTGACATGGATACAAGTGTACCTGAGCTCAGAAGGACAGACAGTGTTATTGTAAGTTTATTCGTACAACTCCACTACAGATCTCAGATTTTTGTGCACAGAGCACAAAGTGAATAGACGGTAACCGTCAAATTTAAAACTAACAACTAAGTCTTGTGAAAAAATATAATAATAATAACTACCTCCTGTACAATCATGTCACCTTCTTGGATTACGAGCACGCCTTGATAGAACGACTGTAAGCTTGAGACAAGGGGTTTCTCATTTATCAATATTGTCAGGGACACTGATGTTTAATGTCTTTTCTAGTGTCTGAAGTTCAGAGGCTTTAGTGCTTCAAGTTCACAAAGGTTTTCAAGGTGTTACAGTAATAACAGTAGCTTAAATTCAATTAGCATTGCATTTGCATAGGTAGTAATGTATGATTGCATTTAGTTAGCAATAAAAGATTTTAAGGAATAGCTTAAAGTACGTAATGACTTTTGTGATCAACTTTATATTCTGTATGTTCTCATAAAAGGTGATACATGTTATTTTTAAGCCTACGTATATTTTATCTGTGACACATTTTAAGTCTCTTTTGTGTAGTGAGGCAACAGGATTCTTCATTGTGATAGGATCATTTGGATCATTATTTCTTGTGAGGTGGTTCCAAAATGCCCATTTTATTGTTTATGCGCTATGACTAAAATTTATTTCTTTGAATTTGACAAAAGGAGCTCCACAAATGACTGTCATGCTTTTGTCGCCTACTAATTAAGCATTTGTCAGTCTCATCCCCTGACAATCCTAAAATGCAATGCACTGCTAAAATCTTCACTTTACCTGGAACACAGTTGATACTTGAGTAGATACTATTCTACCTTAGAAACATAAAAAATGTTCTTCAAAGGTAATTGATCCAGGTAAAAATTATATCATATATTTAAATAAAGAAAATCAATTTCTATAAACATTAGTGTATATATACAAAAAGAAAACGAAGTTCAGCAATTTCCTAGAAACAGTGTTAGCTTAGAGATTACATTGTCCCAGATGTTTAAAACTAACCTAAGTGACTGTTAATGAGTGTGACATCACAGCTGTATTGACAGTCTTTGGGTAATGACAGCATATCCAGACAAAGCCACCCAGGGTTGTTTGGTAAATGTGATGCAGCAGAGGAAAGATTACTTAATATGACTAGTTCAAATTAAGTTGTGACATGTGTGGTACCGTAAATGGTATTAATACAACTGTCAATACCAGTACAGCTGTTACAACTACTACTGTACTACCTCTGGTCTTTAAATGCTTGTGTGAGTGGAAAAATTTAACTATTTTCTTTTTTCTTTCTTTCTTTTTTTTTTTTAGCTTACCAGACAAATGCTTGGATGCCCATCTATATCAAGTACTGACATCAGTGAGGAAGGATATGCTCCTCAAACTGCTGAAGAAAGTGACAGTTCTGCAGAAAGTATCATACGACACAAAAAGAAGAAAAAAGCATGGAAAACTACTTCAGGTAACTCTCAGGAAGATGTCCGACAACTGAAGAGAAGGTGTACCCGAACTCAATGCAATTCCTCAAATTCAAATGCTAAAGAATCCTCTTCACTTGATGCAGAAGACACTAACACATCTGCGTCATCTGCTGCTTCATCTGCTGCGTCATCTGCTGCTTCACTCTTATCGACAAAATCTTCAGGTATGTTGCTAACTTGTGGATTACTCTGCTGTTACTAAAGTATTACCATTAACATAAGGGTTAAGAACAAGAAAAAGATACCAGATGTAGGTTGCAGTCATATCATGGATTCACGCTATAACTTGTCAGTCTCTGTCACAAATGCAGCTGTGGAGGTAATGTCAGAGTCACATCATCACACCGGTGATGTCGGAACAGAGAACACATTATTGCAGTGTAGAACTGGATGACCAGCCCTTGTCCCATTAGTAATAGAAGATGTTGTGTTTTATCTTTAGTGTTTTAGTGTGTTTTCACAAAGTCACAACACCCAGAGTGCTTCATTTACAGCAACTATGTTCATAGTTAATCTGCCAGTCGTGTTCTTTAAGTAAACTAGTAAGTAATTGAGAGGGAAGTTATATTGACTGTCTCTTCTCACTGATAGTTTTATTTTTTTAAATTCATTTCCCACACTCTGTTCAAAAACGTAAAACATCATGTTACAACAATGTTTGACAAATTATTTATTTAAACATCAATTAATTCTTTCATAGGTTGTTTACAGTTAAATCGCTGCAATGCATTATGGGCATTTCTTGTACTTATACTTGAGGAATACCAACAAGTACAAAGTATAGTCCAAATGTACCTATAGCTTTTGATATAGTTGTCGACATACTCCAAGTATCACATCTGGTCATAAGGGGAGTCATGTGATTACACACCAACTTGATGCTCTTCTTTTTGAATAACACTGTTACTGTCTACTTTATTCAGGGGCATCACAAACCACAAGAAGGAAGTGGACTGAAGCAGAAATAAAGGCTGTGGAGAAGACTCTAATGGAGTACATCAACTCTGGAAAGGTTCCTGGGAAGGCAGAGTGTCTCAAATGTATTGAGACTTCACCATTAGCATTGAAAGAGAGACGTTGGGAGGGAGTTAAGTTTTACGTGAAAAACCGAATTTATGCTTTAAAGCGAGAGTCAGTGAAAAGAAGGTAAGAAGCTAATGTCAAACAAATGGAACATAAACAGCTTCAGTTACCGTTTAAAATTTTCTCATGTTTAGAGAAAAAAAAGACAATTGTTACGGTGCTGGGTCGGGGACCCAGTGTTCTTTGTTATTATTGTGGGCTCATGTTTTGGTCCTTTTGCTCCTTGTGTTATGCTGTGACCCCTCTGTTCTGTGTCCTGTCATCCCTGCCTGTGGGCTCCCTCTGTTCCAGTTTAGTCATGTCCCTGTGTTAAGCCCATGTCTCTCAGTCTGTGTCTTCGCATTTGTGTTTTCTGTTTTACTTTGAAGTTCTGTGCCTCATGTGGATGTGTCTTGCCTTGCCCTCGTCTTTGTGATTTGTATCAGCTGTGTTCCTCATGTGTTCTGACGCTCCTTGTTATTCCCCTGTGTTTTATTTATTTATGTCGGCGTCTCCCTCAGTTCCGTGTCGCATCGTACCCTCACCCTGCTGTGTTTCCACCCGTGTATCCTGCCTGCTTTTTCCTCAGTTTGTATTCTCAGTTTAAGTTAGTTTGTGTTCAGCAATAAAGCTGCTTTTTCGGCTCACTTTCGTCTCCGTGAGTCTGCATTTTGGGTCCACCATTTCCTGCCCGTCTACACACAGCCATGACAGCAATGGTACATTAGTATTGAAAAGATTGTTTTCTTTGCTGTTCAGGTTAACTTTGAGCAGGGAGAGTTCTTTTTTATACTGTACATCTAAAAGATGAGTTGGGAAGGTAAGCTCTTTAGTTGAAACATTTTTTTTTTATTGAAAGCAGAGGCCAGTGCACAAATTTTCCAGTGAACAAATACAAGGGGTAATGACAAAATAACAAAAACAATATAAAACTCAATAAATAAAAATATGTAGCAGAAACCATTCTCTGAAATCCAACCAGCACTTGAAAGCTTTTTCATTATACCAGCTTTGAATACTCTGGTTGTAAATTCCTATAAATAGACCCTCTAACTGTAAACGTGCAATAGTGTCACCTGGTGGTGGTTTGTGAAAAGACATAAAAGCTGTGTCCCCACCAGGTAGAAAAACCTGACAAAAATTGGATTTTGTAAATTTAACAAATTGTGGTACCAAAATAGATGTTTGATCCCTAAAAAAATTAAGAGTTCAAATAATGCCTTAATAATGCCTCTATTACATTTAGAAATGTTGTGTCCCCACGCGTAACCTCCTAGATGGAAGTCCCCACGTGGCTGGAAAAACGTGGTGTGTGTGTGTGTGTGTGTGTGTATATATATGTGTGTGTGTGTGTGTGTGTATATGTGTGTGTGTGTGTATATGTGTGTGTGTGTGTGTGTGTGTGTATATACATATACAGTGGGGCAAAAAAGTATTTAGTCAGCCACCGATTGTGCAAGTTCCCCCACTTAAAATGATGACAGAGGTCAGTAATTTGCACCAGAGGTACACTTCAACTGTGAGAGACAGAATGTGAAAAAAAAATCCATGAATTCACATGGTAGGATTTGTAAAGAATTTATTCGTAAATCAGGGTGGAAAATAAGTATTTGGTCACCTCAAACAAGGAAAATCCCTGGCTCTCACAGACCTGTAACGTCTTCTGTAAGAAGCTTTTCTGTCCCCCACTCGTTACCTGTATGAATGGCACCTGTTT
Organism: Neolamprologus multifasciatus; assembly: GCF_963576455.1. Lineage (NCBI taxonomy): Eukaryota > Metazoa > Chordata > Actinopteri > Cichliformes > Cichlidae > Neolamprologus > Neolamprologus multifasciatus. The sequence continues at coordinate 1,370,988 of NC_140444.1, read as the reverse complement.
GACCTCATCATCTGTATAAAAGACACCTGTCCACAGCCTCAACCAGTCAGACTCCAAACTCCGCCATGGCCAAGACCAAAGAGCTTTCGAAGGACACCAGGAAAAGAATTGTAGACCTGCACCAGACTGGGAAGAGTGAATCTACAATAGGCAAGCAGCTTGGTGTGAAAAAATCAACTGTGGGAGCAATCATCAGAAAATGGAAGACATACAAGACCACTGATAATCTCCCTCGATCTGGGGCTCCACGCATGATCTCATCCCGTGGGGTCAAAATGATCATGAGAACGGTGAGCAAAGATCCCAGAACCACACGGGGGGACCTGGTGAATGACCTGCAGAGAGCTGGGACCAAAGTAACAAAGGTCACCATCAGTAACACACTACAACGGCAGGGAATCAAATCCCGCAGTGCCAGACGTGTTCCGCTGCTGAAGCCAGTGCATGTCCAGGCCCGTCTGAAGTTTGCCAGAGAGCACATGGATGATACAGCAGAGGATTGGGAGAATGTCATGTGGTCAGATGAAACCAAAGTAGAACTTTTTGGTATAAACTCAACTCGTCGTGTTTGGAGGAAGAAGAATACTGAGTTGCATCCCAAGAACACCATACCTACTGTGAAGCATGGGGGTGGAAACATCATGCTATGGGGCTGTTTTTCTGCCAAGGGGACAGGACGACTGATCCGTGTTAAGGACAGAATGAATGGGGCCAAGTATCGTGAGATTTTGAGCCAAAACCTCCTTCCATCAGTGAGAACTTTGAAGATGAAACGAGGCTGGGTCTTCCAACATGACAATGATCCAAAACACACCGCCCGGGCAACAAAGGAGTGGCTCCGTAAGAAGCATTTGAAAGTCCTGGAGTGGCCTAGCCAGTCTCCAGACCTCAACCCCATAGAAAATCTGTGGCGGGAGTTGAAAGTCCGTGTTGCTCGGCGACAGCCCCAAAACATCACTGCTCTTGAGAAGATCTGCATGGAGGAATGGGCCAAAATACCAGCTACTGTGTGTGCAAACCTGGTAAAGACCTATAGTAAACGTTTGACCTCTGTTATTGCCAACAAAGGTTATGTTACAAAGTATTGAGTTGTATTTTTGTTATTGACCAAATACTTATTTTCCACCCTGATTTACGAATAAATTCTTTACAAATCCTACCATGTGAATTCATGGATTTTTTTTTCACATTCTGTCTCTCACAGTTGAAGTGTACCTCTGGTGCAAATTACTGACCTCTGTCATCATTTTAAGTGGGGGAACTTGCACAATCAGTGGCTGACTAAATACTTTTTTGCCCCACTGTATGTATATGTGTGTGTGTGTGTGTGTGTGTGTGTGTGTGTATACATATATGTATGTGTGTGTGTGTGTGTGTGTGTGTGTGTGTGTGTATACTGTAGAGGAATTTCTTTTACCTAGGTATTTAATGGCATTATGTTATTGTATTAACATGTCTGACACTCATACTTGAGACAAATGGTAGGGGGTGTAGCAAAGATGTTGGGGAAACAGGAACTCCAGAGGACCAGTCTTTTGTCTCTTGAGGACTCTGGGAAGTAGCAAGGGAGTGTGAACTTTAAGGTGTGAAACAGCTGTGTACTGCCTTTGTTCCTGGAGAAGGTATTTAGCTGAGAGCCATGCTAGGCTCAGTGAGAACTCTGCTGACCGTCTGTCCCGCGGCGATGGAGGGCTCCACAAGCTTGTTTGTCTGTTCTTTGTGTGTATGAATTAAAGAATGCTAGCTACCGCTCACCGCTCGTCTGCAGGCTTTATTTAAGTGGAAAACTTCCACAACAAAATGGCGCTGCGAGCAGGGTGGTCCGTGTGGTCGCTGAACAACGGCTCCGTGGACGGGCTGATCACCCCTGAGGGAAAAGGTACCTTTGTCCTACCAGCTGTTGAAGCGAAGGAAATGGAGGAGTCACGGAGCCGTGTGTTTCAGTCACCACCGAGATCATCGATTTTGAGGGGACTTCTGCAGATGGGTGAGTTGTAGCTAACTTGTATACAGTCATGGAGAGTTTTTTGTCTGGCCGAGGGGGGGAACGCTGGCCGACCCCGGAGTTCGAGTCTCCGGGGGGAAAATCCTGGCGGTTTGAGGCCCCAGGCTTGTGTTGGGTACGGCTCATCACAAGGACAGTGGCTCGCGCACGTTGTTGGGGAGAAGCCGGCCCAGACCTGTGTTCGGCCCAAGTACGCCACAGGAACGGCGGTTCGGGTACACTGTCGGGGAAAATCCTGGGGTTAGAGTCCCCAGGCTTGTGTTGGGTTCCGGTGTTGTGCAAAAGAAAAGCAGTCTTCTGCCAGAGTAATTGCAAAAACACCGGGCCATCACAGGGAACGGTGGTTCGAGTCCACCGTTGATAATCACGTCTGCACAATACAGTGTGTGGAGTGACGGTATTTTAGCACTTTTCTGCCGGTAAGGGAAGAAGGCCATTGCAGGGGACGCTCTGAATGTAAAGGGAAACTGGATCCAGTAAAGCGGTAGGCCTTCCACCAGGCGGCCAGAGACAAAACTCAATACGTGACTGTATGGTAAGAATTGAGTAAATGTGTAGTGTGTAAGATTGCAGAGAATGGTTGTGTGGGAAACGTTGATGTGTGTAAAAAAAAAACAGTGAGAAACGGGGTTACAAAATGTTGAAAATGGGGAACAAAAACAAGAAAAAAAAAAAGAAGAGAGGAGTGTAGAAATGTGTGTAAAAGTTGTTTTCGACTAGTGGGAGAGGGTGGTACTGCAGGCCACCAGCTCCCCTAGGGTGGACACACACGAAATTTTTTTTTAGCAGAATTGTTGATAAAAATAAGCAAAATAGGAAGAGGGTTTGGTGGTTTTCAACGTAGAACAACTACAATTTCTCTGGGTTTTTAAGAAAGGGGAGTTCAGAACCAGAGAGGGGAGATGTGTTGTTTTAAGCAATGAGAAGAATGATCAAAATGTCTCAGTGTGTCACTTGCAGGAGAAGAGCAGACCCGGATCAATTTTCCACGTGCAGCAGTCGGAAGAAAATTATAGGTTAACATGATTAGAAACACTCAAGCCAAGTTTTTGGCTGAATTGTTTTACAGCTTAACTTCCACGTGTTTGTCACCCTGAGAACACAAGCTCCAAGAATCTCTCCCTGAAGACAAGAAATGCAGTTCCAGAACAACGAGATGGATCTCAAGAGCTCACAGCAGCATCCTGAGCAGTGAAGACAAGGTCCAGCAGCAACAGCTGTGCAAGACAGCGACAGCAAGGAGAAAAATGGCATCATCATGACTGGATGGATGGATGTGCATTTCCAACGAGCTGCACCTTCACTGTGTGTGAATGGACTTTTGAAAAGACTGCTTGAGTTGGACATTTGCCACTTTCAGCGCAAAAATGGCAAAATGAGAGTGTTAAAGACACAGGACAAAGCTGAAAGACAACTGACTCTCACTGGACTGCTGCAAGGGGGAGAGATGAGATGAGACCACAGTCAAAGGAGAAGGGGACAACATGGAGGAATGCTGTTGTAGTGTGGGAATAAAATTTGGGTTTAGGAAACTGGGAAGAAAAAACGACTGCCTTGCGTGGAGAATTGAAAAGTGTCTGGAGCACCGCAAAAAGGAGAGGTACACAAAAATTACACAAACAGAAAAATGCATTAATCCTACTAACACAAACACACATGCAATGAATCTCATGAAGACCAAATAGCATTTTAAGCATTTCTGTTACCATCATCTTGTCCGGTTAGCTTAGTAGGTTAAGAAGTGATACATAGACTAGTGAACTAGTATTATTTTTGGGGAAGGATGATTGAATCAGCGGTGAACAGAATGCTGCGGGAGGGTCAGATGAGTGGGGACTAATAGATTATTGAGTTTCTGGTTTCTGATGTGTGAGGGAGGTCTTATCGTGACACACATCTGGGTACATGGGGAAAACAAAAACTCATTTTCTAATAGAATATTGCTGTTGTGTGAGGTGTGTGTGACTGGTGGATGAAAGTTTTGGGGATTTACTTGGCTGATGCATTTTCTTTTTACCTTGAACCTGCCAATTAGTTGTTTTGATCTATCATTCTAAGGGAGTATGCTTAGACAACTTCTAAACTAGGCCTTCATATTTTTTTTGATTTTTAACAGTGCACTGAGATTTTTGTTTGGCAATTTTCTCTTTTTCAAGCAGGCCTGCAAGATCGGAATCGAAAGCGCTACACAACATGTTGAACAATCGCAAGTGAGCTTCTCCAAAATTAAAATGGGCTCGGGAGAAAGCCACTTATTTGGGACAATCAGAAAACAAGTCCCTGTCAAAAAGGATTCAGCGAGGTAATTCAGTCTAAATTCTTTCTTTTCCTTTTTGAAATTACGTCATTGCTGGCAGTAGAAACTTATTGCGACACAAGAGGTTCTACTATCAGCAATAAACACGGGGATTGACTGGACTGACAAAAACCTGACTGACTTGACACCAATATGCAAGATTGCACCTCCACCCAGAGAGACAAAAGGGTGGATGTATGTTTCTTTGTTACAGGAGCAGAAAGGTGACAGCAACATCCTGGGTTGCATGGGCTTTTGAGCCGTGCTGACTTAACCTTTTAATTGCCACTTTCTGTGTCTTTGTGAATTTACCAGGGGTGTGTTATTCATGACCTTGTATTGTTTACAGTGCAGAGGTCACTGTGAGAAAGTGTGCATACAGACGCGCCGCGCTAACATCTATATCACTTTTTCCACAGCAGAGCTAATTATATGATCTAATCACATGATTTACAGCAGGACACACCACTGGCTAATGTTTTTTCTTACAACAGGGCCTGGAGTGAAGCTACTTCAGGGAAGAAGCCCTGAGAATTTTTAAGAGACAGTGCACAACTTTATTGTGTATGTCTAATTGTGCTAAGCTAACATAGGACAAAAGAGGGTTTTTTCCGGGGAAGTTTTCATTTTTAAATTGCAGGAACCGTGACATGAGGGATATGGAAGGATTGACTGAGGCGCAGACGCAAACTATGACTGGGAGACAACGCTTCAAGAGGACCACTGAGAAGCAGGGACCATCTGCAGGACAACAGACAAACGACAGTGGGCTTCCAAAGGATTGTCATGAGGAGATTTTGAACAGCAAAATCTTAAAAATAAAATGAAAGAGTTTCGACGTTGACGCTGAGGAAGACAACTAAGGTGGACGACGTGCTCTGCCTTAAATCTACAGCTGCATTGGAACAGAAATCGAGGGATGGAGAGAGCGTGCTAAGCTCAAAAAGTGACAGCGCAAGGAAGATCAGCGTTGGAGTTATGACTCTGTAAATGGCACAGACACCAGGAGCCATGACTGTGACTGAGACTGACCACCTAATGCTGTTTCACTTTGCCATGCAAAGTACTTTGACACTCTGGAGAAGACCTTTCCTCTGTGTCATTGTTGTTTCCATTTGCATGTGAGAGCTTAGATTGTGGGGAAGATTAAAGATGAACAAAGGGTGGTGGGAGAACAGTGAAGTGAGGATACACAGTGTGAAACTCCTTTAAGTGTACAATAATGTTGATGTGATATACAGAATATCAGGAAAGAAATTCTGGTTTTAATGTGATTCTTGATTTTAGAATCAAAGGGTGGGATTGTAGAGGAATTTCTTTTACCTAGGTATTTAATGGCATTATGTTATTGTATTAACATGTCTGACACTCATACTTGAGACAAATGGTAGGGGGTGTAGCAAAGATGTTGGGGAAACAGGAACTCCAGAGGACCAGTCTTTTGTCTCTTGAGGACTCTGGGAAGTAGCAAGGGAGTGTGAACTTTAAGGTGTGAAACAGCTGTGTACTGCCTTTGTTCCTGGAGAAGGTATTTAGCTGAGAGCCATGCTAGGCTCAGTGAGAACTCTGCTGACCGTCTGTCCCGCGGCGATGGAGGGCTCCACAAGCTTGTTTGTCTGTTCTTTGTGTGTATGAATTAAAGAATGCTAGCTACCGCTCACCGCTCGTCTGCAGGCTTTATTTAAGTGGAAAACTTCCACAACAATACATATATGTATGTGTGTGTGTGTGTGTGTGTGTGTGTGTGTGTGTGTGTGTATACATATATGTATATATGTATACACACACACACACACACACACACACACACACACACACACACACACACACACACACACACACACACAGACATATATACATATATGTATATATGTGTGTGTGTGTGTGTGTGTGTGTGTGTGTGTGTATACATATATGTATATATATATACACACACACACACACATATATACATATATGTGTGTGTGTGTGTATGTATATGTATATATACCGAACTGTGAATTTTGTGTATTGTTGCACCCTTAATATATACATATATCTGTATTAGTCTTAATAAATTAATTTGGCACCTGTATTAAAAATACCATATTGTATTCATACAGAATCAGTTTGGTATCATTGTTTGTCTGATTGCTGAAACTAAGAGCTACTTTGATCTGTTTAGATCTAAAGTATCCAAACTCGAGCTCTGATGTTTCTTCACCCCTGTGTGTGTGATATGTGATTTCCTACATGCTGGCAGAGCAGAGCAGCAGTTTGTGCTCACAGATGGTGACGGTGTGGAGAGACGGTGGTGTTTCCTCAGAAGAACCAGCAGAGTCACAAAGGAGACCAGTCCATCTCACCACCTCGACTTGCTGACTGATGCTCGTCTGCACTGCACAGAGGAAATCAACTGACCGAGGTTTGTCCATTGACGTGTTATGAATGTATATTTGATTTATGCTTACAGATATGTTTTTCTTGACAGAGGCTCTGCAGAGGTTAGACAAAGAAAACATGTGCTTTACATTTTACTGTGATTTACTGGGATATTTGTTGCCTGATGTTCAGCAGGAATGGAATCAAAGGGAGATGTTTTTGTAATGATGTAAGTAAATCTTCAATATTATTTATTTGCTTGGTTATATTAGGAGTGTTTCTGAGTGAGTGGGAGAGGAGTCATCATCCAGGTAAAGTGACGTGGATCAGTGGATACACTTGTCTCCCCTTTAAAGGAGACGATCAGAGTCAGTCTGTCAGAATCCTTGAAATAAACCTTCCTGTTATTCAGGATCACATGACGAAGGAAGATCCGGAGCCTTTAGGTGCGGGGAAAATAAGCCCGTCCCTCGGAGACTCGATCTCAGCCGCCATCGCCAGCGCTCTTAACGTCCCGGAACAGCGACATGAGAGCGCTGACGAGCTGACACGGATGGTTGAGGAAGAGATCTCCGAAAAGGTCAGCTCAACAATTGCCTTGATCGCAGAAAGCCCTGATTTGCCGCAAGACCCCGCCGTTTATGTTAGCGGCAAATTGAGTAATATTAAAAAGCTGCGCCGCATGGTTTGCCACGCTGCCTCGTGCCTTAAAAGGCACGCACGTAAGCTGCGCTGCCGGTGCGTGTCAAGGGGGTCTGATTCCGGTTCAGAAAGCACGGATTCAAAGGTGTCAGTGCAATCAGCAATCACAGAGATTTCTGTGATTCTGTCATCAAGGAGCTCAGATGGAGAGATGACAGAAGGAGATAAAGGTTCAGATGATGAGGAGAAAGAAATTGAGCTCCCAGACCAATCAGCTCTAACAGAACAAGGCCAAATCAAAGCCGCTGCAGAGAGCCACAGTATCCGAGCTGCAACCCCAGTAGAACAGGTTGCAGCTGACATTGTAAATGAGATACTTGGAAACCTGGATTCAAGCAGTGAAGAGCTCTGTGACAGCTGTAGCTTACCCAAACCTGCCTTTAATGCAGGATTCATTATCAACAAGGTGAGAGACTTCTTTTCCAAATGTGTGCCGTCCACCTCTCACTCCGGCCTCAAAGCACGCAAACATCGCTTTTGCATGTTTGCGAAAAAACAATTTGAAAAGATGAAAAACGAGCTGAGACAAGAAATAAAGACAAACAGGAAATATTTTGTTTGTCTAAAAAACGTTTGCAAGCAGCCCAAGAGTGACACGGTGCCCTCCGATGAAAGCATAGCTGTCAGCCTCTCAGGGTCAGAGCCTCATAGTCCTCGTCCCCAGAGCGCAAATCAAGCCCCTTCCCAAAATATGCTTCTACAGTACATTCGTTTTTCTCCAATCGACTTTGGCGCCATTAGATCCCACGTTAATCGGTTGTTTGACAAACTAACTAAGAAAGAAGAGCTCTCCATTGAAAAAACCTTGGGAAACTTTAGAAATAGTGGGACAACCAGAGACTTTACTGTGGACTTAACGGCAAAAGTGTTTGATCTACTGATGACGGATCGAATGTATGAAATCCCCGAACCTCTAATGGGTAGATCCCTCTCAGACACCGTCATCTCCAGGACTCCACGACAAACACAAGGCTCAAAGCGTCCCTATTCTGCTGAAGTCCTCTATGTCCTCGTAGAAGACGCAGTAGAAAGGTTTCTACAGAAGCTTTTACTCTGGCTGGACAACGAAGACAAAGATCAAGTGATTCAAATGGACGAGGTGTCTGAGGCTGTGAATGACATCCGAAACTTTATTAAAAGAACACAGACCCCAAAGCAGGAAACAGATTCAGCGAGCAGTGGTGAGGAATCTGTACCATCACCTCCAACGTCAAAACCTGGGAGCATTTCTCCAGAAAAATGCTCTCTGGCATCTGATATGTCACCTGCAACGCCAAAATCTGGGAGCATTTCTCCAGAGAAAACCTCTCTGCCATCTGAAAAGTCACCTGCAAGGCCAAAATCTGGCATTGCACCTGCAGAGCATCCAGAAAAATGCTCTGCAGGTGTTTCAGGCTCTCTCATGGTTTCCTCTAAAATGTCAGAGAATGGTTCTGTGTCAGTGCCATCTTCCGAGGTTGAGAAAACGTCCGATGACCTCGCCTTCTTCCTCTTCGCGAGCGTTCTTATAAAATCTAAATCTAAGACCAAACAGTCTGTGTCTCTTTCAGCAGAACTAGACATGGCCATCAACCGTCTGAGAGACCTGATCAAGCCTGAACTCAGCAGCACAGAGTCCACCACGAGTCTCATCAATGACCAGAAACAGTTCATGAAGAAAATAGCCAAATCCCTCATCAGGGAGTTTGGCTATCCAATAATAACCCCATCACGGCGAAACATGACGCTGTGAAGTACAATCTAACTGGAGAACCGGGGACCCTCTCCCCCGACGTGTTTTTCTCCCTAATTTAAAGCTTTCTTTTAATGACATCGTTAACATTTTTTTTTAGCAAAAACACATGAAAGTATCACTGATAATTCAACAATAAAATCGTTTCATGTTGTGGCCATCACACAGTGTTTTCCAAAGTGATTCACAATCTGAAAGTGCGCAGATTTAACACACATAATCCTTGGTCAGGTTTATTATTTTTATTTCACATGTAAAACACATTTATAGTTTTATTCACCACTCCTGTTAGTTTTGGATGCGCTCGGCTCCAACCAATCAGACGCAACCTGTGTAAGCAAAGGATGATGGGAGAACGGAGAGACCCGTTTATAAGAATAAGAAAAAGAGGCGGAATTAATTGATTCTAATGCAGGTATGTAAAAAATAAATGACTACTTAGTAGTCATATATTTAAAGTAATAGCTTGATGTGTGTTTCAAAGTTTGTTTTTCATAAAAGCTTCAAACAAACAGAGGTGACTGATCTCGGGGGGGAAAAAGAAGTGGTTTTATTTATATGTTTATATATAAATATATGCGGTGGCTCCTAGAGACAAAACATGTACAAACTCCAAAACACATTTCTAGCGTTAACTGAACTTCCAAAACAGAGCTACCTAGATCACTTAAATTACACAATTGAAAGCATATGTGTATTGTTTGTGTATTTATACGCAAGCACTCATATATATTCAAATAATTTAAAAAAAAAAGTTCATTTACCTGTTACTACCACACACCAAATCCGGTTGTTGGCTTGTGTAGCCACCAGGTAACAAAAGCTGAGCACTGCGGCCTAGGATCCTGGAGCACTTCTGTTGTGTTTTGTACGTGTTTTGAGTTTTTATGTGCTTCTGACTTTTTACGTGTTTTGGAGTTTGTATGTGTTTTGGAGTTTGTACGTGTTTTTACGTGTTTTGGAGTTTGTACGTGTTTTTACGTGTTTTGGAGTTTGTACGTGTTTTGGAGTTTTTACGTGTTTTGGAGTTTGTACGTGTTTTTACGTGTTTTGGAGTTTTTACGTGCTTCAGAGTTTGTACGTGTTTTTACGTGTTTTGGAGTTTTTACGTGTTTTGGAGTTTTACGTGCTTCAGGGTTTGTACGTGCTTCAGAGTTCGTACGTGTTTTAAATAAATAATATAATACAAAAACCAACTATTTACATTTCAACTTTTAACTATTTAAATTTTCAGCTTTTTCCTTTCAAACAAATTTAAAGTGAAACAACACAAAACACTGCAAACCACAACACAATTAAATATAAATTAAAATATGAAAACAAAAAGAAGATGCATATTTTCTGTCATATGGGCCAGCATGAATAAACTTTCTGAATCCTTTATCATTTGCAACTGAAAATAGTTGTGGATGATTACTATACCTTTCTAATGTGACCAGTGTTGCCAACAAAACATGTAAAAACTCAGAAGCACGTACAAACTCCAAAACACGTAAAAACTCAGAAGCACGTACAAAACACAACAGAAGTGCTCGAGGATGCTAGGGCGCAGTGTTGAGCTTTTGTTACCTGGTGGCTACACAAGCCAGCAAGTACCAACAACCGGATTTGGTGTGTGGTAGTAACAGGTAAATGAACTTTTTTAAATTATTTGAATATATATGAGTGCTTGTGTATAAATACACAAAGAATACACATATGCTTTCATGCTTTCAATTGTGTAATTTAAGTGATCTAGGTAGCTCTGTTTTGGAAGTTCAGTTCATGCTAGAAATGTGTTTTGGAGTTTGTACGTGCTTTGTCTCTAGGGGCCACCGCATATATTTATATATAAACATATATATTTAGTATCTACTGTTATCTACTGCTAGCTAGTTTATTGTGATGGTGCTGTTTTTTAGTATGTTGCTCTTTTTTTGTTTGCTTTCTCTTCTGTTTTTTTTTCTCCATACAGGTGATCCAGATGTTTTGTTTGTTTTTCTTTCTTTCTTCCCCCCTTTCTCACCGTCTCTTCTCCCCTTTGGTTTTCTTTCTCTCCCTCTCTTTCTTTCATTCTTTCTCCCTGTCCTATCCCCCAGTCATGTCTGTCCCGTTTGTAGCAACCGAAAATAAAATAAATTCATAATTATAATAAAGGTCAATCAAATGGACCAATATGGCAAGGCCATGATGATCCACTTGGTAAAATAAATCCGCTTGGCATCTTTCTTGGCCTTAAGACAACAATTCTGATGCTAAAGATCCAAACGGGACACAAAAAATTAAAAATTAAAAAAATAAACATATATAAATAAAACCCACGTCTTTTTTTTTTTACATTAGTAATTCCTTTTGTGCATAATGTGACGTTGTTGTCCCTGGCTCTCTTTTTCTCTCTCTCCCTCCCGCTCTGTTCTTGAGCTACTGCGAGTGTAACTACCGCCCCTCCCCCCTCATCGGAAAAAAGGGCGGGAGAGAGGGTGAGAGAAAGAAAAAATCCCCAACTGGCGTCGTTCACGTCAAAGAGTCGTGAACGACACATCACTATTGTTCTGTTGTGTTTCATTCAACTTTTGTTGTGTTTTGCTTCTCTGTGGTGCTTCCTGCCACCATGGCGCCATCTTGATTTTTGACTCACTTTTCTCATTTTTTCCTGCGGTGCTAATGCCTTTTCTTTCTATCTTTCACTTTTTATTAATAATAATAATGGATTGCATTTTTATAGCGCTTTTCCGGACCCTCAAAGCACTTTACAACTCCACTATTCATTCACTCTCACATTCACACACTGGTGGAGGCAGCTACAGGTGTAGCCACAGCTGCCCTGGGGCAGACTGACAGAAGCGAGGCAAAAAGGGTGTAGTTTGTGTGTGTGAGCACCCGTGTGTACACCTGTGAGCATGAGTGCGCTTGTATTTAAAAGGTTCCTTCATGTAATGATCTGTTAGAGCAGGGGTGTCAAACTCAAAGTGGGGCAAAGTTCAAAACTGGAACAAAGTCGCGGGCTAACAATATTTATTGAAAAAACTCTTCCTCCAGATATAACAAGGAACCTTTTCTTATAGACTCAAATAAGTTTTGCTGAAAAACTGAATATGGAATAAGCAAAGCTTAATACGATATATAACTTATATAAAAATATATATAACTTAATATTGCACACATGCAAAATTGAAATTCCAATAAAATAACATATCACTGGAATTCATTTCTTAAATAAAAATTGTATTTGCAGCCTTCTGAATTAAATTTTAGCAGTAAACTTTTTCCCCAGGCTAATAATAAATGTAAAAATAAAATAACAATAATAAACCACTTAACTAATAAAAATATCATTAAACGTGAAACCATTCAAGCCCATGTCTGGGAGTAGAAGACAAATGGCACAAAGAAAATGTTAATTATAGCTCAGTTTGCTACACACTGATCTAGTCTGATGTGTCCAAGCCGATCTCTTCTTGGATGCTAATTCCTCGACGTCTGGGCTCAGGCTCTGAGCTGAGGACATCCTCGGGATCGAGTGAAGGTGTTCATCGGTCAGACGTCTCCTGTGAGATGTTTTAGCCATCTTCATCGAGGAGAATCGTCGCTCACATAGGTAAGTGCTGCCGAACATGGAGAGACTACTTTTTTTACTGTTTAATAATGCAGAATTATTATATACAAATAAAAAACCTGAAGTTGTGTGCTATTTGAACACGTAATTTAACATGTCATTTAACGTTGATCTTGTCTGGACATCTGAACAAAAACATTTGACAGTAACACTTTCCCTTATTCACAGGTTTTTGTTTAGGAACAACAGCATATTTACAGTTTTCCCTTTAAGTCTGCTCCGTTTTTTGCTTTTGAAAAGATTCTCTCTGCAGGTACAGAAGAAGCAACAATTCCTAAGTATCTCACTGCAAGTCTGCTCAGGGATGGGAAGGTTTGTTCTTGCTCTTGCCACCAAACCAATGGATCCTTATATCGGGAATCAGTTTTTCCCCTTAGTAACGGCGTATTTCAATGACTACATCACTGCAAGCTGACCGGTGATGTTGGCTCGACACAACCTGCATGTCCAAATCTGTCCATGTCCCTCCTTTTGTTGCAGCTGGACCTGCGGGTGGAGGACTCGGGATAGACCTGAAGTAGAAGCCCTGAGGCAGAGCTAACAGTAGGTGTTGAGCTCACAGTTAGAGTGGGAGCAGGCTGTCCTGTCTGATAGACTTCTTGCATTTCAGTGTGGAGACGTTTTTTTAATACTTCAACATTGTCTTTGTCTCGAAAACCAAGTTTAAACCTAACATCCAGAAATGTCCACATGGAAAAGATATTTATAAATCTTATAAAGTTTATCTGTCTGTGTGAAACTTGTATGAAAAGCAAACAAGAGTGAAAACAGATATAAGATCCCTTGAAAAATTATATAATGAAACTTGTATGTTTTGGATACTAAAACAATCTATGAAAGTAATGAGAAAGTGGCCACTTTGATGAGTAAATCATAGAAGTTTTTACTGTTTCTTTTCCATGTGGGTGAACTTGCAGCTAGACAGTGAACGCTCTCAATACCCCTGAATCTGCGCTGGCATTGCTGTGTTAGTTAGTTTGTTTTAATCAATTTTAAATCAGCTTTTTATTTGTTTTTGTTTCTAATGTCTCTGTAAAGCACTTTGAATCACCTTGTTGTTGAATTTTGCTACACAAATAAACTTGCCTCAGAAGGCCGGAGTAACCTGTAAGAGCCGTTTATACTCATGTAGATTAACACTCAGGTTTTTACCTTTTTTGTTTCACAAAGCGTTAAAAAGGGAAAATCCCCAACTTAGACGTTTGTCACAGGAGATTTTATTAAAGCAACTTAGCAACAATACAACAAAAACTCTTCTTTGATTAATAATAAAGAGGATTTATTTTTAGCAAAAGCACATGTAGATAAACTCTGGTACTCGTCATCATTTCAAACATAAAAGGCTGGAGGTTGACCTTTAACCTCTCAGGTGTGATTAGAGATGAGCTGAGGGGACTTCAGTCCACCTCCCTCCCACTTCTCCTTTAAACACGATGGAGGTGAGAGCAGCAGAGATACTGAGCTCCCAGACACACAGGGCCTTAAAACATCCCTGAGATTTAAAAACCACTAAACTAACTGGAAACCTGCTGTGATGATCCCAGTGCAGCTCGTAGACGGATTCAAACTCCGGAGCTGAAGCAGAGTCTGCTGCTGTTTTGTGATTCCTGTGAGCAGTGAGTTACAATCATCCAGGATCAGAAGCATGCAGCATTTCATGCACAATCACTGATGGTAAAAACAGGTTTTAACTCTGCTGCTTATGTGAGAATGAGGCTGTGATCAAGTTTCAAATCTGTGCAACAATTCAGAAAAACATTTGTTTCTTTGCTTTAGCTCCAATAATCAGCAGATCTGTAACGATTTTAACTGCAGAACGATTTTATGCATCGAGCTGGAGTTAACCTTCATACTGTGTGACAGTCTGTGAGCTGTGTTTAAATCACAGAGGGGCAGGGGGTATAACTGTGTGTAGTCAGAGAGGTAATAAGATTTATGCTGGGAAAACCTGCATGAAATAAACAATTTGGAGCTAAAATCCGAGAGATGCTCTAAAAAACAGGTGTTAAACTCCAGGCCTCGAGGGCCGGAGTCCTGCAGGTTTAGATGTGTCCTTGATCCAACACAGCTGATCTAAGCGGCTAAATGACCTCATCAACATGTGTTGAAGTTCTCCAGAAGCTGTTAATGAACTAATCATGTGATTCAGGTGTGTTGACCCAGGGTGAGATCTAAAACCTGCAGGACGCCGGCCTGTCAAACTAGCATCACGATCAGCAGAAGGTGCTGAAGAGGACACAGAAGAAACAAACGCTCTGATTCAAATCCTCATGAAAGGAAGAAAAAAGCCCATTAACAACAACAAAAAGCTTTAAACAGGTTAAACTCCTGAGGCTCCTGCTGTGCACCACAGCTCATCCATGATGCTTTGTCCACATTCGTCTAGTTTCACTTTGATTCTGATGTGAAAAGATGATAAAAATCCAAATTTCATGTGAAGAAGACACAGGACAGGGAATTTATTGAGCTGGAGGAGCCATCAGAGCATCACCACAGAAGTAGTAATTATTTATAATTTTATTATAAATCAGGATTTAAAATCCAGGCTATAAATGTTTCATTCAACCTTCACGTCTCTGCAAAGATATGAAGTCGTGCATTTTTCTCAGGAAGTGACTGAACTGCAAACAAACATGCAGCTACAGCTCAGCATGTTTGTTTGAGCTCAAAGCTGTGAAGGTGAGTTTGATGTTTCTGACAAATCCCTTTCATGAAGAAGTCTCAGCTGTACGATGAAGCTGAACGACACCATCACTGATGTGAAACTTCAGGAAGCTGCTGAGGACAAACAGCCTGAGTCAGACTTAAGGAGGTTGATCGTTTTCACAGGTTTATGAAACAGGATGTTGGGAGTTTGTGAGGATCTAAAGATGCCAACGTGTGGTTTCCTTCAGCTCAGGCAGGTCATTGAGCAGCAGCATCTTCAGCTTCAGTGCTCCATCAGTCTGATCCATTTATTTGGACATTTTAAAGGTTTCCTATTCCACAGACTCACAGCAGGAAACACAAAGACATGATTCTGTGTGTGGGTGCGTTCCCATAACTACATGACTGTCATTGGTTTCTACGACACCGACAGCAGCTTTGCCATCTACTGTACAATATAAAGCTCCTTGAGGCGACTGTTGTTGTTATTTGGCTGTATAAATAAAATTGAATTGAATCGTGCTGTCAGATTTGTGATCTGATTTCAAAACAAACTGCTGAAGATTTTCTCTTATTTTGGAAGGATGTTCTGTTTGTCTTACAGAAAACTGTACACATCTGAAAAAGAAGTCTGATAAAGTATATATAATTGAGCTGATTATTATTATGGCCAGGTTTTATACACAGAAGTGTGAGTTCAGAGGCACTAACTCTGATTATTTCCTTTAAAAATGAATTCAAACAGTGCAGTCAATGAAAGAACCTGCATTAGGTTCAACCTCTTTCTGTAGTCTGTTATCGCCCCCTAGTGGTCAAACAATCCTGCCGTAAACTGCTCTTTGTATATAATTAATTGATTTGACTTATTTATGTTTAATGTTTCTCTCTCTCCTTTTCTCCACGAAGCATTTTCAAAATTCATGAGTATCACTAAAAATGGCAAAACATTTATATCATTCATCTACTTTTATTTATTTTTAGTTTCCATAAATTCATGTTGGCAATAAAAGAGCGGGGGCAGAAGGGTCTACAGGTCAATGAAACTGACGATGCTTTTACTGCTTTGTGCTTGTTTTCATGTTACTCCACAAGGTCAGTGAAAGAACAAAGGTGCTAACCCCTGGACCAAAAGCAAATGGTCCAAGTGGGCGAGGTGCTGATTTTCAGATGGCAGGTCTACATCTAGAAGCAAAATGAGCACAAACACCAACAACCAAAGTGAAGCATTAAGACAAAACTGTCCAACAGGATCCACACATTCTGCCACAAATACATGCAAGACAACTAAATTGGTCCACAAATAGATGTAAACTGACTAAACTACGACACAAATCAGACAAAAACAGATGCAACATGATCACAAACAGACACATGTTGGCTACATGTTGATGCAAAATGACTGAAATCACACGTGCAACACTTTCTACATATTTGACAACAGAAGAAAAACACAAACAAAGTTGGAATGTATTTTCATTTAGATTTCTTTTTTTATTTCATGCCGAATTAGATATTTTAAAAGCGCCAAATCACAAAGTCTCCTCCCTGTTTGTACTGTAAGGTCAAAACCCTACAGTACTACAGAGAACCCCAACAATCAAATGATTCCCCTCTGAGCAAGCACGAGGCGACTGTGGGGAAGAAAAACTCCCTTTAACAGGAAGAAACTTCCACGGAACCGGGCTCAGAAGGGACGGCCATCCGCTGCGACCGGTTGGGGGGATGGAAATCAAAAAGGAGACGAGATGGCGTGAACTACAGTTGTTAGAATTTGGATTTGAGGGCCAATTTTAAAATCAGGGCTCGCAAAATCGCTAGCCCGACGTCCCGGGGCTAGCGATGTCTCCGGTCAGGCGACCAAAATCTATCTCAGCCCTGCCCGATGAGCTATCATATAGCCCGATGAGCTATCATATAGCCCGACGAGCTATCATATAGCCCAATGAGCTATCATATAGCCCGACGGGCGGGGCTGAGATAGATTTTGGTTGCCCGACCGGAGACATCGCTAGCCCCGGGACGTGTTATGGTTTAAATTTTGATTTGGTGCTAAAATTCTGCCTCAAGATGTTAAAAGAAGCAGGGCAGTGGGGGAAAGCCAGGATGGTGATTTTAATCATCGTTGGCTTTAATGCACCACCTAAAGGGCTTTCGCAGAGCTTTTCCCACCGCTGAAAAGAACCTGGAAATTTTGGATTTCTTTGGAGGACTGGGGATGACTCCCAGGCTGATTTTTAGATGCCTTATCACAGCCTCATCAAAAGATGAATTACTTTCCATCGCAGCATGTAAGACACGTTCTGGGGAGCCAAACTCCCTGATGAGGGATTTGGCTATTTTCTTCATGAACTGTTTCTGGTCATTGATGAGACTCGTGGTGGAGTCTGTGCTGCTGAGTTCAGGCTTGATCAGGTCTCTCAGACGCTTGATGGCCATGTCTAGTTCTGCTGACAGAGACACAGAATGTTTGGTCTTAGATTTAGATTTTATAAGAACGCTCGCGAAGAGGAAGAAGGCGAGGTCATCGGACGTTTTCTCAACCTCGGAAGACACAGAACCATTCTCTGACATTTTAGAGGAAACCATGAGAGAGCCTGAAACACCTGCAGAGCTTTTTTCTGGATGCTCTGCAGGTGCAATGCCAGATTTTGGCCTTGGAGGTGAAATTTGTGATGCCAGAGAGCATTTTTCTGGAGAAATGCTCCCAGGTTTTGACGTTGGAGGGGACTTATCAGATGCCAGAGAGCATTTTTCTGGAGAAATGCTCCCAGGTTTTGGTCTTGGAGGTGATGGTACAGATTCCTCACCACTGCTCGCTGAATCTGTTTCCTGCTTTGGGGTCTGTGTTCTTTTAATAAAGTTTCGGATGTCATTCACAGCCTCAGACACCTCGTCCATTTGAATCACTTGATCTTTGTCTTCGTTGTCCAGCCAGAGTAAAAGCTTCTGTAGAAACCTTTCTACTGCGTCTTCTACGAGGACATAGAGGACTTCAGCAGAATAGGGACGCTTTGAGCCTTGTGTTTGTCGTGGAGTCCTGGAGATGACGGTGTCTGAGAGGGATCTACCCATTAGAGGTTCGGGGATTTCATACATTCGATCCGTCATCAGTAGATCAAACACTTTTGCCGTTAAGTCCACAGTAAAGTCTCTGGTTGTCCCACTATTTCTAAAGTTTTCCAAGGTTTTTTCAATGGAGAGCTCTTCTTTCTTAGTTAGTTTGTCAAACAACCGATTAACGTGGGATCTAATGACGCCAAAGTCGACTGGAGAAAAACGAATGTACCGTAGAAGCATATTTTGGGAAGGGGCTTGATTTGCGCTCTGGGGACGAGGACTATGAGGCTCTGACCCTGAGAGGCTGACAGCTATGCTTTCATCGGAGGGCACCGTGTCACTCTTGGGCTGCTTGCAAACGTTTTTTAGACAAACAAAATATTTCCTGTTTGTCTTTATTTCTTGTCTCAGCTCGTTTTTCATCTTTTCAAATTGTTTTTTGGCAAACATGCAAAAGCGATGTTTGCGTGCTTTGAGGCCGGAGTGAGAGGTGGACGGCACACATTTGGAAAAGAAGTCTCTCACCTTGTTGATAATGAATCCTGCATTAAAGGCAGGTTTGGGTAAGCTACAGCTGTCACAGAGCTCTTCACTGCTTGAATCCAGGTTTCCAAGTATCTCATTTACAATGTCAGCTGCAACCTGTTCTACTGGGGTTGCAGCTCGGATACTGTGGCTCTCTGCAGTGGCTTTGATTTGGCCTTGTTCTGTTAGAGCTGATTGGTCTGGGAGCTCAATTTCTTTCTCCTCATCATCTGAACCTTTATCTCCTTCTGTCATCTCTCCATCTGAGCTCCTTGATGACAGAATCACAGAAATCTCTGTGATTGCTGATTGCACTGACACCTTTGAATCCGTGCTTTCTGAACCGGAATCAGACCCCCTTGACACGCACCGGCAGCGCAGCTTACGTGCGTGCCTTTTAAGGCACGAGGCAGCGTGGCAAACCATGCGGCGCAGCTTTTTAATATTACTCAATTTGCCGCTAACATAAACGGCGGGGTCTTGCGGCAAATCAGGGCTTTCTGCGATCAGGGCAATTGTTGAGCTGACCTTTTCGGAGATCTCTTCCTCAACCATCCGTGTCAGCTCGTCAGCGCTCTCATGTCGCTGTTCCGGGACGTTAAGAGCGCTGGCGATGGCGGCTGAGATCGAGTCTCCGAGGGACGGGCTTATTTTCCCCGCACCTAAAGGCTCCGGATCTTCCTTCGTCATGTGATCCTGAATAACAGGAAGGTTTATTTGAAGGATTCTGACAGAGGCGATCTGAATGATTTCAGAAATCATATCAGCGAGCACCGCTTGGACGCCCGAGTCGCACGTGCCATTTTCTATCTCGCTCCACTGAACTTCAGAGAGCCTTTCAAAGCACCGGTTGATTGGTGGCATAATCTGTTCTGGTGTGACCACGAATGAAGTTTCGTCTTTGCTGGGTGGAGCCATTGTTGTGTCGCAACTGTGATTTTCTAGATTGAAGTGAATAGTGTGCGAGTTTTCTTGCTTTAGAGAACGCCGACTGTTGAACATTTGCAAACAGATGAGCTGTGACGTTTCTGTGTGAGAGCCCCTACTTAAGGGTTTCCTTGCCTGTGACGTGGCTGACAGATCAAAGCAAAAGAACGTGAGTCACAGAGAACGCATGCGCAGACGCGTCGATAGAAGCCCCTGGCGCGCGCTCACAGCTGCGCAGCCGCAGATTTGAATGACGCCTCGGGTAAATCGTTCGTGACCCTCCATATCCCAGGATTCATTGCGAGTCAAAGGTTGAAGAAAAATGGCGGAAGTGAAGCGGTGCAGAAATAAAGTCTTCAACGTAAGCGCAGTACGGTGTACATTTCAGGACATCGTCAGGTCTCAGAACACGAGCTATCAGACAGAGAGAAAATCTTCCTGCAGGTGGCGCTGTTGTCATGTCCCACCAATGACTGTAGTGACAGCTGCAGTCACGGAGAAACTTGCGTATCTCTGTTCGGGAATAGCAGATAGAGCGTAGGCTCTGAGAGGAGGGCCAGCGTTTACGCTACGAAAACACGACCGAGTGTTTTAACCTGACAGCCTGAGGTGTTCTTCAGTAAACTGGACTACCCGACAGAAGGACCCGAGGCCCCGCTGCACTGTTTCGGTAAGTTAAACGTGTTTGTAAGCTACTCCGTAACTACCGTCCTTAGCTAGCTCCTGAGACCTAGCTAGCTAAGATGTCAGGGTTCGTTTAGCTAATCTGTGCAGGTGAATGCATTTACTAAAGAAATCAAGAGAAACGCTCCGGGCTGCTCAGTCACTAATTACTGTTACTGTACTTTTATTACAAGTATTATACTGTAAAAGCAACAGGCTGCACCCTGCTGCAGCTCCTGTGCAGAGCTGAATATTAAAGATGTGCAAACAGCATGTTTTCAGTCTCTTGCCACATCTGTAAAAACAGTAACATTTTTTTAAAAGCTTGTACTTCAGTAACTCCTCATTAATCAGGAACTATGGATTAAAGTACTGTAGTGTACTGTAATACTGAAAATAATGTAAGAGAAGAACTTCAGATCCTGAGTGTGTGAGGACAGAAGAATCAGCTTTATTTCAATATTGAGGGATAAAATTTATATGTGAGTTTGATGGTTCTGTTGTCTTTGTGATTACAGGAGCTGCCCTCAGATTCAGACCTCAGCACCACCCAGTGACAGCAGACAGATCATCCAACATGTTCACATGTTAACTGCAAAATGAACTGATGGAAACAGTACAAAGGTTAGAGTACCACATGTGCTGTAGTGAAGGCTGCAGCTTTATTGATAAAGTTAAAGACAAAAGAACAAAAGGATTAATCACTCATGTAACTGTGTCACTATATATCAGCATTAACAGGACCTCAGTTTGTATCTCAGACCTGCACAGCTTCAGTTTTAAACACTTGATGTACTCAGCTGCATGAAGAGCAGATGAGATTTTCTCTGACACAATTAAATCAAACCTGATGAAGGTCAAAGGTCATCACTTGTATGTTGAACTACAAACCTGTCATCTGGAGTTCTTTCACAGTATTTTGCAGATAGTGTGTTATTTACCATAAAGTGATTCAGAGTTATTCATACCAGAGTAACCACAGAGGATCACATATTTTTAAATATATAACTTTCTACAGGACTGAATATAATATCTTTATATAAAAGTCTGGAGCCTCTGGGGAGTATCTGAGTATTTATAACATTACACAAACCAAAGGTCTCATCACAGTGTTGATGAAATGCTGGGTTTATCCATCTCCTGGGGCGGGCCTACGGAGGAGTGCTGAAGATTTCCCTGTGAGGGAGCTGCTGGTGAAGATCATGAGTCCTGCTTGATCAATGCCATGAGCTTCAGTCTTCCTGGTGTTTCTTAAATGATGCCTCTTACAGCGGGTCAACAGAACTTATGGCACAGGACAGCTGTGATGAAAGAAAGGGAAGAAGTTTCTCCAAACCTCTGGACCCAGAAACCCAGCTTGGTCCTGATGGTCTCCCTCACTAGTTTCTCTCCAGGGTGAATGTAGCTGTTGATATAATATGGACTCTATTATTAAATGAAAAGAACAAATTAGACTACACTACTGAAACCTGCTGCTGTTTTTAAAGTCTCCATGTTACCAGGCTGTAGAGATTTAAACAGTTTTAGATCCATTACACTCAGTCTTATGTTAAAATCTCAAAGGACAGCATTATATTTTTGATATTAACAGTAACTCTGGGCCTCTGTAGAGTGTGCAGCTGATCTCATCGCTGTCTAAAAATGGATAAAAAAACATAAGAAGTGCTGAATCCTTCAATAACACAGACTATTATTGTCCTTAAATATATCTGAAGCTTTCACACAGTGGGGGTTGTATATTAATATTTGTCTGTCAGACAGTCAGAAGTTAGAAATAAATGATACAAAATACAAATAAATACCTTGAATTTAAACTGAAATGTAATATTTGAGACAAAGATGAGTTCTTGTATTGTGAAAACTATGGAAATGTAAATAAAAATGTTTTGATTTTAGAACAAAATGAGTCATCTAACCTTTACAACGGGAAAAAGTATTTGTTAAAATGAAGCAGCTAAGTGAGTCTTTCCATAAAGATGGAAAATTAGGAAAGATGGGAAACCAACCTGAAAGTTACAGCAAATAGTTTTGAGACTGAGAAACATTAAGTTCAACATACAGCACTCTGTAGTTAGACAAATAGTCACAATTATCTAAACACTTAAATATTTTATTGTCTCGTTTTATTTTCGCTCAAAAACACAGAGTACTTTATGTAAACAAGGTCTGGTGGCCCTAAAATGTAAAATGTTGGTAAATGTTGTGTTAATGTGTTGGTCTTAAGTAAAGCTAAGATGTAACACTGAATGATCGACACTTTATACTTTAAAAAACACTCAAATGAAGTGGGGACATGTTTGACCCCTGAGGAGCTCAGGTGTGTGGAAATCAGGACGACATTATGAGGGTCGAATACTTGTAGAAATCTGAGCTGTTGGTGTGTCCTTGGATTGTGTGGTAATTAGGGATGGGTACCGGTATCCGGTGCCATGATGGCACCGGTTCTGACATAAACAGTAGTAACCAGACAGAAAAGCAGCGCACATTTCAGTGCTTTTTTTTCCTGAGATGTGATACACTTTGAATTCTAGCCAATCATTTTACGTTTCCGGGGATAGTAGGCGGGTCCAGGTACGTACGTTCTTTTAGAGCAGAGCTACAGATTAAAAATGCCCAAGGCGAAGCGGTCAAAGTCTGGCTGTACTTCACAGCAAAAGATGCAAACTCAGCAGCTGCAACAAGTGCTTTAAGGTGATACTGTGATGCTGTCAAAGGAGGTAACACCTCAAATCTGATGAAACACCTGGCGACGCATAGCGTTTTTTTTAAAAGCCGAAAAATGCGCCGTATTTGATAGCTTGCTGCGAGACCTCACACCGAGCACATCTACTGCAGGTGTGGTGCCTGTTATCGGACGAAGAGTTAGCAACATCCCCCAAAAACCCGAAGAGGAGAGTCCTGGCCCCTAGTCCTGCCAGTGTAGCAGAAATGATGACGGATGATGATGCAGCAGCAGCCGTTCTTCTCTGCGTGAGTAGCTTAATGTTGTTCGTGTATAATTTACGTTGAGTAGGCTAACCACGTTATTACATTAATGCATGTAAGGTGAACTAGCAAACGCCGTCGTAGCTACATGCGGCTGTCTTCTTGTTTGATGGCAGATACTCCCTTCACCCTGGACAAAAAGGCTAAAATGACCAAATAAAAAGTGGGAAACAGTTAAACACGAGAGGTTTTTGGACAAAGTTTGTGTTTTTTCCATTGTTTAAGCTGCTTCCAGCCAAGAGTGATACCATATATGCCCCATAGCTGCAGAAAAGGCTAACATTGTTATCTTTTTACAAAAAAACAGCTGAACATGAGAGGTTTTTGGACAAAGTTTGTGTTCTCCATTCTTTAAGCACCGGCACCGTTTCAAAAGTACCGGTTTGGCACCGGTATCAGATAAAACCTAAACGATACCCATCCCTAGTGGTAATAATATTCGAGCTGGCAATCTTTCCTACTGAATCTCTGAGTCATGTTACCTGAGATTAATTCTATGTTTACCTGACAGTCAGATTGTTGTTGAGGCTGGAGGAACAGCCTTATCTGAAACAGTAATATTTCAGTGACTGCTGCTTAGACCACAGGTTAATACACTCTACTGATCCCTGATGGGAGAACCAGCATCTCTGACAGCAAAGAAGCCTGGTGGATGTTTACAGTCTGATGATGGGACATCATGCTCTGCATCTTCAAAGTTTGTCTCTTGATTATTATTCATACACAGTAATGTGAAGTTTGCTCATATCTGGTATAACTGGACCAACCTGCTGCTCTTCATTGATGGAGGCTGTTGAGTCTGTTGGATGTTGTGTATCTCGTGTTCTCTGGGCTTTGTTGTCCTCGGTCTTTTTGCAGGATCAGAAAACAAAACCAGGAGGCCTGTAAATGTTTCTTCTCCAATTGGATGATGATAAGACCGTGACACGGGACGCCACCTTTAGTCTTGTGATGAAGCAAAGCTCAGGAAGAAGTGTGATTAAATGGGCCCCACATGTGTGCTGCTGAGAAGGATGTACAGGGGCACCTGCAGCCAAATCCAAGCCTCAGGTTAGTTGTAGTTGCTGTAGGACTGAAACAGCTGAGGCATCAAATGTTTGATTAAACGGATGAAAAAGAGAAGTTTCTTCCCTATAATTATCACTTTTTAAAATCTGTAGTAAGTTCAGGTCTGTCAGCGTGCTGAGGTCACAGAAACAAGAGAAGAAGCTTCAGACTTCAGAGTGTTGTTTACAGTTTTCTGTCATCATGATCTCCCCTGAAGTTTATCACTATTAATAACACTTATCACTTCATTACAGTCCACAGTACTGTGATGAAGATTCTGACTCATGGTTGCAGAATATTTTATAATATACTAAATATTATTTTTTGTAATTAATTTTTTCTGTTAATCAAAAATTTACTTTGTGAAATTAGAATTTGAGAATGAAGAATGTGACAATATATTTTTGTTCAATATTTAATTTCTTGCAGTTGCAATTGTTAAATAAAAAAATAAAAATATATTCTTATATATATGTGTGTGTATGTATATATATATATATATATATATTAGGGGTGCAACGATACACAAAATTCACAGTTCGGTTCGATACTTTGGTGTCACGGTTCGATATTTTTTCGATACAAAAAAATGTTCATGCCTGTTTAATTTGTCATTTATTAAATTTTCACAGCACATTCTGCACCATATCTCTGTGCGTTCATCATTTGTTTGAAGCCAGCTCACCTCCTGCAACCACTTGTCAGAGAAAACGCGCTTCTTTTGTGGTTCAGACTCCTGACATTTCTTTGGAGGTGGAGGAACACCAAAGTAATTGCTTAAAGGAGCTTCTTCGACATCTTTAAGAGTTCTAAACAAATGTCTGTCCTCCTCCAGAAAATCTTATGTACGCAAACACTCGTTGCAACTTCTTATCTTGTGCGCGTTTTTTATTTTGACAGCGAATGCGCACCTGCGGACCACTTATGTGCAGCCCTGGTTATTTAGCTCGTCATATTGCAGCCACAGAAATTCTTTTGTCCATGAAACCATAAAGCTGCACTTTCTTTTTGCCTTATAGTCTGATTTGTCAAAACTTTTCCGTTTTGTGGTAAGCTTTTCTTTGGCTGTCACTTCTTCACCCTGACCTGTCTTATTTGGCTCAGCAGAACTAAAATATATATCCTGCTGCTTTTACACACGCACTCACATAACGCTCAGCGATTCTCTGCACGATCAACCTCTCACATGTTTAAGCTGCGGGAGATTTCACTTGTCATGTTTGCATAGTAAGCTAACGATTGATAAGATGATGTCAGAGGAATTGGTGCAAATTATCATCACTCACCAATCAGTGCTGTCGCTCTCTATACACAGTTCACGCGATTGCAAAGTGAAAGCAAAAAACAAGCGCAAATTCAAACGCGATTTCAATATGTCACATATTGACAGTGGCTTACCGATGCCAATGACATAATTACCCAGCTACATTTCCGAAAGAATGCAAAAGCATTGACATATATTTTTCCTTCCTATGATAGGCCGACGGGCAGGGCAGAGATAGATTTTGGTAGCCCGACTGGAAAAATCGGGCTTTGCAAGCCCTGTATCTGATTGAGGAATCACTCATCTTTGGAAAAGAGAGTTTATTACAGAGAAATGTCTCTGTCCAAAATAAAAGCTCTACTATACGCTTCTTCTGAGCTATATTCTCAGCAGCATATTAAACATATCAGGTCCCCATAAGGAGAATCATGTGCTAACGGCTGTCTAAATGACTCTGGTAAAGTTTGTAGCATGCGTGCTTGTTGTTTTTCTCTACTTCCACTTGTCTTTGCACGAGGATGATGTCGGAGTAAATGTGCAGTCATATTCGTTGTGTTCCCACTAGTGCTGTCAGCGTTAATCTCGTTGAAATGACGTTAACGCCACAACACGGCAAATCTCCATTAACGAGCTACCGCGGATCGCCCCGTGCGTGGGGCTGGACGGCCAACATGTTAACGAGCTAACTGCGCTAACACACTAGTTCCCACCCATATAATTGAGCATTGCGTGGCACATCCAACATACTGTTTTACTTTAGTCCATGACGTGCTTACCTTCAGGGTCATACGTCACATGAAAACCAAAATAGTTCCAAACGCCAGATCTGAATCAGGGTGGGGGAGGTTCGATTTGCCATGTTGCAGCGAGAGCTTAGCTTCTGTGTTGCTAGCTTGTCCTGCGCTCAGTGAATCTGCGTTCGACTACTCCGCCTAGGCTGCACTGTCGAGCGCAGATCCACTGAGCGCTCAACACAGACAGCATCGTCAGAAGGAAAGTTGATAAAATAAATTAAAAATTTTGTATTGTTCATACATATGCGTACAGAACCGAAAGCACTGTATCGAACGGTTCAATATGGATACGAGTATCGTTGCACCCCTAATAAATATATCTGTATTAGTTTTAATAAAATAATTTGGCACCTATATTGAAAATACCATATTGTCAGAATCAGTTTGGTATCATTGTTTGTCTGATTGCTGAAACTAAGAGCTACTTTGATCTGTTTAGATCTAAAGTATCCAAACTCGAGCTCTGATGTTTCTTCACCCCTGTGTGTGTGATATGTGATTTCCTACATGCTGGCAGAGCAGAGCAGCAGTTTGTGCTCACAGATGGTGACGGTGTGGAGAGACGGTGGTGTTTCCTCAGAAGAACCAGCAGAGTCACAAAGGGCACCAGTCCAGCAGGTGAACCTTATTCATGACATAACACAGCAACAATGTAAAAAATTAAACAGCAACAGTCTAAATGTAAAGTGCATTCTAAAGTCCTCTTCAATCAATTATATGCAAAGAGTCATTCAGGACTGTAAAACGTGAACTACAGAACCCAGAGTCTTCATCATTAAATCTCTGGTTGCTTCATTTTTCTATCCTATATCATGGATATGTGTGTGTGTGACAGACAGTTGTGACTGTTCATTCAGACAGTTCTTTTGCAATGAAAAACATAAACACCCATGCTCCCAGTAGGTTTCTGCTGTGCCAGCTGTTTACATTACAGCTGCTTATGGAGTAGCCATGGTAACCACGGACTCTGAGCGGCTGGATCAACGCAGGTCAGACAACAATTTTACATATATGATCTTAAGACAGGACACAGCCACTGTACGTGGCCTCATATCAAATGTGAACGCAGACTGAGTCTGTTTGACGTTTGTTTATATCGAATCTTCCTCTCAAACATTTAAACAGCAGCGAGTCTGCAGCTGGAACACAAACTCAAACTGTCTGAACAGGTTTGCTCGTTTCTTGCGTGGATTCATTTGGTGATTTATTAAATGTATAACTGTTATTCTAACTGTAATTCTAATGATGAAAACACAGAAAACACAGATCACACCTGTTCAACCAATCGCTTTCATTCTACTTTGATCTGTAACAAACTGACGGTTCATCTCTGTTACAGTGTTGTTAAACTGCTATATTTTTGTGTTCTTTATGCTGTAGATGTTCACGTCTCTGGAATAGTTGGCAGTAATAAGGATGATTTTCTGTAAAATCATATTGATATGAGCCATGAATTATTCGTAGATGACAGTTAGATTAGTCAGCTGGGAAACTCTGTGTTACCTCAGAGAGCTGAAGATATCGTGGACATGCTGACCTCGCTCCGTGGTGTACAGGTCCGTTTACCCTCATGATTAATATTCACAATAAAAATATTAGCCGAACATCATGAAGTCTGTATGTGTGTCATAGTGTCGAACAACCTTTGTACAGTTAAAGCAGTTACTACATGAGGAAACACCAACGTTATCTCTTTTATGCGTTTATCAGGTCACACTGATGACTGAACAAAAACCCAAAGATCAGCTGTTAATCGAATTTATTTGCTCTCTCTCCTCCTTAAACATGTTTTTAATCTTAGTTATAATTCAGAATTGGCGACTGAAACACGTAGGACACATAAGAACATCAGGAAATAAAACCCCGATAAATATAACCTCAGTAAAATAAGTCTGTGTCAGCGGGGGTTATTACAGCTGTGTACCGGGGCCTGCGCTTTGTCGGTGGTAATAACAGCTCGATTGCTTGCGAGGCGAGCGGGTCTATCCCACACTTTGTGAGACTGGGCAGACATCTCCGAAATCATCGAAGCACTTTTGCAAAGAGGCTGTATCTTGACAAACCGACCAGACACATGAAGATTAAACCGCTGCATTCTCAGCTAAAAAAATATTAAAACGGTGACACACAAACAGGTTCTGTTAGTTTCCACATGCTGGTTGTTGTGTGCTAAAAACAATGGCCACCAGGCCAAAGCAATGGTTTTGACTCGATCAGCGTTAGCCCCGCCCCCTGAGTTTGATGGGTGAGGTTGACAGATAAAATTAATTCAAGATGAGAGCCAGGCGCCAGGACTGCCAAAATGAAATAAATAAATATATCATTAAATAATTAATTAAATGTGTCAATAATTAA
Source organism: Neolamprologus multifasciatus (assembly GCF_963576455.1). Classification (NCBI taxonomy): domain Eukaryota; kingdom Metazoa; phylum Chordata; class Actinopteri; order Cichliformes; family Cichlidae; genus Neolamprologus; species Neolamprologus multifasciatus. The sequence continues at coordinate 1,342,034 of NC_140444.1, read as the reverse complement.
TTAATTACATGTGTCATAACTATGTATTTAATTAATTATTTCCGATTTTAATTAATTATTGACACATTTAATTAATTATTTAATGGGTGTATTTAATTAATTCATTATGGCGGTCCTGCCGTTCCATAGCAAACAAGCCTGCATAACTTAATAAATATATAATTTGAAAAATAACAAACCTAAAAAGAAACACTAGGTACGAGATACATGAGTACCTATGATACGATGATACTTTTGGTAAACAACCATTTGACTAACATGTCTGTCTCACCTGCTCTTGTTCCATCTCTGTTCCGCTCTCTCTTTGTGCTGACAATCATCAAATATACAGTTGAAACCAAATATTTACTCTTCAGATAAAAACACTTTTTTAATTGTAACATCAAATCAGACTAAATGTTTAATTTTTTTAGATTGATAAATATAAAAACATAATTGTTAACTTTAAGAGTAAAGAGAGAAATTGGCACCAAATTGTATTCAAACTGAGCCACACTTGTGGAGCTCCACAATTCTGTTCCTGGTGTTTTGGTTGACATCTCTTGATTTTCCCATGTCACAGAAACAGGCTCTGTGTTTTGCCTTATATGCATCCACAGCTGTGCCACCATTTACTCACATGGACTCTACTAACCAATCAGAAGCTTCTTCAGCTCAGAATGAAATCATCTGGAGTTTTCTTATTAATTAACAATAAACTTAGTGTATATGTGCTCCTAAATTTGATGAAAGTGATAAAAATAGCTCTGTCTCTCTTTATTCTGACATTTAACTAATTCAAAAGATATTTCAATATTTATTTATGCAAAACAAAACAAGTTTACTCTAAATTGATGTTGTACAGTAAAAAATTGTTCTTGTGTTTTCCATAAAGTGTAAATATCTGGTTTAAACTGTGACTATACTGCTGTGTATTGAAATTCCTCTTGTTTCGCATAGAAATATACTGAACAACATACAAAGCATAATATATAAAATAACATCTACTAGTTTTTTCTTTGAAAGAAGACCCTCATGTCCATTCTTGTATATCAGTGCATTACTGAAACAGATTTATTTAGCCGTGGAGGGAAACAACTGAAAATATGAAATAAACACATGTAAGCTAAGACTCTCTAAAGAAACAGCTTTGTTGTTGTTCAGCTTTTCATTTCACCATTTGTTGATTCACTTGAAAAGCAAGTAACGTAATATTAGTCAAGTGATCAGTTTGACATCAATCTTTTGTGATTCACTGTCATATTTACATTATTTGTACAGTACGAATGATTTGCTTTGGTACCTGGTCAAACTTCAGCTCTCCTCTCTCTGCCTGCGTTTCTCCAACAGCGCACTCGCAGGCAGCAGCTGCCCCGCCCCCTCGCTCAGTCCTTACTGTCTGAGCTCGGATCATACCAATATTAGGGGGGATTTACGCACAGTCGTAAATTCCCACAGTGTGCGCTATGTGCTTTGAATATTGTGTGTAGTTTTTGTTTTATACAGTTGTCAGCCAGGCATCTAACTATGAAAAAATTACACTCCAAAAGACCCCGGGCTTCTGAAAAAACAACCCGGGCTTAAGCCCAGTAAGCCACCCCCCCGCTCCGCCACTGTACTCGACCCACCTCTGGGCACCACCCAGCAAAGACGAAACTTCATTCGTGGTCACACCAGAACAGATTATGCCACCAATCAACCGGTGCTTTGAAAGGCTCTCTGAAGTTCAGTGGAGCGAGATAGAAAATGGCACGTGCGACTCGGGCGTCCAAGCGGTGCTCGCTGATATGATTTCTGAAATCATTCAGATCGCCTCTGTCAGAATCCTTCAAATAAACCTTCCTGTTATTCAGGATCACATGACGAAGGAAGATCCGGAGCCTTTAGGTGCGGGGAAAATAAGCCCGTCCCTCGGAGACTCGATCTCAGCCGCCATCGCCAGCGCTCTTAACGTCCCGGAACAGCGACATGAGAGCGCTGACGAGCTGACACGGATGGTTGAGGAAGAGATCTCCGAAAAGGTCAGCTCAACAATTGCCCTGATCGCAGAAAGCCCTGATTTGCCGCAAGACCCCGCCGTTTATGTTAGCGGCAAATTGAGTAATATTAAAAAGCTGCGCCGCATGGTTTGCCACGCTGCCTCGTGCCTTAAAAGGCACGCACGTAAGCTGCGCTGCCGGTGCGTGTCAAGGGGGTCTGATTCCGGTTCAGAAAGCACGGATTCAAAGGTGTCAGTGCAATCAGCAATCACAGAGATTTCTGTGATTCTGTCATCAAGGAGCTCAGATGGAGAGATGACAGAAGGAGATAAAGGTTCAGATGATGAGGAGAAAGAAATTGAGCTCCCAGACCAATCAGCTCTAACAGAACAAGGCCAAATCAAACCCACTGCAGAGAGCCACAGTATCCGAGCTGCAACCCCAGTAGAACAGGTTGCAGCTGACATTGTAAATGAGATACTTGGAAACCTGGATTCAAGCAGTGAAGAGCTCTGTGACAGCTGTAGCTTACCCAAACCTGCCTTTAATGCAGGATTCATTATCAACAAGGTGAGAGACTTCTTTTCCAAATGTGTGTCGTCCACCTCTCACTCCGGCCTCAAAGCACGCAAACATCGCTTTTGCATGTTTGCCAAAAAACAATTTGAAAAGATGAAAAACGAGCTGAGACAAGAAATAAAGACAAACAGGAAATATTTTGTTTGTCTAAAAAACGTTTGCAAGCAGCCCAAGAGTGACACGGTGCCCTCCGATGAAAGCATAGCTGTCAGCCTCTCAGGGTCAGAGCCTCATAGTCCTCGTCCCCAGAGCGCAAATCAAGCCCCTTCCCAAAATATGCTTCTACGGTACATTCGTTTTTCTCCACTCGACTTTGGCGCCATTAGATCCCACGTTAATCGGTTGTTTGACAAACTAACTAAGAAAGAAGAGCTCTCCATTGAAAAAACCTTGGGAAACTTTAGAAATAGTGGGGCAACCAGAGACTTTACTGTGGACTTAACGGCAAAAGTGTTTGATCTACTGATGACGGATCGAATGTATGAAATCCCCGAACCTCTAATGGGTAGATCCCTCTCAGACACCGTCATCTCCAGGACTCCACGACAAACACAAGGCTCAAAGCGTCCCTATTCTGCTGAAGTCCTCTATGTCCTCGTAGAAGACGCAGTAGAAAGGTTTCTACAGAAGCTTTTACTCTGGCTGGACAACGAAGACAAAGATCAAGTGATTCAAATGGACGAGGTGTCTGAGGCTGTGAATGACATCCGAAACTTTATTAAAAGAACACAGACCCCAAAGCAGGAAACAGATTCAGCGAGCAGTGGTGAGGAACCTGTACCATCACCTCCAAGGCCAAAATCTGGGAGCATTTCTCCAGAGAAATGCTCTCTGGCATCTGAAAAGTCACCTGCAACGCCAAAATCTGGCATTGCACCTGCAAAGCATCCAGAAAAATGCTCTGCAGGTGTTTCAGGCTCTCTCATGGTTTCCTCTAAAATGTCAGAGAATGGTTCTGTGTCTTCCGAGGTTGAGAAAACGTCCGATGACCTCGCCTTCTTCCTCTTCGCGAGCGGTCTTATAAAATCTAAATCTAAGACCAAACATTCTGTCTCTGTCAGCAGAACTAGACATGGCCATCAACCGTCTGAGAGACCTGATCAAGCCTGAACTCAGCAGCACAGAGTCCACCACAAGTCTCATCAATGACCAGAAACAGTTCATGAAGAAAATAGCCAAATCCCTCATCAGGGAGTTTGGCTATCCAATAATAACCCCGTCACGGCGAAACATGACGCTGTGAGGTACAATCTAACTGGAGAACCGGGGACCCTCTCCGCCGACGTGTTTTTCTCCCTAATTTAAAGCTTTCTTTTAATGACATCGTTAACATTTTTTTTAGCAAAAACACATGAAAGTATCACTGATAATTCAACAATAAAATCGCTTCATGTTGTGGCCATCACACAGTGTTTTCCAAAGTGATTCACGATCTGAAAGTGCGCAGATTTAACGCACATAATCCTTGGTTGGGTTTATTATTTTTATTTCACATGTAAAACACATTTATAGTTTTATTCACCGCTTCTGTTAGTTTTGGATGCGCTCGGCTCCAACCAATCAGACGCAACCTGTGTAAGCAAAGTATGACGGGAGAACGGAGAGACCCGTTCAGAAGAATAAGAAAAAGAGGCGGAATTAATTGATTCTAATGCAGGTATGTAAAAAATAAATGACTACTTAGTAGTCATATATTTAAAGTAATAGCTTGATGTGTCTTTCAAAGTTTGTTTTTCATAAAAGCTTCAAACAAACAGGTGACTGATCTCGGAGAAAAAAAGAAGTGGTTTTATTTATATATGTTTATATATAAATATATACGGTGGCTCCTAGAGACAAAACATGTACAAACTGCAAAACACATTTCTAGCGTTAACTGAACTTCCAGAACAGAGCTACCTAGATCACTTAAATTACACAATTGAAAGCATGAAAGCATATGTATATTGTTTGTGTATTTATACGCAAGCACTCATATATATTCAAATAATTTTTAAAAAAAAATGTTCATTTACCTGTTACTACCACACACCAAATCCGGTTGTTGGCTTGTGTAGCCACGAGGTAACAAAAGCTCAACACTGCGCCCTAGCATCCTGGAGCACTTCTGTTGTGTTTTGCACGTGTTTTGAGTTTTTATGTGCTTCTGACTTTTTACGTGTTTTGGAGTTTGTACGTGTTTTTACGTGTTTTGGAGTTTTTATGTGCTTCAGAGTTTGTACGTGTTTTTACGTGTTTTGGAGTTTTTACGTGTTTTGGAGTTTGTACGTGTTTTGGAGTTTGTACGTGTTTTTACGTGTTTTGGAGTTTGTACGTGTTTTTATGTGATTTGGAGTTTGTACGTGCTTCAGAGTTTGTACGTGTTTTTACGTGTTTTGGAGTTTTTACGTGTTTTGGAGTTTTTACGTGCTTCAGGGTTTGTACGTGCTTCAGAGTTCGTACGTGTTTTAAATAAATCATATAATACAAAAACCAACTATTTACATTTCAACTTTTAACTATTTAAATTTTCAGCTTTTTCCTTTTAAACACATTTAAAGTGAAACAACACAAAACACTGCAAACCACAACACAATTAAATATAAATTAAAATATGAAACAAAAAGAAGATGCATATTCTCTGTCATATGGACCTGCATGAATAAACTTTCTGAATCCTTTATCATCTGCAACTGAAAATAGTTGTGGGTGATTACTATACCTTTCTAATGTGACCAGTGTTGCCAACAAAACACATAAAAACTCAGAAGCACGTACAAACTCCAAAACACGTAAAAACTCAGAAGCACGTACAAAACACAACAGAAATGCTCCAGGATGCTAGGGCGCAGTGTTGAGCTTTTGTTACCTCGTGGCTACACAAGCCAGCAAGTACCAACGACCGGATTTGGTGTGTGGTAGTAACAGGTAAATGAACTTTTTTTTTTAATTATTTAAACATATATAAGTTCTTGTGTATAAATACACAAAGAATACACACATGCTTTCATGCTTTCAATTGTGTAATTTAAGTGATCTAGGTAGCTCTGTTTTGGAAGTTCAGTTCATGCTAGAAATGTGTTTTGGAGTTTGTACGTGCTTTGTCTCTAGGGGCCACCGTATATATTTATATATAAACATAAATATATTTAGTATCTACTGCTAGCTAGTTTATTGTGATGGTGCTGTTTTTTATTATGTTGCTCTTTTTTTGTTTGCTTTCTCTTCTGTTTTTTTTTCTCCATACAGGTGATCCAGATGTTTCGTTTGTTTTTCTTTCTTTCTTCCCCCCTTTCTCACCGTCTCTTCTCCCCTCTGGTTTTCTTTCTCTCCCTCTCTTTCTTTCATTCTTTCTCCCTGTCCTATCCCCCAGTCATGTCTGTCCCGTTTGTAGCAACCAAAAAATAATAATAATTCATAATTATAATAAAGGTCAATCAAATGGACCAATATGGCAAGGCCATGATGATCCACTTGGTAAAATAAATCCGCTTGGCATCTTTCTTGGCCTTAAGACAACAATTCTGATGCTAAAGATCCAAACGGGACACAAAAAATTAAAAATTAAAAAAATAAACATATATAAATAAAACCCACGTCTTTTTTTTTTACATTAGTAATTCCTTTTGTGCATAATGTGTCGTTGTTGTCCCTGGCTCTCTTTTTCTCTCTCTCCCTCCCGCTCTGTTCTTGAGCTACTGCGAGTGTAACTACCGCCCCTCCCCCCTCATCGAAAAAAGGGCGGGAGAGAGGGTGAGAGAAAGAAAAAATCCCCAACTGGCGTCGTTCACGTCAAAGAGTCGCCGTTTCGTTCGTGAACGAAACATCACTATTGTTCTGTTGTGTTTCATTCAACTTTTGTTGTGTTTTGCTTCTCTGTGGTGCTTCCTGCCACCATGGCGCCATCTTGATTTTTGACTCACTTTTCTCATTTTTTCCTGCGGTGCTAATGCCTTTTCTTTCTATCTTTCACTTTTTATTAATAATAATAATGGATTGCATTTTTATAGCGCTTTTCCGGACCCTCAAAGCACTTTACAACTCCACTATTCATTCACTCTCACATTCACACACTGGTGGAGGCAGCTACAGGTGTAGCCACAGCTGCCCTGGGGCAGACTGACAGAAGCGAGGCAAAAAGGGTGTAGTTTGTGTGTGTGAGCACCCGTGTGTACACCTGTGAGCATGAGTGCGCTTGTATTTAAAAGGTTCCTTCATGTAATGATCTGTTAGAGCAGGGGTGTCAAACTCAAAGTGGGGCAAAGTTCAAAACTGGAACAAAGTCGCGGGCTAACAATATTTATTGAAAAAACTCTTCCTCCAGATATAACAAGGAACCTTTTCTTATAGACTCAAATAAGTTTTGCTGAAAAACTGAATATGGAATAAGCAAAGCTTAATACGATATATAACTTATATAAAAATATATATAACTTAATATTGCACACATGCAAAATTGAAATTCCAATAAAATAACATATCACTGGAATTCATTTCTTAAATAAAAATTGTATTTGCAGCCTTCTGAATTAAATTTTAGCAGTAAACTTTTTCCCCAGGCTAATAATAAATGTAAAAATAAAATAACAATAATAAACCACTTAACTAATAAAAATATCATTAAACGTGAAACCATTCAAGCCCATGTCTGGGAGTAGAAGACAAATGGCACAAAGAAAATGTTAATTATAGCTCAGTTTGCTACACACTGATCTAGTCTGATGTGTCCAAGCCGATCTCTTCTTGGATGCTAATTCCTCGACGTCTGGGCTCAGGCTCTGAGCTGAGGACATCCTCGGGATCGAGTGAAGGTGTTCATCGGTCAGACGTCTCCTGTGAGATGTTTTAGCCATCTTCATCGAGGAGAATCGTCGCTCACATAGGTAAGTGCTGCCGAACATGGAGAGACTACTTTTTTTACTGTTTAATAATGCAGAATTATTATATACAAATAAAAAAACCTGAAGTTGTGTGCTATTTGAACACGTAATTTAACATGTCCTTTAACGTTGATCTTGTCTGGACATTTGAACAAAAACATTTGACAGTAACACTTTCCCTTATTCACAGGTTTTTGTTTAGGAACAACAGCATATTTACAGTTTTCCCTTTAAGTCTGCTCCGTTTTTTGCTTTTGAAAAGATTCTCTCTGCAGGTACAGAAGAAGCAACAATTCCTAAGTATCTCACTGCAAGTCTGCTCAGGGATGGGAAGGTTTGTTCTTGCTCTTGCCACCAAACCAATGGATCCTTATATCGGGAATCAGTTTTTCCCCTTAGTAACGGCGTATTTCAATGACTACATCACTGCAAGCTGACCGGTGATGTTGGCTCGACACAACCTGCATGTCCAAATCTGTCCATGTCCCTCCTTTTGTTGCAGCTGGACCTGCGGGTGGAGGACTCGGGATAGACCCTGAAGTAGAAGCCCTGAGGCAGAGCTAACAGTAGGTGTTGAGCTCACAGTTAGAGTGGGAGCAGACTGTCCTGTCTGATAGACTTCTTGCATTTCAGTGTGGAGACGTTTTTTTTAATACTTCAACATTGTCTTTGTCTCGAAAACCAAGTTTAAACCTAACATCCAGAAATGTCCACATGGAAAAGATATTTATAAATCTTATAAAGTTTATCTGTCTGTGTGAAACTTGTATGAAAAGCAAACAAGAGTGAAAACAGATATAAGATCCCTTGAAAAATTATATAATGAAACTTGTATGTTTTGGATACTAAAACAATCTATGAAAGTAATGAGAAAGTGGCCACTTTGATGAGTAAATCATAGAAGTTTTTACTGTTTCTTTTCCATGTGGGTGAACTTGCAGCTAGACAGTGAACGCTCTCAATACCCCTGAATCTGCGCTGGCATTTCTGTGTTAGTTTGTTTTTTTTAATCAATTTTAAATCAGCTTTTTATTTGTTTTTGTTTCTAATGTCTCTGTAAAGCACTTTGAATCACCTTGTTGTTGAATTTTGCTACACAAATAAACTTGCCTCAGAAGGCCGGAGTAACCTGTAAGAGCCGTTTATACTCATGTAGATTAACACTCAGGTTTTTACCTTTTTTGTTTCACAAAGCGTTAAAAAGGGAAAATCCCCAACTTAGACGTTTGTCACAGGAGATTTTATTAAAGCAACTTAGCAACAATACAACAAAAACTCTTCTTTGATTAATAATAAAGAGGATTTATTTTTAGCAAAAGCACATGTAGATTTTTTCTCTGTATCTATGAAGCGCCTTGAGGCGACATTTGTTGTGATTTGGCGCTATATAAATAAAATTGAATTGAATTGAATTGAATAGATAAACTCTGGTATAGTACTCTTCATCATTTCAAACATAAAAGGCTGGAGGTTGACCTTTAACCTCTCAGGTGTGATTAGAGATGAGCTGAGGGGACTTCAGTCCACCTCCCTCCCACTTCTCCTTGAAACACGATGGAGGTGAGAGCAGCAGAGATACTGAGCTCCCAGACACACAGGGCCTTAAAACATCCCTGAGATTTAAAAACCACTAAACTAACTGGAAACCTGCTGTGATGATCCCAGTGCAGCTCGTAGACGGATTCAAACTCCGGAGCTGAAGCAGAGTCTGCTGCTGGTTTGTGATTCCTGTGAGCAGTGAGTTACAATCATCCAGGATCAGAAGCATGCAGCATTTCATGCACAATCACTGATGGTAAAAACAGGTTTTAACTCTGCTGCTTATGTGAGAATGAGGCTGTGATCAAGTTTCAAATCTGCAACAATTCAGAAAAACATTTGTTTCTTTGCTTTGGCTCCAATAATCAGCAGATCTGTAACGATTTTAACTGCAGAACGATTTTATGCATCGAGCTGGAGTTCACCTTCATACTGTGTGACAGTCTGTGAGCTGTGTTTAAATCACAGAGGGGCAGGGGTATAACTGTGTGTAGTCAGAGAGGTAATGCTAATAAGATTTATGCTGGGAAAACCTGCATGAAATAAAACATTTGGAGCTAAAATCCGAGAGATGCTCTAAAAAACAGGTGTTAAACTCCAGGCCTTGAGGGCCGGAGTCCTGCAGGTTTAGATGTCCTTGATCCAACACAGCTGATCTAAACGGCTAAATGACCTCATCAACATGTCTTGAAGTTCTCCAGAAGCCTGTTAATGAACTAATCATGTGATTCAGGTGTGTTGACCCAGGGTGAGATCTAAAACCTGCAGGACGCCGGCCCTCGAGGCCTGGAGTTCGACACCCCTGCTCTAAAACATGCATTTTGAGGTCAGCTGTGCTCTGGATCACGTTCGTCTCCTCGAGCGTAGAAGACGATTTCAAACTGCTCCTGAAAGCGTTGTTATTTCCGGTGTTTCAGTGAAGGTCACAGCTGTTAAGATGAAATAGAAAATAAGGAAGATATATGTAAAATAAGGAGGGAGAATATAAAACACACAGTGTATGTGTGCTTTGTTATCATGCAGACTTCATGCTGACGTGAATGCACAGCTGAAGCGTCTCAGCCTCTCTCTTCACCTCCATCAGAACCATTGAAACAACAACAGCACTCCAGCACACAGCCATGGGAACCAGGAACAACCAGGAGCCTGTGTTCCTGTCACCTGACACACAGCAGCACATCAGCCTGAAACACGAAGGTTCACAGAAGATTCAGTCTCACCTGTGTCGTCTCCACAGGTGGTTCTCACGTGGACAGAAAGAGTTTTATCCTCTGCAGGGTTTGCAGCCACACATCTGTAAGAGGAGCTGAAGTCCTGTTTGTGCACAGTGAGAGGCAGAGAGAGCGCAGAGCTGCTCTGGTTCAGCACCTGCTGGTCTTTAAACCACAGCAGTGTGGTCTCTCTGTCCACCAAACACAGTAAGGAGCAGCTCTCAGAGCTCACACTCACTTTCTTCACTGCAGGAGTCGGTACAGAGTCTGGGGACCAAAGTTGATGGAGAACAAAAATGAACATCAGAAAAATGTTTTTAACTTTCAGGACAGCAGAGCTCTGCTTATTGCTGCTTTAATGCAGTCAGTGAACATTTATATGAAACTGCTCATTTCAACTGTGTGAAAACAAACCACAGGAGAGACAGCAGACTGCCAAACCACCATCACATCCATTTGAATCTCATTATAAAGGTTTATGAGGGATTTTTCAGGTTTCCTGTCAAACTAGCATCACGATCAGCAGAAGGTGCTGAAGAGGACACAGAAGAAACAAACGCTCTGATTCAAATCCTCATGAAAGGAAGAAAAAAGCCCATTAACAACAACAAAAAGCTTTAAACAGGTTAAACTCCTGAGGCTCCTGCTGTGCACCACAGCTCATCCATGATGCTTTGTCCACATTCGTCTAGTTTCACTTTGATTCTGATGTGAAAAGATGATAAAAATCCAAATTTCATGTGAAGAAGACACAGGACAGGGAATTTATTGAGCTGGAGGAGCCATCAGAGCATCACCACAGAAGTAGTAATTGTTTATAATTTTATTATAAATCAGGATTTAAAATCCAGGCTATAAATGTTTCATTCAACCTTCACGTCTCTGCAAAGATATGAAGTCGTGCATTTTTCTCAGGAAGTGACTGAACTGCAAACAAACATGCAGCTGCAGCTCAGCATGTTTGTTTGAGCTCAAAGCTGTGAAGGTGAGTTTGATGTTTCTGACAAATCCCTTTCATGAAGAAGTCTCAGCTGTACGATGAAGCTGAACGACACCATCACTGATGTGAAACTTCAGGAAGCTGCTGAGGACAAACAGCCTGAGTCAGACTTAAGGAGGTTGATCGTTTTCACAGGTTTATGAAACAGGATGTTGGGAGTTTGTGAGGATCTAAAGATGCCAACGTGTGGTTTCCTTCAGCTCAGGCAGGTCATTGAGCAGCAGCATCTTCAGCTTCAGTGCTCCATCAGTCTGATCCATTTATTTGGACATTTTAAAGGTTTCCTATTCCACAGACTCACAGCAGGAAACACAAAGACATGATTCTGTGTGTGGGTGCGTTCCCATAACTACATGACTGTCATTGGTTTCTACGACACAGACAGCAGCTTTGCCATCTACTGTACAATATAAAGCACCTTGAGGCGACTGTTGTTGTGATTTGGCGCTGTATAAATAAAATTGAATTGAATCGTGCTGTCAGATTTGTGATCTGATTTCAAAACAAACTGCTGAAGATTTTCTCTTATTTTGGAAGGATGTTCTGTTTGTCTTACAGAAAACTGTACACATCTAAAAAAGAAGTCTGATAAAGTATATATAATTGAGCTGATTATTATTATGGCCAGGTTTTATACACAGAAGTGTGAGTTCAGAGGCGCTAACTCTGATTATTTCTTTAAAAATGAATTCAAACAGTGCAGTCAATGAAAGAACCTGCATTAGGTTCAACCTCTTTCTGTAGTCTGTTATCGCCCCCTAGTGGTCGAACAATTAATTGATTTGACTTATTTATGTTTAATGTTTCTCTCTCTCCTTTTCTCCACGAAGCATTTTCAAAATTCACGAGTATCACTAAAAATGGCAAAACATTTATATCATTCATCTACTTTTATTTATTTTTAGTTTACATAAATTCATGTTGGCAATAAAAGAGCGGGGGCAGAAGGGTCTACAGGTCAATGAAACTGACGATGCTTTTACTGCTTTGTGCTTGTTTTCATGTTACTCCACAAGGTCAGGGAAAGAACAAAGGTGCTAACCCCTGGACCAAAAGCAAATGGTCCAAGTGGGCGAGGTGCTGATTTTCAGATGGCAGGTCTACATCTAGAAGCAAAATGAGCACAAACACCAACAACCAAAGTGAAGCATTAAGACAAAACTGTCCAACAGGATCCACACATTCTGCCACAAATACATGCAAGACAACTAAATTGGTCCACAAATAGATGTAAACTGACTAAACTACGACACAAATCAGACAAAAACAGATGCAACATGATCACAAACAGACACATGTTGGCTACATGTTGATGCAAAATGACTGAAATCACACGTGCAACACTTTCTACATATTTGACAACAGAAGAAAAACACAAACAAAGTTGGAATGTATTTTCATTTAGATTTCTTTTTTTATTTCATGCCGAATTAGATATTTTAAAAGCGCCAAATCACAAAGTCTCCTCCCTGTTTGTACTGTAAGGTCAAAACCCTACAGTACTACAGAGAACCCCAACAATCAAATGATTCCCCTCTGAGCAAGCACGAGGCGACTGTGGGGAAGAAAAACTCCCTTTAACAGGAAGAAACTTCCACGGAACCGGGCTCAGAAGGGACGGCCATCCGCTGCGACCGGTTGGGGGGATGGAAATCAAAAAGGAGACGAGATGGCGTGAACTACAGTTGTTAGAATTTGGATTTGAGGGCCAATTTTAAAATCAGGGCTCGCAAAATCGCTAGCCCGACGTCCCGGGGCTAGTGATGTCTCCGGTCAGGCGACCAAAATCTATCTCAGCCCTGCCCGATGAGCTATCATATAGCCCGACGAGCTATCATATAGCCCAATGAGCTATCACATAGCCCGACGAGCTATCATATAGCCCGACGAGCTATCATATAGCCCGACGGGCGGGGCTGAGATAGATTTTGGTCGCCCGACCGGAGACATCACTAGCCCCGGGACGTGTTATGGTTTAAATTTTGATTTGGTGCTAAAATTCTGCCTCAAGATGTTAAAAGAAGCAGGGCAGTGGGGGAAAGCCAGCATGGTGATTTTAATCATCGTTGGCTTTAATGCACCACCTAAAGGGCTTTCGCAGAGCTTTTCCCACCGCTGAAAAGAACCTGGAAATTTTGGATTTCTTTGGAGGACTGGGGATGACTCCCAGGCTGATTTTTAGATGCCTTATCACAGCCTCATCAAAAGATGAATTACTTTCCATCGCAGCATGTAAGACACGTTCTGGGGAGCCAAACTCCCTGATGAGGGATTTGGCTATTTTCTTCATGAACTGTTTCTGGTCATTGATGAGACTCGTGGTGGACTCTGTGCTGCTGAGTTCAGGCTTGATCAGGTCTCTCAGACGGTTGATGGCCATGTCTAGTTCTGCTGACAGAGACACAGAATGTTTGGTCTTAGATTTAGATTTTATAAGAACGCTCGCGAAGAGGAAGAAGGCGAGGTCATCGGACGTTTTCTCAACCTCGGAAGACACAGAACCATTCTCTGACATTTTAGAGGAAACCATGAGAGAGCCTGAAACACCTGCAGAGCATTTTTCTGGATGCTCTGCAGGTGCAATGCCAGATTTTGGCCTTGGAGGTGAAATTTGTGATGCCAGAGAGCATTTTTCTGGAGAAATGCTCCCAGATTTTGGCCTTGGAGAGGACTTATCAGATGCCAGAGAGCATTTTTCTGGAGAAATGCTCTCAGGTTTTGACGTTGGAGGTGATGGTACAGGTTCCTCACCACTGCTCGCTGAATCTGTTTCCTGCTTTGGGATCTGTGTTCTTTTAATAAAGTTTCGGATGTCATTCACAGCCTCAGACACCTCGTCCATTTGAATCATGTGATCTTTGTCTTCGTTGTCCAGCCAGAGTAAAAGCTTCTGTAGAAACCTTTCTACTGCGTCTTCTACGAGGACATAGAGGACTTCAGCAGAATAGGGACGCTTTGAGCCTTGTGTTTGTCGTGGAGTCCTGGAGATGACGGTGTCTGAGAGGGATCTACCCATTAGAGGTTCGGGGATTTCATACATTCGATCCGTCATCAGTAGATCAAACACTTTTGCCGTTAAGTCCACAGTAAAGTCTCTGGTTGCCCCACTATTTCTAAAGTTTTCCAAGGTTTTTTCAATGGAGAGCTCTTCTTTCTTAGTTAGTTTGTCAAACAACCGATTAACGTGGGATCTAATGGCGCCAAAGTCGAGTGGAGAAAAACGAATGTACCGTAGAAGCATATTTTGGGAAGGGGCTTGATTTGCGCTCTGGGGACGAGGACTATGAGGCTCTGACCCTGAGAGGCTGACAGCTATGCTTTCATCGGAGGGCACCGTGTCACTCTTGGGCTGCTTGCAAACGTTTTTTAGACAAACAAAATATTTCCTGTTTGTCTTTATTTCTTGTCTCAGCTCGTTTTTCATCTTTTCAAATTGTTTTTTTCGCAAACATGCAAAAGTGATGTTTGCGTGCTTTGAGGCCGGAGTGAGAGGTGGACGGCACACATTTGGAAAAGAAGTCTCTCACCTTGTTGATAATGAATCCTGCATTAAAGGCAGGTTTGGGTAAGCTACAGCTGTCACAGAGCTCTTCACTGCTTGAATCCAGGTTTCCAAGTATCTCATTTACAATGTCAGCTGCAACCTGTTCTACTGGGGTTGCAGCTCGGATACTGTGGCTCTCTGCAGTGGCTTTGATTTGGCCTTGTTCTGTTAGAGCTGATTGGTCTGGGAGCTCAATTTCTTTCTCCTCATCATCTGAACCTTTATCTCCTTCTGTCATCTCTCCATCTGAGCTCCTTGATGACAGAATCACAGAAATCTCTGTGATTGCTGATTGCACTGACACCTTTGAATCCGTGCTTTCTGAACCGGAATCAGACCCCCTTGACACGCACCGGCAGCGCAGCTTACGTGCGTGCCTTTTAAGGCACGAGGCAGCGTGGCAAACCATGCGGCGCAGCTTTTTAATATTACTCAATTTGCCGCTAACATAAACGGCGGGGTCTTGCGGCAAATCAGGGCTTTCTGCGATCAGGGCAATTGTTGAGCTGACCTTTTCGGAGATCTCTTCCTCAACCATCCGTGTCAGCTCGTCAGCGCTCTCATGTCGCTGTTCCGGGACGTTAAGAGCGCTGGCGATGGCGGCTGAGATCGAGTCTCCGAGGGACGGGCTTATTTTCCCCGCACCTAAAGGCTCCGGATCTTCCTTCGTCATGTGATCCTGAATAACAGGAAGGTTTATTTGAAGGATTCTGACAGAGGCGATCTGAATGATTTCAGAAATCATATCAGCGAGCACCGCTTGGACGCCCGAGTCGCACGTGCCATTTTCTATCTCGCTCCACTGAACTTCAGAGAGCCTTTCAAAGCACCGGTTGATTGGTGGCATAATCTGTTCTGGTGTGACCACGAATGAAGTTTCGTCTTTGCTGGGTGGAGCCATTGTTGTGTCGCAACTGTGATTTTCTAGATTGAAGTGAATAGTGTGCGAGTTTTCTTGCTTTAGAGAACGCCGACTGTTGAACATTTGCAAACAGATGAGCTGTGACGTTTCTGTGTGAGAGCCCCTACTTAAGGGTTTCCCTGCCTGTGACGTGGCTGACAGATCAAAGCAAAAGAACGTGAGTCACAGAGAACGCATGCGCAGACGCGTCGATAGAAGCCCCTGGCGCGCGCTCACAGCTGCGCAGCCGCAGATTTGAATGACGCCTCGGGTAAATCGTTCGTGAGCCTCCATATCCCAGGATTCATTGCGAGTCAAAGGTTGAAGAAAAATGGCGGAAGTGAAGCGGTGCAGAAATAAAGTCTTCAACGTAAGCGCAGTACGGTGTACATTTCAGGACATCGTCAGGTCTCAGAACACGAGCTATCAGACAGAGAGAAAATCTTCCTGCAGGTGGCGCTGTTGTCATGTCCCACCAATGACTGTAGTGACAGCTGCAGTCACGGAGAAACTTGCGTATCTCTGTTCGGGAATAGCAGATAGAGCGTAGTCTCTGAGAGGAGGGCCAGCGTTTACGCTACGAAAACACGACCGAGTGTTTTAACCTGACAGCCTGAGGTGTTCTTCAGTAAACTGGACTACCCGACAGAAGGACCCGAGGCCCCGCTGCACTGTTTCGGTAAGTTAAACGTGTTTGTAAGCTACTCCGTAACTACCGTCCTTAGCTAGCTCCTGAGACCTAGCTAGCTAAGATGTCAGGGTTCGTTTAGCTAATCTGTGCAGGTGAATGCATTTACTAAAGAAATCAAGAGAAACGCTCCGGGCTGCTCAGTCACTAATTACTGTTACTGTACTTTTATTACAAGTATTATACTGTAAAAGCAACAGGCTGCACCCTGCTGCAGCTCCTGTGCAGAGCTGAATATTAAAGATGTGCAAACAGCATGTTTTCAGTCTCTTGCCACATCTGTAAAGACAGTAACATTTTTTTAAAAGCTTGTACTTCAGTAACTCCTCATTAATCAGGAACTATGGATTAAAGTACTGTAGTGTACTGTAATACTGAAAAAATGTAAGAGAAGAACTTCAGATCCTGAGTGTGTGAGGACAGAAGAATCAGCTTTATTTCAATGTTGAGGGATAAAATTTATATGTGAGTTTGATGGTTCTGTTGTCTTTGTGATTACAGGAGCTGCCCTCAGATTCAGACCTCAGCACCACCCAGTGACAGCAGACAGATCATCCAACATGTTCACATGTTAACTGCAAAATGAACTGATGGAAACAGTACAAAGGTTAGAGTACCACATGTGCTGTAGTGAAGGCTGCAGCTTTATTGATAAAGTTAAAGACAAAAAAACAAAAGGATTAATCACTCATGTAACTGTGTCACTATATATCAGCATTAACAGGACCTCAGTTTGTATCTCAGACCTTCTGTTTTAAACACTTGATGTACTCAGCTGCATGAAGAGCAGATGAGATTTTCTCTAACACAATTAAATAAAACCTGATGAAGGTCAAAGGTCGTCACTTGTATGTTGAACTACAAACTTGTCATCTGGAGTTCTTTCACAGTTTTTTGCAGATAGTGTGTTATTTACCATAAAGTGATTCAGAGTTATTCATACCAGAGTAACCAGAGAGGATCACATATTTTTAAATATATAACTTTCTACAGGACTGAATATAATATCTTTATATAAAAGTCTGGAGCCTCTGGGGAGTATCTGAGTATTTATAACATTACACAAAGCAAAGGTCTCATCACAGTGTTGATGAAATGCTGAGTTTATCCATCTCCTGGGGCGGGCCTACGGAGGAGTGCTGAAGATTTCCCTGTGAGGGAGCTGCTGGTGAAGATCATGAGTCCTGCTTGATCAATGCCATGAGCTTCAGTCTTCCTGCTGTTTCTTAAATGATGCCTCTTACAGCGGGTCAACAGAACTTCTGGCACAGGACAGCTGTGATGAAAGAAAGGGAAGAAGTTTCTCCAAACCTCTGGACCCAGAAACCCAGCTTGGTCCTGATGGTCTCCCTCACTAGTTTCTCTCCAGGGTGAATGTAGCTGTTGATATAATATGGACTCTATTATTAAATGAAAAGAACAAATTAGACTACACTACTGAAACCTGCTGCTGTTTTTAAAGTCTCCATGTTACCAGGCTGTAGAGATTTAAACAGTTTTAGATCCATTACACTCACAGTCTTATGTTAAAATCTCAAAGGACAGCATTATATTTTTGATATTAACAGTAACTCTGGGCCTCTGTGGAGTGTGCAGCTGATCTCATCGCTGTCTAAAAATGGATAAAAAAAACATAAGTGCTGCTGAATCCTTCAATAACACTATTATTGTCCTTAAATATATCTGAAGCTTTCACACAGTGGGGGTTGTATATTAATATTTGTCTGTCAGACAGTCAGAAGTTAGAAATAAATGATACAAAATACAAATAAATACCTTGAATTTAAACTGAAATGTAATATTTGAGACAAAGATGAGTTCTTGTATCGTGAAAACTATGGAAATGTAAATATAAATGTTTTGATTTTAGAACAAAATGAGTCATCTAACCTTTACAACGGGAAAAAGTATTTGTTAAAATTAAACCAGCTAAGTGAGTCTTTCCATAAAGATGGAAAATTAGGAAAGATGGGAAACCAACCTGAAAGTTACAGCAACTAGTTTTGAGACTGAGAAACATTAAGTTCAACATACAGCACTCTGTAGTTAGACAAAGAGTCACAATTATCTAAACACTTAAATATTTTATTGTCTCGTTTTATTTTCGCTCAAAAACACAGAGTACTTTATGTAAACAAGGTCTGGTGGCCCTAAAATGTAAAATGTTGGTAAATGTTGTGTTAATGTGTTGGTCTTAAGTAAAGCTAAGATGTAACACTGAATGATCGACACTTTATACTTTAAAAAACACTCAAATGAAGTGGGGACATGTTTGACCCCTGAGGAGCTCAGGTGTGTGGAAATCAGGACGACATTATGAGGGTTGAATACTTGTAGAAATCTGAGCTGTTGGTGTGTCCTTGGATTGTGTGGTAATAATATTCGAGCTGGCAATCTTTCCTACTGAATCTCTACTCTGAGTCATGTTACCTGAGATTAATTCTATGTTTACCTGACAGTCAGATTGTTGTTGAGGCTGGAGGAACAGCCTTATCTGCAACAGTAATATTTCAGTGACTGCTGCTTATACCACAGGTTAATACACTCTACTGATCCCTGATGGGAGAACCATCACCTCTGACAGCAAAGAAGCCTGGTGGATGTTTACAGTCTGATGATGGGACATCATGCTCTGCATCTTCAAAGTTTGTCTCTTGATTATTATTCATACACAGTAATGTGAAGTTTGCTCATATCTGGTATAACTGGACCAACCTGCTGCTCTTCATTGATGGAGGCTGTTGAGTCTGTTGGATGTTGTGTATCTCGTGTTCTCTGGGCTTTGTTGTCCTCGGTCTTTTTGCAGGATCAGAAAACAAAACCAGGAAGCCTGTAAATGTTTCTTCTCCAATTGGATGATGATAAGACCGTGACACGGGACGCCACCTTTGGTCTTGTGATGAAGCAAAGCTCAGGAAGAAGTGTGATTAAATGGGCCCCACATGTGTGCTGCTGAGAAGGATGTACAGGGGCACCTGCAGCCAAATCCAAGCCTCAGGTTAGTTGTAGTTGCTGTAGGACTGAGACAGCTGAGGCATCAAATGTTTGATTAAACGGATGAAAAAGAGAAGTTTCTTCCCTATAATTATCACTTTTTAAAATCTGTAGTAAGTTCAGGTCTGTCAGCGTGCTGAGGTCACAGAAACAAGAGAAGAAGCTTCAGACTTCAGAGTGTTGTTTACAGTTTTCTGTCATCATGATCTCCCCTGAAGTTTATCACTATTAGACAAGCAGTAAGTCCACAGTACTGTGATGAAGATTCTGACTCTCAGAATATTTTATAATATACTAAATATTATTTTTTGTAATTCATTTTTTTCTGTTAATCAAAAATTTACTTTGTGAAATTAGAATTTGAGAATGAAGAATGTGACAATATATTTTTGTTCAATATTTAATTTCTTGCAGTTGCAATTGTTAAATAAAAAGATAAAAAACTATTCTTATAATTTAGCAAATTAATTTATCATATATATATATTCCCGGACTACAAAGCGCACCTGAATATTAGCCGCACAAGCTAAAATCAGGGGAAAATCCTGTTTTGTACATACATTAGCTGCACCTGACTAAAAGCCGCAGGTGTTTCAATGTTGACTTATCATATGTAAGAGAATATGCACCAAGGGAATTGTCAGGAAAGAGATGGCTGTTTGGAGACATCACTTTTATTAATATTTTGAAAAACAAGTTATGGGTACATATTTGCATAACTTTTTAGGTATATGTACAAGTAGCGGTAATTACAAGTACAAACATGTACTGTGCTTCATAAACGAGTAACAAATGTAGTACATAACAATAACCTACAGCACACCAGAAAAATAGATTGGACTACCTTTTAGGCTCAGGTGCAGTGACACGGCTTTAACAAGAAGAAACGTCAGTCATTCACCACCATCTTTCTCTTCTTCCTGCGCACTAAAACCACCAAAGTCCTCTTCTCCAGTGTCGGAAACGAACAGGCTCAGGATGGCTTCGTCATCCACTCTCCGCTTCTTTCCTTCGTTGTTACTTTCAAAACCAAACAAATCCTTGTTGTCAGAGTCAGAGTCGAACAGAAGGGCCGTGGCGGTGTCTCCATCATGCAGCAGTCCAGCGCTTCGAAATCCGTTGGTGATCGTGGATGTTTTCACACTTTTCCACGCTGTCAGAATCCACCGGTGGAGTTGAGCATAACTTGCTTTTCGCAAGTTTATCGCCGCTCGTCATCCACGCCTCCCGCTGAACGCGTAGCGCTACTTTGAAGTTTG
Source organism: Neolamprologus multifasciatus (assembly GCF_963576455.1). Lineage (NCBI taxonomy): Eukaryota > Metazoa > Chordata > Actinopteri > Cichliformes > Cichlidae > Neolamprologus > Neolamprologus multifasciatus. Next base: position 1,321,502 of record NC_140444.1, on the reverse strand, counting down.
TTTTTCGCGCTACTTCGTACAGCACTACGTTGCCTGGCGGACGGACATGTGACCAACATACCACTCTTGAACCCCGATCCTTCCACCAGTCAACGTAGTGCCGGAGAACAGCGGAACAAACAAAACAAATCGTCTTACGATATCACAAAAATCATGGACAATCCTTAGAAAAGCCGCACCTGACTAAAAGCCGCAGGGTTCAAAGCTTGTGCAAAAAGTAGCGGCTTATAGCCCGACAATTACGGTGTGTATATATATATATATGTATATATATATATGTATATATATATGTATATATATAAATTTATAGTTTTAATAAATTAATTTGACACCTGTATTGAAAATACCATATTGTATTCATACAGAATCAGTTTGGTATCATTGTTTGTCTGATTGCTGAAACTAAGAGCTACTTTGATCTGTTTAGATCTAAAGTATCCAAACTCGAGCTCTGATGTTTCTTCACCCCTGTGTGTGTGATATGTGATTTCCTACATGCTGGCAGAGCAGAGCAGCAGTTTGTGCTCACAGATGGTGACGGTGTGGAGAGACGGTGGTGTTTCCTCAGAAGAACCAGCAGAGTCACAAAGGACACGAGTCCAGCAGGTGAACCTTATTCATGACATAACACGGCAACAATATAAAAAAATTAAACAGCAACAGTCTAAATGTAAAGTGCATTCTAAAGTCCTCTTCAATCAATTATATGCAAAGAGTCATTCAGGACTGTAAAACGTGAACTACAGAACCCAGAGTCTTCATCATTAAATCTCTGGTTGCTTCATTTTTCTATCCTATATCATGGATATGTGTGTGTGTGACAGACAGTTGTGACTGTTCATTCAGACAGTTCTTTTGCAATGAAAAACATAAACACCCATGCTCCCGGTAGGTTTCCGCTGTGCCAGCTGTTTACATTACAGCTGCTTATGCAGTAACCATGGTAACCACGGACTCTGAGCGGCTGGATCGACGCAGGTCAGACAATAATTTTACATATATGATCTTAAAACAGGACACAGCCACTGTACGTGGCCTCATATCAAATGTGAACGCAGACTGAGTCTGTTTGACGTTTGTTTATATCGAATCTTCCTCTCAAACATTTAAACAGCAGCGAGTCTGCAGCTGGAACACAAACTCAAACTGTCTGAACAGGTTTGATCATTTCTTGCATTCATTTGGTGATTTATTAAATGTATAACTGTTATTCTAATGATGAAAATGCAGAAAACACAGATCACACCTGTTCAACCAATCGCTTTTGTAGGAGCCATATGAGTTGTTCCTTTTTGACTGTGGGTTGGTTTAAATGGACTCACTGTGTTGGTGCACGGGTGTGGGGCGTGTCTCGTGGGTGTGGTAGATGATAAATGTGGTTGCACTCACCTGTTCACAGCACCTGATGTTGATGAGCAGAAAGGCGAGCATGAGGCAGAACTTTCTGTTGATCGCAGCTTGAATGATTTTGATGTATTTTAACTGGAACTTGATGGTTTTGTATATTTGTGCACTAATTGATGCCATAGACCAATGTTGTAATTTGGCGTAGTAGTTAGTGCAGTTATTTGTTTGTGGTCTGTGCATTTGTTTAATAGTTAATCCCAGGCACTGATTTGTATATGGGACAGTTGCATGTGGAATAAAAGGAGCAAATGTACAGAAGTGTATTTTATGTGTTTATTGTTGCGCGTCATCTGTGTCCTCATGTTTAGCCTGCCGCGGCCGTTGGTTGGAGGAGCCGCAACAAACTGTCAACAGAAATGTTTGTAGGTTTTATTGGATTATTTATATAAAGATGAGTTTTATTAGTGAGAGTTTTATAGTTTGCTGTTGCCTTTGTCCACCCAGCTTTTAGATTAAGCCTTTGGCTACACAAAACAGATTTCTGTCAGGAGTCTTGTTCCCCTGTTAGGTTTCAGCAGTACAGCTGCATTAGGCGTTGTACTGATTTACTTTCTAGTTATTGTGCATCAGGCGGCTGAAGCCATTGGCTTGGGAGTACCGCCGCAGTTTGTGTTTAAGACAGTTTGTCTTCCTCACAGCTGACGGTATGGAGGTACATAAATACCCACCGCTAGTATGTACGGAAGACTAGGTTGAATTAGTTAGGTTTAACAGGCAGATAGTGGGGGATATTGCTCCTGTTAATTGTGTGTGTCCAAGGTTTATTGAAGGGAATGTCATCAAGTTGATGTGTTGGAATGAAGCTGTGTGGCATAGGTGCAGTTCAGAGTTTGGATTTTGTAACGTTTTGAAGAGAAAAATGGAGACACACCAATTAATACAATGTGGAGATGTGGATGGAAGGAAAAGACAGCCGAAACCGACTGCTAAGGCTTTGGAGGATCAGATTGAAAGGCTGCAAACAGAACGTCAGACCAAGATTAATAAAATTAAAAATGTCATAAAGGTTATTAAAGAATTAAAACAATCTGAAGATAATGTTTCCACTGTTCAGGCTCAGTTAGAGAATTTGTCTGTGTTGCTTAATGAGACAACTCATCTGCATGAAACCTTGCTTCCTTTGCTTCCTCAAGAAGAGCAAGAAAAACAAACTGCTTGGTTCATAAGTGTGCGAGCACATAATACTGAGTTTATGGAAGAGATAAAGAAATGGATTCTTGATGCAAAGGGAAACCTTCAGAGTCAAAATCTGGTGTCTGAGCTTGATTTGCCACATTTAAATCCACCTGGTGTTGATTCTTCTGAAGTATTACCTGCTGGAAATGGTTCTGGTGCTTTTAGGCACACCGGGAATGTTGGTAAAGGTGCTGCGATAGATGATGTTAATCCAAGTGATAGCATCTCTAATGTTGGAAACAGAAGTTGTAGGAAAAGCAAATCATCACTCAGTAGCTCCATGGTTTCATCTGCCTTGTCAGCACGCATAATGGCAGAGGCTGATATGGCTGCCCTTCTTGTTCGACAGAGGTTGTTGAAAGAAAAGCATGCTTTGGAAGAACAAGAAATACAGCTTAAGAAAAGAAAGGAGCTGCTTAGAAATGGAAATAGCAGCTTCAGCAGCAAAGGTGAATGTTTTAAAAGCTTCTGAAATGTCCCGAGTCTCAAGTGCTGTTAATGGTGAATCTGATGGAATGAATTTGTATTTAGATCGAGAGCAGTGGCGTTTAGGCGTTTTAAATCCTAATGCTCTGACGTTCAAACCTGTGTTACCAGAGCGACCATATCAGGGTGTTGATGCAAGTGATCATCAAGCGCATGTATTGGATGTGAGGCCCAAGGTTAAAAATATTTCTCAGCCTAAGGTCGTTTCGTTGGAACAGTCAGAGGCGAAGTTACATCAAGTATTTCCAGGTGCAGTTTCAACTACTCAGATGATGTTGCAGTCTCACGCACAATCAAAACATCTTACACATACAGCGCAAGGTGGTGAGGGTCATGATCATCTAGTAACAGTTTTGAAGAAACAAAATGAAATTACAACTTTACTGGCTGAGCAGCAGTCTCTGTTTTTGCTACCAAGGCGTGACATTCAGTTATTTGATGGTGATCCTTTGCAATATCAAACATTTGTGAGAGCTTTTGAGCACATGGTGGAGAGTCAAGCTCACAGTGCTAAGGATTGTTTATATTTTCTCGAGCAATACACTACAGGCCATCCAAGAGAAATGGTCAGAAGCTGTCAGTATATGCCTGCTGAGTATGGATATGCTAAAGCTAAATCTTTGCTCCAGGAGAACTTTGGCAATTTGCTGAAAATTGCTGCTGCCTACATTGAAAGGGTCAGTAAATGGCCACCTATAAAATCTGATGATGTGAAGGCTTTGCAGGAATATGGGTTTTTATTAAGGCAATGTTGTAATGCAATGGGAGACGTTGAGTCCTTGCATGAGTTGGATGTCTCTGCTAATATGCAAGCAGTTATAAAAAAGCTGCCTTATAAGCTCAGGGATAAGTGGAGGAATGTTGTCTGCGATCTGCAGGAGAGGTTTCAACGTAAAGTGGTTTTTTGCGATGTTGTTGAGTTTGTCGAGAGGCAAGTTAAGATCGCAAGTGACCCATTGTTTTGAGATATACAGGATCCTCCAACAGCCATCAGAAAAGGACTGTAGGAAACGTCTCTTGTGTAAAGTCTGTAAACAGAAACACCCCACACTCTTACATATCCACTCCAAGCAGAGGGAAAGTGTTTCAGTGCAAACTATAGGAGGGGGAGAACCACCAGATGAAGGTCCTTCGTGTGCTGTGCAAAGCAGTGGTGTTACTGGGGCCCGTGAGCAAAATAGTGCTCTGTCCGTAATACCAGTTAAAGTGAAGTCCAAGAAAGGTAATCAGTCACTGATAACCTATGCTTTTCTAGATCCTGGGAGCTCAGCTTCATTTTGTACTGAAGGGCTCATGAATAGGCTGAATCTTTCAGGAAGGAAAACTGGCATTCTTTTGTGGACAATGGGTCAGGAGAAAATGGTCAGTAGTTATGTGGTTACAGATTTGGAAGTAGCTGGTTTGGATTTAGATCACTACTGTGACTTGCCTGACTTATTTACTCAGAAAAGCATGCCTGTTCATCAATGTAATATTCCCCGACAGGAAGATCTCGATAGATGGCCACATTTGCGCCATATTAAGATACTGGAGATAAATTCCGGGGTAGACCTGTTGATCGGGACCAATGTGCCCAAGGCTTTAGAGCCATGGGATGTTGTCAGAAGTCAGGATGGAGGTCCCTATGCAGTAAAAACTATGCTGGGTTGGACGGTGAATGGTCCTCTCAGAGAGGATTGTAAGACTGACATTTTTGATGTTAGTGTCAATAGGATTTCCGTGGCAAGATTGGATGAGCTGTGGGAACGTCAAATGAAGGCTGATTTTCCAGAATGTGTTCAGGATGAGCAGTTTGCTTTGTCTAGAGAAGATCAGCAGTTTATGAAGTCAGTGATGGACTCTGTTAAGTTGGTTGATGGTCATTACACCATTGGTTTACCTTTTAGGTGCAATCAGGTAAAAATGCCAAATAATAGGAAGGCTGTAGAACAGCGAGCTATGAGCCTTAAATGGAAGTTTATTAGGGATGGTTCATTTTATGTCGATTACACCAGTTTTATGACTGAAATCATTTCTAAAGGGTATGCAGAGAAGGTGCCTGCTGATGAATTTGATCGCTGTGATGGAGGAGTGTGGTACATTCCACATCATGGGGTGCATCATCCACAGAAGAAGAAGTTGCGAGTTGTCTTTGATTGTGGTTCTTCATTTCAGGGAGTGTCTCTGAATGGACAACTTCTGGAAGGCCCAGTTCTCACTAGCTTGCTAGTTGGGGTCATAACTAGGTTCCGAAAAGAACCTGTGGTGCTCATGGCAGACATTGAATCCATGTTTTATCAGGTCAGAGTACAAAGAGATGACTCAGATCTGTTAAGGTTTCTGTGGTGGCCAGACGGAGATCATAGTCAGGATCTGGTGGAATATAGAATGAAAGTTCATCTCTTCGGAGCCACCTCATCCCCAAGTTGTGCGAATTTTGCCTTGAGGAAATGTGCAGAGGACAACAGAGATCAGTTCAGACTAGAGGTTGTCAACAATGTTTTACATAATTTTTATGTGGATGATTGCCTTATCTCTGTTGGTTCTGAAGAGGAGGCAGTGCTGCTCTATCAAGAACTTGTTGCTCTTTGTGCTAAAGGAGGCTTTAAGCTCACCAAATGGGTTAGCAACAGAAGAGCAGTACTCGCTGCCATACCTCAGCAGGAACGATCCAAGGAGGTTAAGGATTTGGATTTGGATAGTGACGTGTTGCCAGTAGAGAGAGCACTTGGTGTACAGTGGTGTATCCAATCAGATGCATTCAAGTTTAAAATCACACTTAAAAACAAACCTCCCACAAGGAGAGGGATATTGTCCCTTATGAGCTCGATCTATGACCCATTGGGGTTTTTGGCACCTGTGGTGCTGTCTGCTAAGTTGATCCTTCAGAAACTGTGCAGAAATCATTGGGATTGGGATGATGTGTTGCCAGTTACTGTTGAACAAGAATGGACAGTTTGGCTAAATGATCTTTGCCTTCTTGCAGATTTTAAGGTTGACCAGTGCCTTAAACCTTCTAATTTTGGAGATGTTGCTTCTGCTCAGTTACATCACTTCGCAGATGCAAGCGAGGAGGGTTATGGCACAGTCACTTATCTGTTGTTGCGCAGCACCCAGAATCAAGTGCATTGTGCGTTTATAATGGGTAAAGCAAGAGTGGCTCCACTGAAACAAACTTCCATTCCTCGCATGGAGTTGACAGCTGCCTTAGTTGCGAGTAGAATGGATAAGATGTGGAGAAAAGAGCTGCAAATGCATTTGCAGGAGTCAGTATTTTGGACTGATAGTACCTCGGTGTTAAAGTATATCAGAAATGAAACTTCAAGGTTTAAAGTATTTGTAGCAAACCGGGTGACCGAGATACTTAAAGTGTCCAAGCCTTCTCAGTGGAGATATGTTAATACATCATGCAATCCTGCTGATCTAGCTTCTAGGGGAGTTAAGGTGCAATCCTTTTTGAAGAATGATTCCTGGTTGACAGGGCCAAAGTTTCTTGTTGAGCCAGAAATTAATTGGCCAGTGAACCTTGATTTTGGAAAGATCTCTTCTAATGATCCAGAGATTAAAACGGCCGTTTTAGTTAATGCTGTTGATGCAAATGAATGCAAAGATGGTGCGATGAAGTTCATTACTTATTTTTCTGAAAAAGATGGTTGCATGGATTCTTAGATTCAAAGGTTTGCTGCAGGAACTTAGTAAAAAGAGGAAACAGCTCAAAGAGAGCTTTGCGTCTAGCGTGACTAAAGAAAATCTTGAGGAAAATCTTAAGAGTTGCAAACTGTCAAGGACCATGCTGCTAAAGGATTTCTCTCGGTAAAAGAACTTAACGAGGAAGAGAATGCAGTTCTTTGCTTTTGTCAAAGAAGGAGATATTCAGATGAGATCAGTAGGTTGCAGAGGGGTGAAAAGGTGAAGAAGAGTAGTGAGCTCTATAGGCTTAATCCTAGGCTTGAGAATGGTGTGTTGAGAGTGGGAGGTAGGCTTAGTAGAGCAGCTATGCCTGAAGATGCAAGGCATCCCGCTATTATAGCCAGGGATCTGCATATTTCTGACCTGGTGCTTCGACATGTACATCAGAAAATAGGGCATGGTGGACGTAACCACATGCTGGCCGAATTGCGGCAAAGGTATTGGGTTCCAGGTGCAAGCACTGCCATAAGGAGGATTTTGGCTAAATGCATTGTGTGTCGCAGACTTCATGCAGCACCAGGATATCAGATGATGGCAGACCTTCCACAAGATCGCATCTCTCCAGATGAACCTCCATTTTCTCGGGTTGGAGTAGATTGTTTCGGACCTTTTCAAGTTAAGCGTGGAAGGTGTGAAGTAAAGAGATATGGAATTATCTTTACATGCCTGGCAGTGAGAGCTGTGCATTTAGAGGTGTTGTCATCTTTGAGCACAGACTCTTTTATTAATGCGCTCCGTCGATTTATATCAAGGCGGGGTCAGGTATTGGAGATGCGATCGGATAATGGTACAAACTTTGTGGGTGGCGAACGTGAGTGGAAAGAGGCAGTGGAAGGATGGAATCAGGCACAGATTCATGAGATGCTGCTGCAAAAGGGCATAAAGTGGATTTTTAATCCTCCTGCTGGTTCCCATCATGGCGGTGTTTGGGAACGTCTCATAAGGTCTGTCAGGAAGGTGTTAAATTCCATTTTGAAAGTGCAGAATTTGGATGAAGAAGGCCTTTGTACAGTTCTTTGTGAGGCAGAGGCTATTGTGAACAGTAGACCAATAACCAAAGCTTCTACTGATCCTAATGATTTGGAGGCCTTGACTCCTAACCATCTGTTGCTGCTTGAGACCAAGCCATTGATACCACCAGGAGTGTTTCAGAAGGGGGACGTGTATGGACGACGTCGATGGAGGCAAGTACAGTACATGTCTGACCTGTTCTGGAAGCGCTGGGTTAAGGAGTACCTGCCCCAGCTTCAAGAGCGTCAGAAGTGGCAGAGAATCGGACGGAACTTCATTCCTGGGAATGTGGTTATCGTTGTCGATGATTCTGCGCCTCGTAACTCTTGGGTGACTGGAAGGATTGTGGAAGCAATTTCTGACGGTAAAGGACTTGTACGTCAGGTTCGTGTTAAAACAAAGGCTGGTTGTTTGGACAGGCCGATCACTAAAGTGTCTTCTACAGGAAGCAGAAGAGTCATGAAGATTGACTTTTTCAAATGTCTATTTGTATTAATGTATATTTGTTTATTTTGAATTAAAATTGTGTCTTTGAATGTTTGATAAAGGATAGATCATGTTTCTCAATATGTCTCCTACATGGTAAGTATGATGTAATTATTGCTCTAAAATAATTAGGGGCCGGTATGTAGGAGCCATATGAGTTGTTCCTTTTTGACTAAGTGGGTTGGTTTAAATGGACTCACTGTGTTGGTGCACGGGTGTGGGGCGTGTCTCATGGGTGTGGTAGATGATAAATGTGGTTGCACTCACCTGTTCACAGCACCTAATGTTGATGAGCAGAAAGGTGAGCATGAGGCAGAACTTTCTGTTGATCGCAGCTTGAATGATTTTGATGTATTTTAACTGGAACTTGATGGTTTTGTATATTTGTGCACTAATTGATGCCATAGACCAATGTTGTAATTTGGCATAGTAGTTAGTGCAGTTATTTGTTTGTGCATTTGTTTAATAGTTAATCCCAGGCACTGATTTGTATATTGGACAGTTGCATGTGGAATAAAAGGAGCAAATGGTACAGAAGTGTATTTTATGTGTTTATTGTTGCGCGTCATCTGTGTCCTCATGTTTAGCCTGCCGCGGCCATAGGTTGGAGGAGCCGCAACAGCTTTCATTCCACTTTGATCTGTGACAAACTGATGGTTCATCTCTGTTACAGTGTTGCGTTAGACTGCTATATTTTTGTGTTCTTGATGCTGTAGATTTTCACGTCTCTGGAATAGTTGGCAGTATTAAGGATGCTTTTCTGTAAAATCATATTGATATGACCCGTGAATTATTCGTAGATGACAGTTAGATTAGTCAGCTGGGAAACTCTGGGTTACCTCAGAGAGCTGAAGATATCGTGCTGACCTCGCTCTGTGGTGTACAGGTCCGTTTACCCTCATGATTAATATTCACAATAAAAATATTAGCCGAACATCATGAAGTCTGTATGTGTGTCATAGTGTCGAACAACCTTTGTACAGTTAAAGCAGTTACTACATGACGGAAACACCAACGTTATCTCTTTTATGCGTTTATACGCAGGTCACACTGATGACTGAACAAAAACCCAAAGATCAGCTGTTAATCGAATTTATTTGCTCTCTCTCCTCCTTAAACATGTTTTTAATGTTAGTTATAATTCAGAATTGGCGAGTGAAACAGGTAGGACACATAAGAACATCAGGAAATAAAACCCTGATAAATATAACCTCAGTAAAAGAAGTCCGTGTCAGCGGGGGTTATTACAGCTGTGTACCGGGGCCTGAGCTTTGTCGGTGGTAATAACAGCTCGATTGCTTGCGAGGCGAGCGGGTCTATCCACGCTTTGCCGTGAGACTGGGCAGACATCTCCGAAATCATCGAAGCACTTTTGCAAAAGAGGCTCTATCTTGACAAACCGACCAGACACATGAAGATTAAACCACTACATACTAGGCTAAAAAAAATATTAAAACTGTGTTTGGTGACACACAAACAGGTTCTGTTAGTTTCCACATGCTGGTTGTTGTGTGCTAAAAACAATGGCCACCAGGCCAAAGCAATGGTTTTGAGTCGATCAGCGTTAGCCCCGCCCCCTGAGTTTGATGGGTGAGGTTGACAGATAAAATTAATTCAAGATGAGAGCCAGGCGCCAGGACTGCCAAAATGAAATAAATAAATATATCATTAAATAATTAATTAAATGTGTCAATAATTAATTAAAATGTGAAATACATAAATAATTATTTAAATGTGTCAATTTTAATTAATTATTGACACATTTAATTAATTATTTAATGGGTGTATTTAATTCATTATGGCGGTCCTGGCGTTCCATAGCAAACAAGCCTGCAGAACTTAATAAATATATAATTTGAAAAATAACAAACCTAAAAAGAAACACTAGGTACGAGATACATGAGTACCTATGATACGATGATACTTTTGGTAAACAACCATTTGACTAACATGTCTGTCTCACCTGCTCTTGTTCCATCTCTGTTCCTCTCTCTCTCTTTGTGCTGACAATCATCAAATATACAGTTGAAACCAAATATTTACTCTTCAGATAAAAACACTTTGTGTCAGACTAAATGTTTCTTTTTTTAGATTGATAAATATAAAAAACATATTTGTTAACTTTAAGAGTAAAGAGAGAAATTGGCACCAAATTGTATTCAAACTGAGCCACACTTGTGGAGCTCCACAATTCTGTTCCTGGTGTTTTGGTTGACATCTCTTGATGTTCCCATGTCACAGAAACAGGCTCTGTGTTTTGCCTTATATGCATCCACAGCTGTGCCACCAATTTACTCACATGGACTCTACTAACCAATCAGAAGCTTCTTCAGCTCAGAATGGAATCATCTGGAGTTTTCTTATTAATTAACAATAAACGTAGTGTATATGTACTCCTAAATTTGATGAAAGTGATAAAAATAGAAGCTCTGTCTCTCTTTATTCTGACATTTAACTAATTCAAAAGATATTTCAATATTTATTTATGTAAAACAGAACAAGTTTACTCTAAATTGATGTTGTACAGTAAAAAATGTTCTTGTGTTTTCCAAAAAGTGTAAATATCTGGTTTAAACTGTGAATATACTGCTGTGTGTTGAAATTCCTCTTGTTTTGCATAGAAATATACTGAACAATATACAAAGCATAATATATAAAATAACATCTACTAGTTTTTTCTTTGAAAGAAGACCCTTATGTCCATTCTTGTATATCAGTGCATTACTGAAACTGATTTATTTAGCCGTGGAGGGAAACAATTGAAAATGTGAAATAAACACACGTAAGCTAAGACTCTCTAAAGAAACAGCATTGTTGTTGTTCGGCTTTTCATTTCTCCATTTGTTGATTCACTTGAAGAGCAACAGTGGCGTGTCTAGAAAATTTTTGTTGGGGGGGCCAGGTAGGGGCACAGATTTGGAGAAGGGTGGCAGATGTAATTGGCAGATAATGTTTAAAAACAATTCTACCAACCATTAACCATAATTCAATAACCCTGTAAACCTAATAACCGAATGCGCTTTTAACTCTTATTAGAATGAGATTTTAACCACTACGGTGCAAAGTTTTTAGATACTGCATTGATAAAGTACAAGAGATACAATCAGTCAGTGTTTATCCAGCAGTCAAGGACATCAATATTTGCATAGTATTTTTACTGACATGCAGTGCACATATGTTTTGGGCAAAAACATTTTTGAATATTAAAATACAAACATTTTTAACATACAATTGGCAAATTAGCCAATGCAAAACCAATGCCTATTAAAAAAAAAGAAGATAATCTTCTCACAAACTGGTGTTTGATTTTGAAACAGGAAAAAAGTGGGGAAACAAATGAAAAGACTAACATTTGAATAAAACCTGAAAGCAAGTAAATACTTTCTATGCTGCCTTATGGTAAACTTTGGTAATATTGATGTATAAAGAACAACACTGGCTGATGATGAAATTCAGTCAGCTGGCACGGTGACACTGCCAGTATTAACCTGCAGGGCTGGACTGGGACAAAAAATTGGGCATTTTGACTAGAGACCGGCCCACCAGGTATTAAAGCCATAAAGCCTTTGAATGAAAACAAACGCTGTTGTGACAGTGATGTACAGTCTTGTTGGCATATGTATGATTTCTATACATTTTACGTCAGATAAAAACTTTGTTCGCAAGATTCAGATAATTATTTAATAAAAGCTAGATATTTTAAATAAGAATAAGAAAGAAAAGTATTTCTGTGCCCCCCTCTCCCTGTTAATGTCCTACCTGGCCCCCTGGCAACACTTTGCTAGATCCGCCCCTGCACAGCTATCAGCTGTCAACTACTTAGAAAAGGATCCTGGGGTTATCTGTCTCTCAGAAACAGTTCATAACTTCAACTCATCCATGTCACCTAAAAGGTAAACCTGTTTCTCCATCACCTGTTCAGCTCTGATGATTCAGTAAGGACATCTCCTGGTTTCATCTTCATGTTTCCCTCTCACCACATATCCAAACCCACATCATGACCAGCAGCTTTGCAGCTGTGGCTCCAGCAAACATCAGCTGATACTAGAAATTAATATTAAATTCTAACAACAGCTGATCAAGCTTAAACGTGCTGCTGTTGTTTAGCGTGACATCTGCTGGTTTCCTCTTTCTGGTGCAAAGTGGGCGATAAACAAACAAGAGAGATGATCAGCTGATCATTGATCAGTTTCATGATTGAAGTAAAAACAGGAGAGGGGAGGGTGCAGCGTAAAGACAGAATAACTCCAGCTTTGTGCCTTTTTCCATTCTAGCTGAAGTCCGGGACAAACTGTGTCTCTTCTCAGCTCAATACAAAACGTGTAATATTTTCTCTGAATGAGGGACCATTCCATTTTTAAGGAGCCATTGGCAACTCTACTAACTAACCTTATAAATAAAATAAAGTTCACTATCAGTAACATCATAGCACCACCCAGCTGTATAGAAACTCCGTCATGCTAGCTCACGCAGTACAAGTTCTTGTAACTGACTGTAAAAACTCAGCACAATGGAAAATAAACTCCACCTAAACTTGGTTTATATCTGACCCAGATAGACTGCAGCTCATAACTTCTTACCTGAAGTTCAGTTCACCTGACACTCAGACCGGCGGCTGCCTCGGGTCTCTGCTCCTCCTGCCTCCCTTTCCCTCATCCACCTGTTGCCTCTGTGGAAGCTCCGCCACAGCCACCACCAAACAACTGAGTTATTTTTAATCGGCCAGCATCTGGCCAATCCACCATTTTCATTGTTCATGCCGTTACAAAAATAAATTTAAAAAAAGTCATTAGCCCACCGTGCAAATGTCCGATGGCTAGTCCAGCTGTGTTAACTTGTTAATCTTTCCCCGAAAAATGTTTTCCATCTTTCGTGCTTGGCTCTCCTACCTTTGCTAACATGATGCTCATAGTGCAGAAGCCGGTGCTGTATTCACTTACCCTCGGATATCTGAGTTTCACTGTGAAACCATAATCGTACATTTGATATTTCATTAAATTTTATTGTTTTAACTTCGGGGTGGCACCTGGGGTGGCCAGTCTGGTTGTGGGGGTGGCCTGTGCCCCCCCCCCCCCCCCAGGCCACCCCACTGGACACGCCACTGAAGAGCAAGTAACGTAATTGGGGTTAAGTAATCAGTTTGACATCAATCTTTCGTGATTCACCGTCATATTTACATTATTTGTACAGTACGAATGATTTGCTTTGGTACCTGGTCGAACTTCAGTTCTCCTCTCTCTGCCTCGCTGCGTTTCTCCAACAGCGCACTCGCAGGCAGCAGCTGCCCCGCCCCCTCGCTCAGTCCTTACTGTCTGAGCTCGGATCATACCAATATTAGGGGGGATTTACGCATAGTCATAAATTCCCACAGTGTGCGCTATGTGCTTCGAATATTGTGTGTAGTTTTTTTGTTTTATACAGTTATCATCCAGGCATTTAACTATGAAAAAATTACACTCCAAAAGACCCCGGGCTTCTGAAAAACAACCCGGGCTTAAGCCCAGTAAGCCACCACCCCCGCTCCGCCACTGTACTCGACCCACCTCTGGGAACCACCCAGCAAAGACGAAACTTCATTCGTGGTCACACCAGAACAGATTATGCCACCAATCAACCGGTGCTTTGAAAGGCTCTCTGAAGTTCAGTGGAGCGAGATAGAAAATGGCACGTGCGACTCGGGCGTCCAAGCGGTGCTCGCTGATATGATTTCTGAAATCATTCAGATCGCCTCTGTCAGAATCCTTCAAATAAACCTTCCTGTTATTCAGGATCACATGACGAAGGAAGATCCGGAGCATTTAGGAGCGGGGAAAATAAGCCCGTCCCTCGGAGACTCGATCTCAGCCGCCATCGCCAGCGCTCTTAACGTCCCGGAACAGCGACATGAGAGCGCTGACGAGCTGACACGGATGGTTGAGGAAGAGATCTCCGAAAAGGTCAGCTCAACAATTGCCCTGATCGCAGAAAGCCCTGATTTGCCGCAAGACCCCGCCGTTTATGTTAGCGGCAAATTGAGTAATATTAAAAAGCTGCGCCGCATGGTTTGCCACGCTGCCTCGTGCCTTAAAAGGCACGCACGTAAGCTGCGCTGCCGGTGCGTGTCAAGGGGGTCTGATTCCGGTTCAGAAAGCACGGATTCAAAGGTGTCAGTGCAATCAGCAATCACAGAGATTTCTGTGATTCTGTCATCAAGGAGCTCAGATGGAGAGATGACAGAAGGAGATAAAGGTTCAGATGATGAGGAGAAAGAAATTGAGCTCCCAGACCAATCAGCTCTAACAGAACAAGGCCAAATCAAAGCCACTGCAGAGAGCCACAGTATCCGAGCTGCAACCCCAGTAGAACAGGTTGCAGCTGACATTGTAAATGAGATACTTGGAAACCTGGATTCAAGCAGTGAAGAGCTCTGTGACAGCTGTAGCTTACCCAAACCTGCCTTTAATGCAGGATTCATTATCAACAAGGTGAGAGACTTCTTTTCCAAATGTGTGCCGTCCACCTCTCACTCCGGCCTCAAAGCACGCAAACATCGCTTTTGCATGTTTGCCAAAAAACAATTTGAAAAGATGAAAAACGAGCTGAGACAAGAAATAAAGACAAACAGGAAATATTTTGTTTGTCTAAAAAACGTTTGCAAGCAGCCCAAGAGTGACACGGTGCCCTCCGATGAAAGCATAGCTGTCAGCCTCTCAGGGTCAGAGCCTCATAGTCCTCGTCCCCAGAGCGCAAATCAAGCCCCTTCCCAAAATATGCTTCTACGGTACATTCGTTTTTCTCCACTCGACTTTGGCGCCATTAGATCCCACGTTAATCGGTTGTTTGACAAACTAACTAAGAAAGAAGAGCTCTCCATTGAAAACACCTTGGAAAACTTTAGAAATAGTGGGGCAACCAGAGACTTTACTGTGGACTTAACGGCAAAAATGTTTGATCTACTGATGACGGATCGAATGTATGAAATCCCCGAACCTCTAATGGGTAGATCCCTCTCAGACACCGTCATCTCCAGGACTCCACGACAAACACAAGGCTCAAAGCGTCCCTATTCTGCTGAAGTCCTCTATGTCCTCGTAGAAGACGCAGTAGAAAGGTTTCTACAGAAGCTTTTACTCTGGCTGGACAACGAAGACAAAGATCAAGTGATTCAAATGGACGAGGTGTCTGAGGCTGTGAATGACATCCGAAACTTTATTAAAAGAACACAGACCCCAAAGCAGGAAACAGATTCAGCGAGCAGTGGTGAGGAATCTGTACCATCACCTCCAACGTCAAAACCTGGGAGCATTTCTCCAGAAAAATGCTCTCTGGCATCTGATAAGTCCCCTCCAAGACCAAAATCTGGGAGCATTTCTCCAGAAAAATGCTCTTTGGCATCACAAATTTCCCCTCCAAGGCCAAAATCTGGCATTGCACCTGCAGAGCATCCAGAAAAATGCTCTGCAGGTGTTTCAGGCTCCCTCATGGTTTCCTCTAAAATGTCAGAGAATGGTTCTGTGTCTTCCGAGGTTGAGAAAACGTCCGATGACCTCGCCTTCTTCCTCTTCGCGAGCGTTCTTATAAAATCTAAATCTAAGACCAAACATTCTGTGTCTCTGTCAGCAGAACTAGACATGGCCATCAACCGTCTGAGAGACCTGATCAAGCCTGAACTCAGCAGCACAGAGTCCACCACGAGTCTCATCAATGACCAGAAACAGTTCATGAAGAAAATAGCCAAATCCCTCATCAGGGAGTTTGGCTCCCCAGAACGTGTCTTACATGCTGCGATGGAAAGTAATTCATCTTTTGATGAGGCTGTGATAAGGCATCTAAAAATCAGCCTGGGAGTCATCCCCAGTCCTCCAAAGAAATCCAAAATTTCCAGGTTCTTTTCAGCGGTGGGAAAAGCTCTGCGAAAGCCCTTTAGGTGGTGCATTAAAGCCAACGATGATTAAAATCACCATCCTGGCTTTCCCCCACTGCCCTGCTTCTTTTAACATCTTGAGGCAGAGTTTTAGCACCAAATCAAAATTTAAACCATAACACGTCCCGGGGCTAGCGATGTCTCCGGTCGGGCGACCAAAATCTATCTCAGCCCCGCTCGTCGGGCTATATGATAGCTCATCGGGCTATATGATAGCTCATCGGGCAGGGCTGAGATAGATTTTGGTCGCCTGACCGGAGATATCGCTAGCCCCGGGACGTCGGGTTAGCGATTTTGCGAGCCCTGATTTTTAGATCGGCCCTCAAATCCAAAAACACATGAAAGTATCACTGATAATTCAACAATAAAATCGTTTCATGTTGTGGCCATCACACAGTGTTTTCCAAAGTGATTCACGATCTGAAAGTGCGCAGATTTAACACACATAATCCTTGGTTGGGTTTATTATTTTTATTTCACATGTAAAACACATTTATAGTTTTATTCACCACTCCTGTTAGTTTTGGATGCGCTCGGCTCCAACCAGACGCAACTTGTGTAAGCAAAGGATGATGGGAGAACGGAGAGACCCGTTTTTAAGAGTAAGAAAACGAGGCAGAATTAATTGATTCTAATGCAGGTATGTAAAAAATAAAATGACTACTTAGTAGTCATATATTTAAAGTAATAGCTTGATGTGTGTTTCAAAGTTTGTTTTTCATAAAAGCTTCAAACAAACAGGTGACTGATCTCGGGGAAAAAGAGAAGTTGTTTTATTTATATGTTTATATATAAATATATGCGGTGGCTCCTAGAGACAAAACATGTACAAACTCAAACACATTTCTAGTGTTAACTGAACCTCCAAAACAGAGCTACCTAGATCACTTAAATTACACAATTGAAAGCATGAAAGCATATGTGTATTGTTTGTGTATTTATACGCACTCATATATATTCAAATAATTAAAAAAAAAAAAAAAAGTTCATTTACCTGTTACTACCACACACTAAATCCGGTTGTTGGCTTGTGTAGCCACCAGGTAACAAAAGCTCAACACTGCGCCCTGGGATCCTGGAGCACTTCTGTTGTGTTTTGTACGTGTTTTGAGTTTTTATGTGCTTCTGACTTTTTACGTGTTTTGGAGTTTGTACGTGTTTTTACGTGCTTCAGAGTTTGTACGTGCTTCGGAGTTTGTACGTGATTTTACGTGCTTCGGAGTTTGTACGTGATTTTACGTGCTTCAGGGTTTGTACGTGTTTTAAATAAATCATATAATACAAAAACCAACTATTTACATTTCAACTTTTAACTATTTAAATTTTCAGGTTTTTCCTTTTAAACAAATTTAAAGTGAAACATCACAAAACACTGCAAACCACAACACAATTAAATATAAATTAAAATATGAAAACAAAAAGAAGATGCATATTCTCTGTCATGTAGGCCTGCATGAATAAACTTTCTGAATCCTTTATCATCTGCAACTGAAAATAGTTGTGGATGATTACTATACCTTTCTAATGTGACCAGTGTTGCCAACAAAACACGTAAAAACTCAGAAGCACGTACAAACTCCAAAACACGTAAAAACTCAGAAGCACGTACAAAACACAGCAGAAGTGCTCCAGGATGCTAGGGCGCAGTGTTGAGCTTTTGTTACCTCGTGGCTACACAAGCCAGCAAGTACCAACAACCGGATTTAGTGTGTGGTAGTAACAGGTAAATGAACATTTTTATTTTTTTTTTAAATTATTTGAATATATATGAGTGCTTGTGTATAAATACACAAAGAATACACATATGCTTTCATGCTTTCAATTGTGTAATTTAAGTGATCTAGTAGCTCTGTTTTGGAAGTTCAGTTCATGCTAGAAATGTGTTTTGCAGTTTGTACGTGTTTTGTCTCTAGGGGCCACTGTATATATTTATATATAAACATATATATATTTAGTATCTACTGCTAGCTAGTTTATTGTGATGGTGCTGTTTTTTATTATGTTGCTCTTTTTTTGTTTGCTTTCTCTTCTGTTTTTTTTTCTCCATACAGGTGATCCAGATGTTTTGTTTGTTTTTCTTTCTTTCTTCCCCCCTTTCTCACCGTCTCTTCTCCCCTCTGGTTTTCTTTCTCTCCCTCTCTTTCTTTCATTCTTTCTCCCTGTCCTATCCCCCAGTCATGTCTGTCCCGTTTGTAGCAACCGAAAATAAAATAAATTCATAATTATAATAAAGGTCAATCAAATGGACCAATATGGCCATGATGATCCACTTGGTAAAATAAATCCGCTTGGCATCTTTCTTGGCCTTAAGACAACAATTCTGATGGCTAAAGATCCAAACGGGACACAAAAAATAAAAAATTAAAAAAAATAAACATATATAAATAAAACCCACGTCTTTTTTTTTTTTTACATTAGTAATTCCTTTTGTGCATAATGTGACGTTGTCCCTGGCTCTCTTTTTCTCTCTCTCCCTCCCGCTCTGTTCCTGTGCTACTGCGAGTGTAACTACCGCCCCTCCCCCCTCATCGGAAAAAAGGGCGGGAGAGAGGGTGAGAGAAAGAAAAAATCCCCAACTGGCATCGTTCACGTCAAAGAGTCGTGAACGACACATCACTATTGTTCTGTTGTGTTTCATTCAACTTTTGTTGTGTTTTGCTTCTCTGTGGTGCTTCCTGCCACCATGGCGCCATCTTGATTTTTGACTCACTTTTCTCATTTTTTCCTGCGGTGCTAATGCCTTTTCTTTCTATCTTTCACTTTTTATTAATAATAATAATGGATTGCATTTTTATAGCGCTTTTCCGGACCCTCAAAGCACTTTACAACTCCACTATTCATTCACTCTCACATTCACACACTGGTGGAGGCAGCTACAGGTGTAGCCACAGCTGCCCTGGGGCAGACTGACAGAAGCGAGGCAAAAAGGGTGTAGTTTGTGTGTGTGAGCACCCGTGTGTACACCTGTGAGCATGAGTGCGCTTGTATTTAAAAGGTTCCTTCATGTAATGATCTGTTAGAGCAGGGGTGTCAAACTCAAAGTGGGGCAAAGTTCAAAACTGGAACAAAGTCGCGGGCTAACAATATTTATTGAAAAAACTCTTCCTCCAGATATAACAAGGAACCTTTTCTTATAGACTCAAATAAGTTTTGCTGAAAAACTGAATATGGAATAAGCAAAGCTTAATACGATATATAACTTATATAAAAATATATATAACTTAATATTGCACACATGCAAAATTGAAATTCCAATAAAATAACATATCACTGGAATTCATTTCTTAAATAAAAATTGTATTTGCAGCCTTCTGAATTAAATTTTAGCAGTAAACTTTTTCCCCAGGCTAATAATAAATGTAAAAATAAAATAACAATAATAAACCACTTAACTAATAAAAATATCATTAAACGTGAAACCATTCAAGCCCATGTCTGGGAGTAGAAGACAAATGGCACAAAGAAAATGTTAATTATAGCTCAGTTTGCTACACACTGATCTAGTCTGATGTGTCCAAGCCGATCTCTTCTTGGATGCTAATTCCTCGACGTCTGGGCTCAGGCTCTGAGCTGAGGACATCCTCGGGATCGAGTGAAGGTGTTCATCGGTCAGACGTCTCCTGTGAGATGTTTTAGCCATCTTCATCGAGGAGAATCGTCGCTCACATAGGTAAGTGCTGCCGAACATGGAGAGACTACTTTTTTTACTGTTTAATAATGCAGAATTATTATATACAAATAAAAAAACCTGAAGTTGTGTGCTATTTGAACACGTAATTTAACATGTCATTTAACGTTGATCTTGCCTTGACATTTGAACAAAAACATTTGACAGTAACACTTATTCACAGGTTTTTGTTTAGGAACAACAGCATATTTACAGTTTTCCCTTTAAGTCTGCTCCGTTTTTTGCTTTTGAAAAGATTCTCTCTGCAGGTACAGAAGAAGCAACAATTCCTAAGTATCTCACTGCAAGTCTGCTCAGGGATGGGAAGGTTTGTTCATGCTCTTGCCACCAAACCAATGGATCCTTATATCGGGAATCAGTTTTTCCTCTGAGTAACGGCGTATTTCAATGACTACATCACTGCAAGCTGACCGGTGATGTTGGCTCGACACAACCTGCATGTCCAAATCTGTCCATGTCCCTCCTTTTGTTGCAGCTGGACCTGCGGGTGGAGGACTCGGGATAGACCCTGAAGTAGAAGCCCTGAGGCAGAGCTAACAGTAGGTGTTGAGCTCACAGTTAGAGTGGGAGCAGACTGTCCTGTCTGATAGACTTCTTGCATTTCAGTGTGGAGACGTTTTTTTAATACTTCAACATTGTCTTTGTCTCGAAAACCAAGTTTAAACCTAACATCCAGAAATGCCCACATGGAAAAGATTTATATAAATCTTATAAAGTTTGTATCTGTCTGTGAAACTTGTATGAAAAGCACACAAGAGTGAAAACAGATATAAGATCCCTTGAAAAATGATATAATGAAACTTGTATGTTTTGGATACTAAAACAATCTATGAAAGTAATGAGAAAGTGGCCACTTTGATGAGTAAATCATAGAAGTTTTTACTGTTTCTTTTCCATGTGGGTGAACTTGCAGCTAGACAGTGAATGCTCTCAATACCCCTGAATCTGCGCTGGCATTGCTGTGTTTGTTTGTTTGTTTTAATCAATTTTAAATCAGCTTTTTATTTGTTTTTGTTTCTAATGTCTCTGTAAAGCACTTTGAATCACCTTGTTGTTGAATTTTGCTACACAAATAAACTTGCCTCAGAAGGCCGGAGTAACCTGTAAGAGCCGTTTATACTCATGTAGATTAACACTCAGGTTTTTACCTTTTTTGTTTCACAAAGCGTTAAAAAGGGAAAATCCCCAACTTAGACGTTTGTCACAGGACATTTTATTAAAGCAACTTAGCAACAAAAACTCTTCTTTGATTAATAATAAAGAGGATTTATTTTTAGCAAAAGCACATGTAGATTTTTTCTCTGTATCTATGAAGCGCCTTGAGGCGACATTTGTTGTGATTTGGCGCTATATAAATAAAATTGAATTGAATTGAATTGAATAGATAAACTCTGGTATAGTACTCTTCATCATTTCAAACATAAAAGGCTGGAGGTTGACCTTTAACCTCTCAGGTGTGATTAGAGATGAGCTGAGGGGACTTCAGTCCACCTCCCTCCCAGTTCTCCTTGAAACACGATGGAGGTGAGAGCAGCAGAGAGATACTGAGCTCCCAGACACACAGGGCCTTAAAACATCCCTGAGATTTAAAAACCACTAAACTAACTGGAAACCTGCTGTGATGATCCCAGTGCAGCTCGTAGACGGATTCAAACTCCGGAGCTGAAGCAGAGTCTGCTGCTGGTTTGTGATTCCTGTGAGCAGTGAGTTACAATCATCCAGGATCAGAAGCATGCAGCATTTCATGCACAATCACTGATGGTAAAAACAGGTTTTAACTCTGCTGCTTATGTGAGAATGAGGCTGTGATCAAGTTTCAAATCTGTGCAACAATTCAGAAAAACATTTGTTTCTTTGCTTTGGCTCCAATAATCAGCAGATCTGTAACGATTTTAACTGCAGAACGATTTTATGCATCGAGCTGGAGTTCACCTTCATACTGTGTGACAGTCTGTGAGCTGTGTTTAAATCACAGAGGGGCAGGGGGTATAACTGTGTGTAGTCAGAGAGGTAATGCTAATAAGATTGATGCTGGGAAAACCTGCATGAAATAAACAATTTGGAGCTAAAATCCGAGAGATGCTCTAAAGAACAGGCGTTAAACTCCAGGCCTTGAGGGCCGGAGTCCTGCAGGTTTAGATGTGTCCTTGATCCAACACAGCTGATCTAAGCGGCTAAATGACCTCATCAACATGTCTTGAAGTTCTCCAGAAGCTGTTAATGAACTAATCATGTGATTCAGGTGTGTTGACCCAGGGTGAGATCTAAAACCTGCAGGACGCCGGCCCTCGAGGCCTGGAGTTCGACACCCCTGCTCTAAAACATGCATTTTGAGGTCAGCTGTGCTCTGGATCACGTTCGTCTCCTCGAGCGTAGAAGACGATTTCAAACTGCTTCTAAAAGCGTTATTTCCGGTGTTTCAGTGAAGGTCACACCTGTTAAGATGAAATAGAAAATAAGGAAGATATATGTAAAATAAGGAGGGAGAATATAAAACACACAGTGTATGTGTGCTTTGTTATCATGCAGACTTCATGCTGACGTGAATGCACAGCTGAAGCGTCTCAGCCTCTCTCTTCACCTCCATCAGAACCATTGAAACAACAACAGCGCTCCAGCACACAGCCATGGGAACCAGGAACAACCAGGAGCCTGTGTTCCTGTCACCTGACACACAGCAGCACATCAGCCTGAAACACGAAGGTTCACAGAAGATTCAGTCTTACCTGTGTCGTCTCCACAGGTGGTTCTCACGTTGACAGGAAGAGTTTTATCCTCTGCAGGGTTTGCAGCCACACATCTGTAAGAGGAGCTGAAGTCCTGTTTGTGCACAGTGAGAGGCAGAGAGAGCGCAGAGCTGCTCTGGTTCAGCATCTGCTGGTCTTTAAACCACAGCAGTGTGGTCTCTCTGTCCACCAAACACAGTAAGGAGCAGCTCTCAGAGCTCACACTCACTTTCTTCACTGCAGGAGTCGGTACAGAGTCTGGGGACCAAAGTTGATGGAGAACAAAAATGAACATCAGGAAAATGTTTTTAACTTTCAGGACAGCAGAGCTCTGCTTATTGCTGCTTTAATGCAGTCAGTGAACATTTATATGAAACTGCTCATTTCAACTGTGTGAAAACAAACCACAGGAGAGACAGCAGACTGCCAAACCACCATCACATCCATTTGAATCTCATTATAAAGGTTTATGAGGGATTTCTCAGGTTTCCTGTCAAACTAGCATCACGATCAGCAGAAGGTGCTGAAGAGGACACAGAAGAAACAAACGCTCTGATTCAAATCCTCATGAGAGGAAGAAAAAAGCCCATTAACAACAACAAAAAGCTTTAAACAGGTTAAACTCCTGAGGCTCCTGCTGTGCACCACAGCTCATCCATGATGCTTTGTCCACATTCGTCTAGTTTCACTTTGATTCTGATGTGAAAAGATGATAAAAATCCAAATTTCATGTGAAGAAGACACAGGACAGGGAATTTATTGAGCTGGAGGAGCCATCAGAGCATCACCACAGAAGTAGTAATTATTTATAATTTTATTATAAATCAGGATTTAAAATCCAGGCTATAAATGTTTCATTCAACCTTCACGTCTCTGCAAAGATATGAAGTCGTGCATTTTTCTCAGGAAGTGACTGAACTGCAAACAAACATGCAGCTGCAGCTCAGCATGTTTGTTTGAGCTCAAAGCTGTGAAGGTGAGTTTGATGTTTCTGACAAATCCCTTTCATGAAGAAGTCTCAGCTGTACGATGAAGCTGAACGACACCATCACTGATATGAAACTTCAGGAAGCTGCTGAGGACAAACAGCCTGAGTCAGACTTAAGGAGGTTGATCGTTTTCACAGGTTTATGAAACAGGATGTTGGGAGTTTGTGAGGATCTAAAGATGCCAACGTGTGGTTTCCTTCAGCTCAGGCAGGTCATTGAGCAGCAGCATCTTCAGCTTCAGTGCTCCATCAGTCTGATCCATTTATTTGGACATTTTAAAGGTTTCCTATTCCACAGACTCACAGCAGGAAACACAAAGACATGATTCTGTGTGGGTGCGTTCCCATAACTACATGACTGTCATTGGTTTCTACGACACAGACAGCAGCTTTGCCATCTACTGTACAATATAAAGCTCCTTGAGGCGACTGTTGTTGTGATTTGGCGCTGTATAAATAAAATTGAATTGAATCGTGCTGTCAGATTTGTGATCTGATTTCAAAACAAACTGCTGAAGATTTTCTCTTATTTTGGAAGGATGTTCTGTTTGTCTTACAGAAAACTGTACACATCTGAAAAAGAAGTCTGATAAAGTATATATAATTGAGCTGATTATTATTATGGCCAGGTTTTATACACAGAAGTGTAAGTTCAGAGGCGCTAACTCTGATTATTTCTTTAAAAATGAATTCAAACAGTGCAGTCAATGAAAGAACCTGCATTAGGTTCAACCTCTTTCTGTAGTCTGTTATCGCCCCCTAGTGGTCAAACAATCCTGCCGTAAACTGCTCTTTGTATATAATTAATTGATTTGACTTATTTATGTTTAATGTTTCTCTCTCTCCTTTTCTCCATGAAGCATTTTCAAAATTCATGAGTATCACTAAAAATGGCAAAACATTTATATCATTCATCTACTTTTATTTATTTTTAGTTTCCATAAATTCATGTTGGCAATAAAAGAGCGGGGGCAGAAGGGTCTACAGGTCAATGAAACTGACGATGCTTTTACTGCTTTGTGCTTGTTTTCATGTTACTCCACAAGGTCAGTGAAAGAACAAAGGTGCTAACCCCTGGACCAAAAGCAAATGGTCCAAGTGGGCGAGGTGCTGATTTTCAGATGGCAGGTCTACATCTAGAAGCAAAATGAGCACAAACACCAACAACCAAAGTGAAGCATTAAGACAAAACTGTCCAACAGGATCCACACATTCTGCCACAAATACATGCAAGACAACTAAATTGGTCCACAAATAGATGTAAACTGACTAAACTACGACACAAATCAGACAAAAACAGATGCAACATGATCACAAACAGACACATGTTGGCTACATGTTGATGCAAAATGACTGAAATCACACGTGCAACACTTTCTACATATTTGACAACAGAAGAAAAACACAAACAAAGTTGGAATGTATTTTCATTTAGATTTCTTTTTTTATTTCATGCCGAATTAGATATTTTAAAAGCGCCAAATCACAAAGTCTCCTCCCTGTTTGTACTGTAAGGTCAAAACCCTACAGTACTACAGAGAACCCCAACAATCAAATGATTCCCCTCTGAGCAAGCACGAGGCGACTGTGGGGAAGAAAAACTCCCTTTAACAGGAAGAAACTTCCAACGGAACCGGGCTCAGAAGGGACGGCCATCCGCTGCGACCGGTTGGGGGGATGGAAATCAAAAAGGAGACGAGATGGCGTGAACTACAGTTGTTAGAATTTGGATTTGAGGGCCAATCTAAAAATCAGGGCTCGCAAAATCGCTAGCCCGACGTCCCGGGGCTAGCGATGTCTCCGGTCGGGCGACCAAAATCTATCTCAGCCCTGATGAGCTATCATGTAGCCCGATGGGCGGGGCTGAGATAGATTTTGGTCGCCTGACCGGAGACATCGCTAGCCCCGGGACGTGTTATGGTTTAAATTTTGAGTTGGTGCTAAAATTCTGCCTCAAGATGTTAAAAGAAGCAGGGCAGTGGGGGAAAGCCAGGATGGTGATTTTAATCATCGTTGGCTTTAATGCACCACCTAAAGGGCTTTCGCAGAGCTTTTCCCACCGCTGAAAAGAACCTGGAAATTTTGGATTTCTTTGGAGGACTGGGGATGACTCCCAGGCTGATTTTTAGATGCCTTATCACAGCCTCATCAAAAGATGAATTACTTTCCATCGCAGCATGTAAGACACGTTCTGGGGAGCCAAACTCCCTGATGAGGGATTTGGCTATTTTCTTCATGAACTGTTTCTGGTCATTGATGAGACTCGTGGTGGACTCTGTGCTGCTGAGTTCAGGCTTGATCAGGTCTCTCAGACGGTTGATGGCCATGTCTAGTTCTGCTGACAGAGACACAGAATGTTTGGTCTTAGATTTAGATTTTATAAGAACGCTCGCGAAGAGGAAGAAGGCGAGGTCATCGGACGTTTTCTCAACCTCGGAAGACACAGAACCATTCTCTGACATTTTAGAGGAAACCATGAGAGAGCCTGAAACACCTGCAGAGCATTTTTCTGGATGCTCTGCAGGTGCAATGCCAGATTTTGGCCTTGGAGGTGAAATTTGTGATGCCAGAGAGCATTTTTCTGGAGAAATGCTCCCAGGTTTTGGTCTTGGAGGGGACTTATCAGATGCCAGAGAGCATTTTTCTGGAGAAATGCTCCCAGGTTTTGACGTTGGAGGTGATGGTACAGATTCCTCACCACTGCTCGCTGAATCTGTTTCCTGCTTTGGGGTCTGTGTTCTTTTAATAAAGTTTCGGATGTCATTCACAGCCTCAGACACCTTGTCCATTTGAATCACTTGATCTTTGTCTTCGTTGTCCAGCCAGAGTAAAAGCTTCTGTAGAAACCTTTCTACTGCGTCTTCTACGAGGACATAGAGGACTTCAGCAGAATAGGGACGCTTTGAGCCTTGTGTTTGTCGTGGAGTCCTGGAGATGACGGTGTCTGAGAGGGATCTACCCATTAGAGGTTCGGGGATTTCATACATTCGATCCGTCATCAGTAGATCAAACATTTTTGCCGTTAAGTCCACAGTAAAGTCTCTGGTTGTCCCACTATTTCTAAAGTTTTCCAAGGTTTTTTCAATGGAGAGCTCTTCTTTCTTAGTTAGTTTGTCAAACAACCGATTAACGTGGGATCTAATGGCGCCAAAGTCGACTGGAGAAAAACGAATGTACCGTAGAAGCATATTTTGGGAAGGGGCTTGATTTGCGCTCTGGGGACGAGGACTATGAGGCTCTGACCCTGAGAGGCTGACAGCTATGCTTTCATCGGAGGGCACCGTGTCACTCTTGGGCTGCTTGCAAACGTTTTTTAGACAAACAAAATATTTCCTGTTTGTCTTTATTTCTTGTCTCAGCTCGTTTTTCATCTTTTCAAATTGTTTTTTCGCAAACATGCAAAAGTGATGTTTGCGTGCTTTGAGGCCGGAGTGAGAGGTGGACGGCACACATTTGGAAAAGAAGTCTCTCACCTTGTTGATAATGAATCCTGCATTAAAGGCAGGTTTGGGTAAGCTACAGCTGTCACAGAGCTCTTCACTGCTTGAATCCAGGTTTCCAAGTATCTCATTTACAATGTCAGCTGCAACCTGTTCTACTGGGGTTGCAGCTCGGATACTGTGGCTCTCTGCAGTGGCTTTGATTTGGCCTTGTTCTGTTAGAGCTGATTGGTCTGGGAGCTCAATTTCTTTCTCCTCATCATCTGAACCTTTATCTCCTTCTGTCATCTCTCCATCTGAGCTCCTTGATGACAGAATCACAGAAATCTCTGTGATTGCTGATTGCACTGACACCTTTGAATCCGTGCTTTCTGAACCGGAATCAGACCCCCTTGACACGCACCGGCAGCGCAGCTTACGTGCGTGCCTTTTAAGGCACGAGGCAGCGTGGCAAACCATGCGGCGCAGCTTTTTAATATTACTCAATTTGCCGCTAACATAAACGGCGGGGTCTTGCGGCAAATCAGGGCTTTCTGCGATCAGGGCAATTGTTGAGCTGACCTTTTCGGAGATCTCTTCCTCAACCATCCGTGTCAGCTCGTCAGCGCTCTCATGTCGCTGTTCCGGGACGTTAAGAGCGCTGGCGATGGCGGCTGAGATCGAGTCTCCGAGGGACGGGCTTATTTTCCCCGCACCTAAAGGCTCCGGATCTTCCTTCGTCATGTGATCCTGAATAACAGGAAGGTTTATTTCAAGGATTCTGACAGAGGCGATCTGAATGATTTCAGAAATCATATCAGCGAGCACCGCTTGGACGCCCGAGTCGCACGTGCCATTTTCTATCTCGCTCCACTGAACTTCAGAGAGCCTTTCAAAGCACCGGTTGATTGGTGGCATAATCTGTTCTGGTGTGACCACGAATGAAGTTTCGTCTTTGCTGGGTGGAGCCATTGTTGTGTCGCAACTGTGATTTTCTAGATTGAAGTGAATAGTGTGCGAGTTTTCTTGCTTTAGAGAACGCCGACTGTTGAACATTTGCAAACAGATGAGCTGTGACGTTTCTGTGTGAGAGCCCCTACTTAAGGGTTTCCCTGCCTGTGACGTGGCTGACAGATCAAAGCAGAAGAACGTGACGTCACAGAGAACGCACGCGCAGACGCGGCGATAGAAGCCCCTGGCGCGCGCTCACAGCTGCTGATTTGAGCAGTACACACACACACACACACACAGAGAGACTTGAAACGTCAAGGCAAATATCCGGAGCTGTTAGTGCTTCGTTTGCGCTGATTTGTGCAGTAAAATGATGATTTGTGCTGCTACGGTTTCCGAGATATAACGATTTTAATTGTTACGGCCTGTGCTGTATAACAGTGTCTGAGTGTCAGCAGCTGTGGAGTTTGCACTGTTATAGAAGACTGTCCACTTTTTTTAGGCTTGCTGCATATTTAGTTTAGTAAACCAGTTTAGTCAAAGGAAAGGTCAGAAACGGACACAAAGTAGGCTAAAAAATGTTCCTGTGGGAAACTGTCCGTTACATGTGACGTGATTCATGTATACCTAAATTATTATTTTTTTACATATCCAGTTTGTCTCTATGATTTAGTTTTTAATTTTAAATGTTCATTATTATTAATGTAGCTGTTTCAGAAAAATAAAGTTTTTGCTTTTGCATTAATTTCAATGTTATTTTGAGTGGTTTTTGATATATTGCCACCTACACTGTAAAATATAACTTGTTTCAACTTACAAATATCAGGCAAAGGGCTGCCTTAAAATTTTAAGATAAGTCAAGACATAGAGTTTGTTCTTGTAACACAACCAAATGTTATGTTGATGAAAAAAATCACACGTTGTCTAAAGTTTCGTCTTAGTTTAGTTGACTGAGATTTGTTAGTCAGTTCAACTCCTTTAATTGTCATTTTTACTTGGGAAAACTCTTTCAGCTAAATTAAAACAATCTATTGTTTAAACTCTTGTCCTAGTTCAGTTGACTTGGGTTTTTTAGTTAATTCAAATACTTTAGTAGTTCTTTTAACTTAGGAATCTATTTTAGCTTAACTAACATAATCTGTTAGCTAAGTTGATTTAAGTTTATTAATTAACTGAGCTCCTTAAGGTAGCTGAGTGAACTTATAAATCAGTTTCATTTTAATTATCAGAGTTGATGGACTGGATGTAAAGAAAAATGTGTATTGAACATCTTAAGTTTTTTTTTTAGCTTTCCAACATCCATTTCAGCAAAACTACCCGTTAGGTTGATCTTAGATCTCAGGTTTAAATATCTACATTCCTTTAAATTAATTTTCTGTTGTTTACAGAAAATAAAAACCCACAGATTCCATTAAAGTGTATCTGATCATTTCAGGCAGAAAGTTTGTTTTAAGAACATGACAAGACAATTACTCATGAGCAACATTCACCATTTATTGTGCCATCTTACTCATCTGAGAAACAGAAAAATCAGTGACGTAGCTCATCAGGCTCACAATCCATCAAATCTCAAAGGCTGCTCCCTGTGAAACAATAAATTTGAACTTGGTCTTGAGCCCAGTTTGGGTGAAGATTAAATTCTGACCAATACTGTAGGAGCAGTAGTGACTCTTGTGAAGTAACAACATAAAGTCTGCATTAATGTAATGTATCAACGGGACACTTGCCATTTTAGAAAAGTTATTCTTTACATTTGCAAAATTTTTAAACTTCATTGTGCTCAGTCACACCTGTTAGCACAAAACTTGAAATATTAAAATAGTACAAAACCTTTGATAAGTGACAGTAAAGATCAGTTTATAACAACTAACACATCAAACTCTTGTATTTGTCTTTGTTTACAATTGCAACAAATTCCACAGAACCAACATCTCTGAAAATGAGTACATGCTTCTGAAACATTTGATAATATGAATATTTCAGAAACATTAGTTTGAGTCGGCTCAATTGCAAAACAAAGGAAAAACTACTGACTTGCATGAGATAAGCATCTACAGAGTCCACCATTGTTGTTCACATAAGTTTCTTAAACCATGAACAAATGAGTAATTGTCTAATCTGGAATGTAAAGTGTAATCATTTAGTGACATACCAAAGTGAGAATGAGAACTTGCAAGAATAAAAAAACAAACAGTAAAATAAAAACTGTCCTTAACGCTCAGGCGTATGCTGTGAGCAAGAGTCTGTTTCTTAGACCCTGCACTAGTGAGACGCGCTGCCTTCCACCAATGTTCATGAGGACGTTCTGAATGACTTCAAAGATGCCCTTAAGTTCCGTTGGATAGTCTATGTTGAGGGCAAAAAGAAGACCCATCAGCATGGGAATGGCACTGACATCCCTCAGATTAGACAGGATTACTGCCGCCTCAAGGACAACCAACACATCGATGATGTCTTCTTCTTTCACCATCACAATGCCAACTTTCATCCTCTTAGAAAACGTGTCTTCAATACCTGTCGGCTATAAAAGGGTTCAAAGACAGAAAATAAATAAAATTACACAATTACAATTACACAATATCCCTCGTCTTTCCAAAGAAGAGCCACACTGATGCCGTGGATGATGCTGATTGGCTTTGGGTAACACTTATTAGTTGTTAAAGATTTTTCAGAATGAGATATGCACCCCCACGTTACAAATCCATTTCTTGTTTTAAACAAAGACCATGTTCATAAATAACTGAGCATGTCTTCAATTGCAGAATTCAAACAAAATTTTCAATTTAAATGGTAAATGGCCTGTATTTGTAAAGCGCTTTATTAGTACCCTAAGGACTCAAAAGCGCTTTACACATTCAGTCATTCACACACATGGCGCCAGTGTCCGGCAGCCTCGCCTCTGTCAGTGCGCCCCAGGGTGGCTGTGGCTACAATGTAGCTGCCATCACCAGTGTGTGAATTTAAATCTAAATATTGGCTCTAAACCAAATCTGGCTGAGAATACATGAAATGTGCAAACTGCAGCTACACTACAGGATCAGATTGTGGCTCCATAGACAATGCTTCTTTAATCAGTTTATTGATTAAAGTTTATTTTTCCCCTATATTAACAGCATAAAAAAGAGCAGACATGGCTGAACAGGTTGCATAATTGGCATCAACATCCACCTTTACCCAGCTGCCCAATGACTCTGGGCCAGTAACCTTTAATTGCTTACCCAGTCTACAGTCTCTTTTCCAGGGTCCAGGACATTTCACTTTAGTATTGCCCCCCACAGCTGTAGCAGCCACTGCAGCCCCTTAAATATCCTAATATCTCTGCCATTACAATATACAATGTGAGAAATCAAACGTAAAGCTGAAGTGAACAGTACAGCAGCGAAATGTCAAAGACCCTGGTGAAGACATGAATAAACACAAGACACTAATAATATCGATGCTAGCTTGCCAGTTAGTTTCTCTGAAACCCAAATCCAGTGTCAAAGACTTTGTAATAATACATTTGGTGATGAAGTACACATGTTATCATGTGGCATCTATTGTTTCATAGCCACATGTTTCATTTAAAATCCACTGTGGTGCTGTCATTATTAAATTTACTAAAAGAAACGACGCTAACCTTCACAGTCTTGAGTGTGTGAGGGATCTTCCTTTAGAAAATGAGGTCCTCTGTCCTCTTCCTTTGTGTAGGAAAAAGAAAACAAAAACACTTTTTAAACAGTGTTTATGAAGCAGCTCCAAATTCACAGCATTTTGATACATAATTCCATCAATATATGATTATCATTGGAGATTTTGAATCAGGCTTATCAGGACATTCAAGTAGAATATGATATCCAACCTACCACCAATATACACAGTAAACGTTACCACACTAAATGTCCAGTTGTAAAATATGATGACAGACTTTACTTATCAGCTTTCTTTCAATGAGTTCATTAGTTGAACTGGATAACCTAAAACTTAAACAAAGGATTAGATTTCGCAGTTGAACACTTACATCATCACCGAAGCATTTTATGAGCCTAGTTAGCCTCCTATGCTGCTCTTGATTTTGTCCATAATGGTCAAGCACAGCAAAAAGGAAATCTTTCAGGTCAACAGATGTAAGACGGGCAAATTCTGCTTCAACCTGAGCAACAGAAGAAGAGGGGTGGGGAGTACATGCAGATTAAAAAAAAAAGATTCTTTGAGACCCAAATTTAAGCAAACCGTCATCTGAGGCCCATTAGAGAAAACACAAACACACAAAAAGATGCACTTTACCTGACAGGAAAGGAAGTTCAGAGAACAATAAGCTCTGTCTTGAAATCTTTTAAAGTAGAATGATTGTGAAAATGACTTATGATGTAAAACTTTAGTAAACGTGCGATTAAAAGAACACTGAGTAAAAGGACAAGTAACAGTTTCCTTATCGGGTGCCAGAATGCATGACCATATGACTCCAGTTTTAACCAAGTTACACTGGCTCCCTGTGAAATTTCGCATTGATTTTAAAATTCTTTTATTCACTTATAAAATCTTAAATAACACTGCCCCTAGCTATTTAACAGAACTTCTTCATTTGTATAATCCTATAAAAGCACTAAGATCTTCTAACCAGATGCTCTTAATGCAACCTAAGTCTAGGTTGAAAAACCAGAGGCGACCTTTGCTATCGTAGCTCCTAGACTGTGGAACAACCTCCCTATTGCCATTCGCTCTTCTGAGACTGTTCAGACTTTTAAATCTCGTTTAAAGACCCATCTTTTTACTCTGGCTTTGATGTAAGATAGTTTGATTATCATTTGGTTGGTTTCTATGTTTGCCTCGTCTTGCGTTGTATTTGTCTTATTTTATTTTTATTTTATTTTATTTTATTATTATTATTATTTTTTTTTTTAATATGTGAAGCACTTTGATCAAAACTGTTGTTTTTAAATGTGCTATATAAATAAATTTTGATTGATTGATTGATTGATTATTCCTCAGATGTTTAGCTTGATGAGCAACACTGTTTTAGTCCAACTGCCTCATTAAAGTTACACAACAGGCTTTTTACATTAAAGCCAGCAAGTCCATTACATACTCCCTGTTTATATCTGTAATACTGTGCACATTCTGTGTATATGTAGTGGACAGCAATTTACCCAAAAGAGTGCAAAGTTTGCAAGTCCACCTCATTTAAATGACAGAGTCAGATGTGATCAACTAGACCTGTGAAAACAAATGAATGACAAACCTGCAGGTATGGATGTTATTACAACCACAAGTTAATCTGTTAATGAATCATTTGTTGGTAGCACGTCTGAATATTTAGTTTATGCCACCTGCATGCGACCATCAACAGTGCAATATTACGTCTTAAGAAGCACCCTGACACTACAATCTTTATATCATTTGTTCTGCAGAGCTATTAAGTTACAATATAATCTGTGGTGTTTCCAATATGACAAAATGCACAAACTGTAACTTACCATTTGACTCCACTGACAAAAATAAATCCCCAGCATCAAGTTTGGCTTCACAGACCTAAAATACGTAAAATAAAAATATATGTTATAATTATTTTGTTTTCACCATTTATTCATGTTTTCTAATTTTCAATGTTAAACAATGTTAGTTTTGTTACAATACAGGGAATGCAGTTTAATTAAAAGGTAAATTATGCAAAAAACAAACTTTTGCAGTATATCATGCCAAAAATCTGTGTCTCTTATGCCAATTATTTTATCACTACAGCTCTTTTAGTAAGGAAACTCACACAATCTAGTCATACTGATTACAAGAGTTCAAAAATAAGTTAAAATAGTGAGCTGTTGTTAAGCATAAAGCATTTCAGGGTAACAAATAACTGCACAATATAATTAAAGCAAAAAATAAACACACTGGAGGACTATCTGATAAAAACTAATATAATGCTGGTTTGTAGACCGTATTTTGTCTCAATCCTCAGTGCACTCTTGCAGCTTAGCATGCAGCAGTTAATAACAACTTAAGTGATTACATAGGGGTAAACAGATGACAACAAGCATAGCAGTCCTGCCCAAAAGTTCTTTTTGAACCCAGTCAGTTATTGGAAATATTGCCAAAATGAACTTCCACCAAAATACAACAGTCTGTGAACTTGAAAGAAATTTACAAGTACAGAGACGATATGAAATAAGCTTTATTAGTTAGCTGAGTTAGCTTGCTAATATCCAACAGTGGTTGAGTGCACAACCTTAAAGCTAGCGGACAATACTTGTGATTTGGTCAGTGCCACATTAAACCCATAAAAAGGTCATATGTCAGTTTATTAGGTCAAGTTTGGTCACGACACACAAGCTGGACCTTGTCGGCTAAAGTTACATTAGCTAAAGCAAACATTTCGGTAAAAGAGAAAACCCACGTCATGCCATAAATTCAAAACATGTTCCAACTTTTGTAGCTCTCTTTCCTTATAGTTATAACCAGAGGCAGAGCCAGACATGGTATACACCCGGGGCTTAGCCCTAAAGGGTAATACGCATGTGGGGTGGGGGGGTTGGAAATGACAAAAAACCTGCCGCGAAGTTGAAGATTTATTAGGCTGTGTTGTAAGCTTTTTTAAAAAAACTTAATATGAGAAAAAAAAAAATCAGATATGCAGCTTAAAAATAGTTTTTTACTTAAACAGCAAAGCAGAACGAAATTAGGCTGTTTCAAGATACGGGGACTAAACCCCAATTCAACCACACACAGAACTGATCCGGAATGAAAACAGTAGAATAACAAAATCAGGACTACTTTAGGACTTAACAAAGAACCAAAATCAAATCTAGATGACAGCAGCACTGAAAATCATCACAGACCTGCACTACACTGACAACCCCTCTTTATTGTGCTAACATGAGCATCTTTGAGGCTTGAGTTTTGCAAACCTATCAATGACATTTTTAGGGTCAACATTATCCAAGTACTCCTTTTCAATAGATAATATGGCCAAATCATTCAGCCTCTCTTGTCCCATGGTCCTTCTTAGCCACATGTGGAGACGACGCAAGGCACTAAACGAGCGCTCACAGCTGCAGCTACTGACAGGAATGGTTAATGCAATTCTAAAGATGACCTTCAGAGTTGGGAACATGTCCTCGTCAAGCAGGTGGAAGGCAGTTGTGATGTCGCAAATGTTCTCTTTTTCCATTTTTCTTTTCATGAAGTTTTTTGCCACAACAGGTTCTTCAGGCTTTATCGTCACATGGTGGTGTGCCGCAACGGGTTTTAAGGCATCTTCGGAAAGGAATGTTGGGGAGGATGGATTGCATGCCTGAATGCCCTCCATTATTTTCTGTCCTGCCCCAGAAAATCTGTCTGCTAGCTCCTGCAACATTCGGTCCAAACAAGGAAAGAATATCTCGCATCTAAACTCTGCTGAGCTTGTGAGATTTGATGTTGCACCACAGCTGGACTCAAGTACAAATCCTTTGAGTCTTTTCTGTTTGTGTCGTGCTCCCTGAGGAATCTGGATGTTGCAGCTTCCACAAATGTCCATGGCCTTCTCAAATATTTCCTCAGCAGCAGCCTCTGTGCGCAGATTACTTAGTGTATCAACCACCGACATCTTGTACTCCACAGCTTTGCCCATGTCTAGCCTTTCTCCCTGCAGGTAGCGGTGCAGCCTTCAGTGATGCCAGGCAGCTGTGAGAACATGATTAACATGTACACAGTCTTGGGCTTTGACAGCTTGGACAAGATCTCTTTAGCAATAGGAGTGTTTGTGGCTTCGAGAGTTGCTAAAACTGCAGAAATGTTGTTGAGAAGGGCTTTGACGGAATTTACTTGGCAGGCTCATCTTGTGTTAGAGAGCTGAACGAGCTCAGATGCAAACAGTCCAAGGTCCTTTTGCAGTTCCTTAAACTTTGTGTGGTTTACCAGGGAGGTGTTGAAAAATGTGTAGACGTTTTCCAAAAGTCCAAAGAAGTCAGAAGCAGCTGGGATAGCCCTGCATGTATGGCAAAGGACAAGGTTGAGCTCATGTGCATAGCAGTGCACATAAACTGCTTCATGGTGTTTCTGTCTGAAACGGGCCTGCACACCACCCACAGCACCACTCATGACAGATGCCCCGTCATTGGATTGAGCAACACAAAGTCACTGAGCGTGTGATACTGCAACAGCTCCTCAATAGTGTCTGTAATGCACTGTGCATCAAACCTTTCTAATTTTGTAGACCAAGAAAACACTCTTTGACATGACCTTTACATGACACAAAATGTACACAAGCTGCTCCGTGTGCCCATCTCCAGCCTCATCAGCCATAACAGAGTACATCTCAGCTTCCTTCATCTCTTTAACTGTATTTCCAGTTATTTCATGTGAAGTACTGGTTATCATCTCATTTTGTGAAAAATGAGAAAGTTAGTATGTGAGACAGGACTGTAATTTTTCAATAATGGATCGAATGTTTTCAGCAGCTTCGTGCACTCAAGGAAGTTCCTTGATTATGACTGGATTCCTGCTCATCGTGGTCACGGAATGGTATTCCTTGTTTTCCAAGGAAACTTGTTACAGCTAAGATCCTGTGGAGATACTGCCGTCTCTCTGAAATCTCTGCTGCGCTTGCTGATCTAAGTTGCTCAACAACGTCACCTTGGTTTTTTGTGGTCTTAAAGCTGTGCCAGCAGATCATAGAAGATGAATGGCTGGAAGTCTTTTCGTGCTCCCTAAAGGCATCTAAAGCCCTCTTCCAATTGCAGAACCCTGAATGACTGAGGCCATCTTTTTTTAAAGTATTCTGCTTTCCAAAAATGCGACATGAAAAACAAAAAGTTCCTCACAACAGAATACTCCAGCCATGTAAACTGTTCAAACCAACTCTTATTGAACGCCCTCTGCTGGCCTCCAAACTGGCTCAGCGGATATTGTAGGAGGACATTTTTTCTTGGATCACTTTCTAGAGTTCCTAAATCATCTCCTGCTGCTCCTTCCAGTAAACCTCCTTCAGCTGTCCTTAACAATCCACCTGCTGCTTCCTGCTGTGATGCTGTTGTGTTTTGGTTTTCTCTCACTTTCCTGATTTCCCCTGACCTCTCTGAATGATCAGAAAGAGAATCATTACTAATTAATGATCCCTCTGTATTTGTCTTTGTGAGTTACAAGTTTGTGCCATATTATTTTTAATTCTACCAAAGTACTTATTTAGATTCAGAAAAGTTTATATAACTAATTAGCCTTGTTGTGCAAATAAGTCTGCAGAACTTAATATAGAATTTGAAAAATAACAAACCTAAAAAGATACACTAGGTACGAGATACATGTTCTGATGTTTTGGCAAACAACCATTTGACTAACATGTGTGTCTCACCTGGCTCTTGTTCCATTTCTCTTCTGTCCTCATCCTCATCCTCCTCTCCATCTCCCTCTCTGTTCCTCCATCTCCCTCTCTGTTCCTCCATCTCCCTCTCTGTGCTGACAATCAAGCCAAACACCAACATCATCAAATATACAGTTGAAACCAGATATTTACTCTTCAGATAAAAACACAAACACTTATTTAAGGTAAAACCTCAAATTAGACTAAATGTTTAATTTATATTTGGTAAATTTAAGAGTAAAGAGAGAAACTGTCTGTATTTCTTAATTGCAAATGACACCCAAATTGTATTTAAAACTGAGCCACACTTATGGAGCTCCACAATTCTTTTCCTGGTGTTTTGTTGATATCTCTTGATGTTCCCATGTCACAGAAACAGGCTCTGTGTTTTGCCTTATATGCATCCACAGCTGTGCCACCAATTTACTCACATGGACTCTACTAACCAATCAGAAGCTTCTTCAGCTCAGAATGAAATCGTCTGGAGTTTTCTTATTAATTAACAATAAACTTAGTGTATATGTGCTCCTACATTTGATTAAAGTGATAAAAATAGACAGCTCTGTCTCTCTTTATTCTGACATTTAACTCATTTAACCGTTAGATGCACACGTCTGATGTCAAAAATGACCCCACGGGTTGTTTTTCTTCAAAATCTTTAAAATGAAAAGTTGTAATATATTCATATTCCAGGTATTCCTCATAAAATATGTTTGTAACACGAGGCCATTTGCATTTTTTATTTATTTTTCATTAATTTAAAGAAAATGCTGTTTTTGTATCACTACCCCACTCTTCCACAAGTGGGGTCAAAAATGAGGGAAAAAGGATCAGGAATTAATTTTTACACAGTAACGTATATGATTTATAGCCAGGGCTGCACATAAGTGGTCTGCAGGTGCGCATTGGCTGTCAAAAAAAAGTATTCCCTGAAATTCAGAGAATACGTGCTTCTTTTGTGGTGGAGGAACACCAAAGTAATTGCTTACAGAGCTTCTTCAACATCTTTAAGAGTTCTGAACAAATGTCTGTCCTCCTCCAGAACATCTTATGTACGCAAACGAGCGTTCCAACTTCTTATCACACACATTCAGTGTGTGAATGTGTGTGTGAATGTGTGGATGACTGGATATGTAAAGCGCTTTGGGGTCCTTAGGGACTAGTAAAGCACTATATAAATACAGGCCATTTACCATTTATCTGGTGCGCGTCTTTTATTTTGACAGCGAATGCGCACCAGCGGACCATTTATGTGCAGCCCTGTTTATAGTTTTCTGTGCATTTCAAACATTGGGTTGTGCATCCAAGGGTTAAAAGATATTTCAATATTTATCTAAAACAAAAGTTTACTCTAAATTGATGTTGTACAGTAAAATGTTTTTATGTTTTCTCCCTAAAGTGTATGTAAATATCTGGTTACAAATGTGAATATACTGCTGTGTACTGAAATCCCTCTTGTTTTGCATAGAAATATACTGAACAACATACAAAGCATAATATATAAAATAACATTTACCTGAGTTTTTTCTTTGAAAGAAGCCTCTAATGTCCATTCTTATATTTCAGTACATAACTGAAACCGATTTAGTCGGGGAGGGTAAGAACTGAAAATATGAAATAAACACACGTAAGCTAGGCTACGTCCACACGTACACGGGTATTTTTGAAAACGGAGATTTTCCGTTTTCGTTTTAAAAAATAATCCCGTCCACACGTGAAGGCAGAAATGAAGGAAAACGCTGCTAGGAAAATGCCAAAGCAGCAGGTGGCGCTATATTCCTAACCGTGCAGAAATGTTGGCCAATCAGAAGTCTAGAAGCATCGGCGGGAAATAGTAAACAAAGATGGCGCAAAGAAGCAGAACTGAGTTGTATGTGTGGAGGGACAGTAACTGTGTGTATATATGTAAGCATTTAAACACTGCAGAGAGAACAATTAACAGTAACAGTATTGTAGAAATTCATTTCACCGAAACAATAACGTGGCGCACAGTGTGACGTCAAAAAATGCGCACACCTTTTTCAAAAATACCCGGTACGTGTGGACGTAGCCTAAGACTCTCTGAAAAAATAGCATTTGTTCGGCTTTTCATTTCGCCATTTGTTGATTCACTTGAAGAGCAAGTAACGTAATATTAGTCAAGTGATCAGTTTGACATCAATCTTTCGTGATACACCGTCATATTTACATTATTTGTACAGTACGAATGATTTGCTTTGGTACC
This sequence comes from Neolamprologus multifasciatus, assembly GCF_963576455.1. NCBI lineage: Eukaryota > Metazoa > Chordata > Actinopteri > Cichliformes > Cichlidae > Neolamprologus > Neolamprologus multifasciatus. Next base: position 1,282,055 of record NC_140444.1, on the reverse strand, counting down.
TGCTCAAACTTCAGCTCTCCTCTCTCTGCCTCGCTGCGTTTCTCCAACAGCGCACTTGCAGGCAGTAGTGATGGGATTTCCGGCTCTTTTGGTTCGACTCACTAAAAAGAGTCGGCTCTTTCGGCTCCGAACCGGCTCTTCAGGTTGTTTTGTTGCTTTAATTAATTTATTATTAACAATAATATAAAATTATGCACAAAAGGAATTACTAACGTAAAAAAAAGTGGTTTTATTTATATATGTTTATATATAAATATATGCGGTGGCCCCTAGAGACAAAACACGTACAAACTCCAAAACACATTTCTAGCATGAACTGAACTTCCAAAGCAGAGCTACTAGATCACTTAAATTACACAACTGAAAGCATGTGTGTATTGTTTGTGTATTTATACACAGGCACTCATATATATTCAAATAATTTTAAAAAAAAAGTTCATTTACCTGTTATTACCACACACCAAATCCGGTCGTTGGTACTTGCTGGCTTGTGTAGCCACTAGGTAACAAAAGCTCAACACTGCGCCCAGCATCCTGGAGCACTTCTGTTGTCTTTTGTACGTGTTTTGAGTTTTTACGTGCTTCGGAGTTTTTACGTGCTTCGGAGTTTGTACGTGTTTTGGAGTTTGTGTGTGCTTTGTCTCTAGGGGCCACCGTAAATATACTTTTATTTATTCACTCCACATAAAATGTAATAAATAAATCATATAATACAAAAATCAACTATTCACATTTCAAATTTTAACTATTTAAATTTTCAGCTTTTTCCTTTTACAAATTTAAAGCGAAACAACACAAAACACTGCAAACCACAACACAATTAAATATAAATTAAAATATGAAAACAAAAAGAAGATGCATATTCTCTGTCATATGGGCTCGCATGAATAAACTTTCTGAATCCTTTATCATCTGCAACCAAAAATAGTTGTGGATGATTACTATACCTTTCTAATGTGACGTTGTTGTCCCTGGCTCTCTTTCTCTCTCTCTCCCTCCGGCTCTGTTCCTGTGCTACTGAGTGTAACTACCGCCCCTCCCCCCTCTGCCCAGCGTAAAGCACAAGGCTCGGGTGCGGAGTGAAGCGGGAAAAAGGTGCGAGAGAGAGGCTGAGAGAAAGAAAAAAAAAATCCCACGTGACGGCTCGCGATAAGGAGCCGGCTCGGGTCGTTCACGTCAAAGAGTCGGCTCTAAGAGCCATTTCGTTCGCGAACGACCCATCACTAGCAGGCAGCAGCTGCCCCGCCCCCTCGCTCAGTCCTTAGTGCCTGAGCTCGGATCATACCAATATCAGGGGGGATTTACGCACAGTCGTAAATTCCCACAGTGTGAACTATGTGCTTCGAATATTGTGTGTAGTTTTTGTTTTATACAGTTGTCAGCCAGGCATCTAACTATGAAAAAATTACACTCCAAAAGACCCCGGGCTTCTGAAAAAACAACCCGGGTTAAGCCCAGTAAGCCACCTCCCCGCTCCGCCACTGGTTATAACCAATGTTACTCACCTTGAAAGCATATTCCAAAGAAGATGATTAGAAAACGTCCAAGTAAAGTGAGCATGTCGTTAACCGCCAATTCCCCATGATGCACCTCGATAGCAGTCACGTGGGACAGTTTTGAATCCTGCTGTGCTCAACTTACCCACATTGTCAAGTTCACATAAGTTGCTGATTTAGCTGGACATGAGTTTTCAAGTTAGCTTTTTTTGGTGTAACGTTTTTAACTTGTAATTCTATGTTATAACAACAACTTCAGTCATCTATCGTCAAACTGATATAGAATAATATGTTGAAATAACAAACATCTAGAATTACATTTTACAGTGTACGTGTAGAAAACTGAATACAGCACCAAGGCCAGCGATGTTCAAGCTGCGGCTCTAAAGCCACATGTGACTCTCTGGCCCGTCCACTGTGGCTCTTAATAGACTAAGTAAGTTATGTTTTATTATAAAGACAACAAGAAAGGGTTCTGCTAGCAGTTTGTTTTTAATGAAATATCTGCATTGACTATTCACAGAATGTACAAGGCTTTGAAAAGTGATTTAATGTTTCTCAGTCTCAAAACTATTTGCTGTAACTTTCAGGTTGGTTTCCCATCTTTCCTAGTTTTTCCATTTTTATGGAAAGGACTCACATAGCTGGCTTCATTTTAACAAATACTATTGAAATTCAAGGTATTTATTTGTATTTTGTATCATTTATTTCTAACTTTTGACTTTAGTTATATTTAAGGACAATATCCCAAAAATAAAGTAAAAAGATTTGATCCTCTTACGTCTCAGATACAATGAAAGACAAACAGATGCAGTAAATATTCTTTTATTGATGAGAAAACTGTGCAGTATAATTTACTTATGTTGAAGATATGAGAGCATTAAACAGGCTGATGTTTGGAGGCTCTAACAGCAGAGAGATGATACAGAAACATGACATCTTTATAAATACTGACACACAGAGCAGATCCTCTACCAGGAGGACAGTGAGGCTGCAACTTTAACTCTGAGAACAGAAGCTGTGAGATGGACCTTTAAAAAGGTCAATCCTCACAAAGCTCCAGGACCAGACGCCATCCCAGGCCGGCTACTCAGAGTGTGTGCAGACGAGCTGGCAGAGGTGTTCACCAACATCTTCAACCTCTCCCTGAGGCAGTCAGTGGTCCCCACGTCCCTCAAAGCATCCACCATCGTTCCCGTTCCCAAAAAATCAGTGGTCTCCTGTCTGAATGACTACCGTCCTGTTGCACTGACATCAGTCATCATGAAGTGCCTGGAACGGCTGGTCAAAGGTCACATCTGCTCCTCCCTCCCTGACACACTGGACCCTCTTCAGTTTGCCTATCGGACAAACAGAGCCACAGAGGATGCCATCGCCCTGGCAACGCACACCACCCTCACTCACCTGGAGAAAGGAATATGCAAGGATGCTCTTCATTGACTACAGCTCTGCATTTAACACCATCATCCCCTCAAAACTTGCCACGAAGCTCGTCGACCTTGGGCTGGGAACACCAATCTGCAGATGGATTCTAAACTTCCTCACAAACAGGCCCCAGGTGGTGAGAGTTGGTAAGCACACCTCCTCATCACTCATCTTAAACACAGGTACGCCACAGGGTTGTGTGCTTAGCCCCCTCCTATATTCCCTGTTCACACACGACTGTGTTGCTAAACACGAGTCCAACACCATCATCAAGTTTGCTGATGACACAACCATCATAGGCCTCATCACAGGCAATGATGAGACGGCCTATAGAGAGGAGGTGATGGCGCTGTACGAGTGGTGTCTGGAAAATAACCTGACTCTCAACATCAGCAAAACTAGAGAGATGATACTGGACTACCGGAAACGACCAGTCAGAGAACAGCAGCCCATACACATCAACGGTGTCAAGGTCGAAAGGGTCAGCAGCTTCAAGTTCCTTGGAGTCAACATCACCGAGGACTTCTCCTGGACCCTTCACACAGACGCTGCTATCAGGAAAGCTCGCCAGCAGCTTTACTTCCTGAGGAGGCTGAGGAAGTTTAGCATGAACGCCAACATCACCTCAAATTTCTACAGGTGTACGATCGAGAGCTTGCTGACGAGCTGCATCACAGTTTGGTACGGAAGCTGCTCTGCCAGCAGCCGTAAAGCACTACAGAGGGTGGTGAAGGCAGCAGAGCACATCACTGGCACGAGGCTTCCTGCCATTCAGGACATTTACCTCCAGCGATGCCTCCGTAAAGCACACAGCATCATCAAGGACCACAGCCACCCAGCACATCAGCTCCTTGTTACCATCTGGCAGACGTTACAGGAGTCTGTCTGCTCGACTACAAGACTTAAAAACAGTTTTTACCACCAAGCCGTACGACACCTCAACCACAACACTTAAACACACACAACACAGCACTCAGAAGCTACCCTGCAGCTTCACAAGTACTCTGTTTAATCTGCACTGGTCACTTCACTTTATTGTCATTGATATTTATATTTAAAAGTGCCATACTGTAATTTTCTGCTGCTCATTCCTGTGCAATATCCCATCTACCCTCCGTCATATTTCTTTTCAAGATTTTCTTATTTAATCACTAGTGTACATATATTTATATTTATAGATACATATATATTTAGTCATCTTTTCTCTTTTACCACGTCTCTCTAATATTTTGCTCCTTACTATTTTTCTATTTATTTATTTATTTTATTATATTTTCTCCTACTGTATCATGCTGCTGAGTGACTGCTGCTCGTCAAACACATTTCATTGCAATGTTGACCCTGTGCTAACTTGCATATGACAAATAAAACTGAAACTGAACACTTTGTGAACGGACAACTTTTTATTTAAATGCATCCTTTCCCACTGAAAGCAGCACAATCCCACTGGGATGAAAACAATATGTGAACTCAACATATTCTGGATAAATCAAAGCATTATTGTCTGTGGTTCCCTTAGTTTTCCTTCGTTCCCTGTCAGATCCTGCAGGACAAACAGCAGTGAGTGGTTCCTGTATGCAGCTGTTACACTTTGTGTTGGAGATACTTCTGCAGATACAGGAAGCAAAGTGTTTTCAATGTTTTTACCAGTCCCTCAACTACTCAGCTGCTGCTGGCTCCTCTTCCTCCTCCTCCTCCTCCTCACACACCGTCCTGGATCTGTCCTGGTGTCTCATCAGGGGTGGAGAGCCTCCGTCTCCTCTCACCTTCTCAGGCTCTTCTGACTCTGGACACTTGCAGAAGAAAATCAACCACAGCAGTCAGCAACAAAAGCAGCAGAAGTTCATCAAATATCTGTAAACTAGCAGTATAATACTTGTAATAAAAGTACAGTAACAGTAATTAGTGACTGAGCAGCCCGGAGCGTTTCTCTTGATTTCTTTAGTAAATGCATTCACCTGCACAGATTAGCTAAACGAACCCTGACATCTTAGCTAGCTAGGTCTCAGGAGCTAGCTAAGGACGGTAGTTACGGAGTAGCTTACAAACACGTTTAACTTACCGAAACAGTGCAGCGGGGCCTCGGGTCCTTCTGTCGGGTAGTCCAGTTTACTGAAGAACACCTCAGGCTGTCAGGTTAAAACACTCGGTCGTGTTTTCGTAGCGTAAACGCTGGCCCTCCTCTCAGAGCCTACGCTCTATCTGCTATTCCCGAACAGAGATACGCAAGTTTCTCCGTGACTGCAGCTGTCACTACAGTCATTGGTGGGACATGACAACAGCGCCACCTGCAGGAAGATTTTCTCTCTGTCTGATAGCTCGTGTTCTGAGACCTGACGATGTCCTGAAATGTACACCGTACTGCGCTTACGTTGAAGACTTTATTTCTGCACCGCTTCACTTCCGCCATTTTTCTTCAACCTATGACTCGCAATGAATCCTGGGATATGGAGGGTCACGAACGATTTACCCGAGGCGTCATTCAAATCTGCGGCTGCGCAGCTGTGAGCGCGCGCCAGGGGCTTCTATCGCCGCGTCTGCGCGTGCGTTCTCTGTGACTCACGTTGTTTTGCTTTGATCTGTCAGCCACGTCACAGGCAGGGAAACCCTTAAGTAGGGGCTCTCACACAGAAACGTCACAGCTCATCTGTTTGCAAATGTTCAACAGTCGGCGTTCTCTAAAGCAAGAAAACTCGCACACTATTCACTTCAATCTAGAAAATCACAGTTGCGACACAACAATGGCTCCACCCAGCAAAGACGAAACTTCATTCGTGGTCACACCAGAACAGATTATGCCACCAATCAACCGGTGCTTTGAAAGGCTCTCTGAAGTTCAGTGGAGCGAGATAGAAAATGGCACGTGCGACTCGGGCGTCCAAGCGGTGCTCGCTGATATGATTTCTGAAATCATTCAGATCGCCTCTGTCAGAATCCTTCAAATAAACCTTCCTGTTATTCAGGATCACATGACGAAGGAAGATCCGGAGCCTTTAGGTGCGGGGAAAATAAGCCCGTCCCTCGGAGACTCGATCTCAGCCGCCATCGCCAGCGCTCTTAACGTCCCGGAACAGCGACATGAGAGCGCTGACGAGCTGACACGGATGGTTGAGGAAGAGATCTCCGAAAAGGTCAGCTCAACAATTGCCCTGATCGCAGAAAGCCCTGATTTGCCGCAAGACCCCGCCGTTTATGTTAGCGGCAAATTGAGTAATATTAAAAAGCTGCGCCGCATGGTTTGCCACGCTGCCTCGTGCCTTAAAAGGCACGCACGTAAGCTGCGCTGCCGGTGCGTGTCAAGGGGGTCTGATTCCGGTTCAGAAAGCACGGATTCAAAGGTGTCAGTGCAATCAGCAATCACAGAGATTTCTGTGATTCTGTCATCAAGGAGCTCAGATGGAGAGATGACAGAAGGAGATAAAGGTTCAGATGATGAGGAGAAAGAAATTGAGCTCCCAGACCAATCAGCTCTAACAGAACAAGGCCAAATCAAAGCCACTGCAGAGAGCCACAGTATCCGAGCTGCAACCCCAGTAGAACAGGTTGCAGCTGACATTGTAAATGAGATACTTGGAAACCTGGATTCAAGCAGTGAAGAGCTCTGTGACAGCTGTAGCTTACCCAAACCTGCCTTTAATGCAGGATTCATTATCAACAAGGTGAGAGACTTCTTTTCCAAATGTGTGCCGTCCACCTCTCACTCCGGCCTCAAAGCACGCAAACATCGCTTTTGCATGTTTGCCAAAAAACAATTTGAAAAGATGAAAAACGAGCTGAGACAAGAAATAAAGACAAACAGGAAATATTTTGTTTGTCTAAAAAACGTTTGCAAGCAGCCCAAGAGTGACACGGTGCCCTCCGATGAAAGCATAGCTGTCAGCCTCTCAGGGTCAGAGCCTCATAGTCCTCGTCCCCAGAGCGCAAATCAAGCCCCTTCCCAAAATATGCTTCTACGGTACATTCGTTTTTCTCCAGTCGACTTTGGCACCATTAGATCCCACGTTAATCGGTTGTTTGACAAACTAACTAAGAAAGAAGAGCTCTCCATTGAAAAAACCTTGGAAAACTTTAGAAATAGTGGGGCAACCAGAGACTTTACTGTGGACTTAACGGCAAAAGCGTTTGATCTACTGATGACGGATCGAATGTATGAAATCCCCGAACCTCTAATGGGTAGATCCCTCTCAGACACCGTCATCTCCAGGACTCCACGACAAACACAAGGCTCAAAGCGTCCCTATTCTGCTGAAGTCCTCTATGTCCTCGTAGAAGACGCAGTAGAAAGGTTTCTACAGAAGCTTTTACTCTGGCTGGACAACGAAGACAAAGATCAAGTGATTCAAATGGACAAGGTGTCTGAGGCTGTGAATGACATCCGAAACTTTATTAAAAGAACACAGACCCCAAAGCAGGAAACAGATTCAGCGAGCAGTGGTGAGGAATCTGTACCATCACCTCCAAGACCAAAATCTGGGAGCATTTCTCCAGAAAAATGCTCTTTGGCATCTGATAAGTCCCCTCCAAGGCCAAAATCTGGGAGCATTTCTTCAGAAAAATGCTCTCTGGCATCTGATAAGTCACCTCCAAGACCAAAATCTGGGAGCATTTCTCCAGAAAAATGCTCTTTGGCATCACAAATTTCACCTCCAAGGCCAAAATCTGGCATTGCACCTGCAGAGCATCCAGAAAAATGCTCTGCAGGTGTTTCAGGCTCTCTCATGGTTTCCTCTAAAATGTCAGAGAATGGTTCTGTGTCTTCCGAGGTTGAGAAAACGTCCGATGACCTCGCCTTCTTCCTCTTCGCGAGCGTTCTTATAAAATCTAAATCTAAGACCAAACATTCTGTGTCTCTGTCAGCAGAACTAGACATGGCCATCAACCGTCTGAGAGACCTGATCAAGCCTGAACTCAGCAGCACAGAGTCCACCACGAGTCTCATCAATGACCAGAAACAGTTCATGAAGAAAATAGCCAAATCCCTCATCAGGGAGTTTGGCTCCCCAGAACGTGTCTTACATGCTGCGATGGAAAGTAATTCATCTTTTGATGAGGCTGTGATAAGGCATCTAAAAATCAGCCTGGGAGTCATCCCCAGTCCTCCAAAGAAATCCAAAATTTCCAGGTTCTTTTCAGCGGTGGGAAAAGCTCTGCGAAAGCCCTTTAGGTGGTGCATTAAAGCCAACGATGATTAAAATCACCATCCTGGCTTTCCCCCACTGCCCTGCTTCTTTTAACATCTTGAGGCAGAATTTTAGCACCAAATCAAAATTTAAACCATAACACGTCCCGGGGCTAGCGACGTCTCCGGTCGGGCGACCAAAATCTATCTCAGCCCCGCCCGTTGGGCTATATGATAGCTCGTCGGGCTATATGATAGCTCACCGGGCTATATGATAGCTCGTCGGGCTATATGATAGCTCATCAGGCTATATGATAGCTCGTCGGGCTATATGATAGCTCGTCGGGCTATATGATAGCTCGTCGGGCTATATGATAGCTCATCAGGCTATATGATAGCTCGTCGGGCTATATGATAGCTCGTCGGGCTATATGATAGCTCGTCGGGCAGGGCTGAGATAGATTTTGGTCGCCCGACCGGAGACATCACTAGCCCCGGGATGTCGGGCTAGCGATTTTGCGAGCCCTGATTTTTAGATTGGCCCTCAAATCCAAATTCTAACAACTGTAGTTCACGCCATCTCGTCTCCTTTTTGATTTCCATCCCCCCAACCGGTCGCAGCGGATGGCCGTCCCTTCTGAGCCCGGTTCCGTTGGAAGTTTCTTCCTGTTAAAGGGAGTTTTTCTTCCCCACAGTCGCCTCGTGCTTGCTCAGAGGGGAATCATTTGATTGTTGGGGTTCTCTGTAGTACTGTAGGGTTTTGACCTTACAGTACAAACAGGGAGGAGACTTTGTGATTTGGCGCTTTTAAAATATCTAATTCGGCATGAAATAAAAAAAGAAATCTAAATGAAAATACATTCCAACTTTGTTTGTGTTTTTCTTCTGTTGTCAAATATGTAGAAAGTGTTGCACGTGTGATTTCAGTCATTTTGCATCAACATGTAGCCAACATGTGTCTGTTTGTGATCATGTTGCATCTGTTTTTGTCTGATTTGTGTCGTAGTTTAGTCAGTTTACATCTATTTGTGGACCAATTTAGTTGTCTTGCATGTATTTGTGGCAGAATGTGTGGATCCTGTTGGACAGTTTTGTCTTAATGCTTCACTTTGGTTGTTGGGTGCAGGAAGAGAGAGAGCAGGAGCGTTTCAGTAGGCTGGCAGGGCTGGAGACAAAACAGAACGTGAGTCAAAGGATGAACTCACTGAGGACAACAAGACTGGCACAGAGATCTGAGGACGAGTGGGAACCAAAGCCAGTGAATAATGGAAGTGTTGACGAGACCAGGTGTGTCGTTGCTAAAGGGCACATGTGGAAGGAACAAAGAGGCTGACAGGAAGGAGGCAGATGGGACATAACAAAGCGCCTCAACCAAGAAAGACCCCACAGACAGTGAGTTATTAACATCTGGCTTCTGTTTTTAATGAACACGCCCACTCGTCTTAGTGATCTCAGTCAATGAAGCTCTGTGATGTTTTATCTTTTTAAATACATTTTTACATTAAATTCACTAAATCACAACAACAGTTTATTATGAAGTAAATGTAAAGAGAGAGCACATCAATGCAATGACCACACAGCACCACCAGGGGGCAGAAGCGTCTCACTGGTGACAAGTTTTACATCAAAACAATGAATAAAAGCAAAGAAAAGACTGTTTAACAGATTTTATGTGACACATTTTAGTAAGAGATGAACAGGAAGCTGATTCAAAAGGCTGTGGGTTTGAATCCGAGTACAAGAAAACAATGACTAGAATAAAATGTGCTCACGTTTGTTTAGATGATGGTGCAGCTGTAGACCAGAGGAAGGGAAAGAATTTGGGTGTGTGTTTGTGTTTTAGGTTGGTTTAGCTGTATGCCTGGGTGTGTGTAATTGTGGAGAGAGAGGAATTTATTGACAGGGGGGGTCTGCCTGTCATAAAAGGAAAGAGGAAGCCACAGCTGGGGGTGGACAGATGTGCACAGAATAGAGTAAAAGTAGATGTAAGTCATGAGGATACAATGTTTCAGTAAGATGTTGTTTTTTTTTCATTACTGTTCATGTGCCCAGCATCCACACACACACACACACACACACACACACACACACACACAAACACTCAAGTATCAGCACAGACTGGTACCACACAGACAGACCCACACAGGGCCGGTCCTAGCCTGTTTGGTGCCTGGGTTTAAATGTTTTTGCAAATGCCATGGCTCCGCCCCCAGCACGATGTTGCCATATATGGATTCCGTTATATGGCAACATAATCCCCACCCTTATGTTGCCATATAAGGGAATCCCCGCGGTTTTATAGCATGTTTTAAAGCTCAGGCGGACCCTCCCCCGAGGGGTGAGACTGAATGTATATATGTGCAGGACTGAGGGAGGGGCCGCCCCTCAGATCTGCTGGTTACAGTTGCAGGATCTCCCTCTGCGCAGAGGTTCGGTTAAATAAAAGCATTACAGGTGTTTGTGATGTCAGAGTTTCTTTTCAGCTGCGTGACGAACAGATGTGATTTATAACAGTTTGAATGTGAGTGTGCAGGTCTGTGAAGCCCCCTCCACACGATAATGAGGGTCTGTGGGTCTGTGGGTGGGTTGTAGAGGGAATTGTGTAGGTGTGGTACATTCTTGAAAGTTAATAACCCTGCAGGAGACAAAGAAGGAGCCGGAGGAGGTGGAGGTGTGGTGCTTCTTCTGGCCTCGCTGTGTTCTCATGTTCTCTCTATGAAGCTGTCACAGAAAGTGTTTCTCTCCTGTTTCTTATTCAATATTCAAAGGTTGATTATTAGTTTGTTTACATTCATCTTCCTGTTTCTTTCAGTTCTATCATAACTGTTATTTTGCTGGTTACTTGTCTCCATCTTCTCTGATTGCCTTGCTGTATATTCGTAGCGCTGTCACGTCCCTGTAAACACACATGTCAGTGTTTAACCTGCAGAAACGTCGCTGCCTCTCATATCTTTGGTTTGTAAACTGTGACATTAATCTGAAGGAAATGTTCTCTGACCTTCATGTTTTCACTCAGACTCAGTTTCACACTTTTTTATACGTGATTACAAAAAAACAAACATATGTCACTGAGACAGATCAGCTGTAGAGTCATAAATAGCAACACATGAACAGTTACAGCTCGACCTTCACATAATCATTAACTGACTCTCACATCTGCAGCCAGACATCGTGTCTGCATGTGTGCTGAAATGGTGAAAAACATTCCCCATGAACCGGGAGAGCCTGCAGATCACATCCTGTCCTCGTCGCTGATCACATCCCATCGACTGTGCCTCCTGCCATCAGCTCATGACCTGTAACACTGATGGCGGCTGAGAGGACAAACTCCACACTTCCTGTTCTCAGTTTTCCAGGTGAAACGTGATCTGACAGGACAGGTAAAGTCTGCAGAGCAGCATGTTAGAATATCCAGTAGAAATAAGGACATTTACAGCCTGATATCTGCAGCCTTACAGAATAAACTCTCCCTGTCTGTGCTCAGCTGTTGATAAATAATAAATAATAAAAAATAAATAATAGAGTTGCTGTTTCTGGCGCAGGTTTCTGTGCATTCCTCATTATTAGCAACTCATGCTTCACCCAGTGATTCTTCCCCTGGATATCAGCTGTTTGAAGACTTTAAGGGGAAAGTCGCTGTCCCCCCTCCAGCGTGATGTAGAGGGCGACCAGAGGGGCGTTAAGGGTCGCTGACCAGAACCATGTGCACTGCTACCTAACCAGCGTCAAACCTAATTTATAAGTCATTTGGTATCTTCCAAACAAGCTCACTTCCTGTTTTACTGACTTCTGAGGTTAAGAGTCGACCACAAAAATGTTCTTTTAGTTTCCAGCAGCTCTCAGTGTCTGTAGTTATCAGTAATACCAACTTCACCATAACAGTCTAATAAATTCAGTCTTTATTGGCATGCAAATATAAATAAATTCATTGTTAAAAATTACAGATTAATGTGCCATTAGATACATGTTAATTACATGTTAATTACATGTTTGTAATCACAGAATATGTGGGCAGAAGAAAAAAAATTAGCTGTCACACACTACTAAAGTAAAAGTGACATCACACAGGGACAGGTGCATTATGGACTTTATAAACGAATAAATGTTGTTGAACATCAGTGGTCACGTTTAGCTCCAGAACAGGACGGAAACCAAAGCTTCAAACGTATAAAATCACCAAATATAGGCGCACTTAATAATGATAATAATAATAATAATAATAATAATAATGATGCTGAACTGATATTAAGGGGAAGATTTGACCAATAAGAAGCAGATAAATAATAAACAGACAGGTCAGATCCTTGGGTGTGAGCTCAGAGAATGAACTGTGTGTGGACATTTACGAGACTGTTTCTGTGCTGAGGAGGTGGAAACCACATGTTATTGTTCATGAAGGTTATTGGCAGAGAGGTGAGCATGAACATCAGAAGCCGTTTCCACCAGGATTTCAAACAAACTGGACGCAGGACAAAAGCTACTGAATCCCTGGATTGTGCACGAGTGCAGTTATTACAGCTGAGAGACGAACAGATGCCAGAGGTGAGGTATAAGCTGGCTTTAACTGAGTCAGCAGAAAAGAGGGTCTGATTGATGGATGGATGGATCTCTGATTAAGATCATTTCAGTATTCAGCAGTGAGCTGGCGAGTACATATGAGGTGCAGAGTTGGCTGAGACGGCTCCAGAGCTGCTTTGACCCGACCTGGTTGGACCTGTTTAAGGAGTAGATGGTGCTGCTGAGTGTCCTTGTAATGCTGAATATGGTTATTACCAGTGTTGGGAAGTAATGGAGTACATGTACCGCCGTTACGTATTTAAAATACAAAATATGAGTAACTGTATTCAGTTACAGTTACCGTTTAAAAAAAAGGTATTTAGAATACAGTTACTTTGTTGAAATAAATGGATTACACGGCGGTACTTCCCTGTTTCATATGTTCGGCTGTGCTCTCTCTATTTTCCACGCCGGTGGAAACCCAAACAAAACAATAGGCAGAGTGTTACAGGCATCGCATGTATGAAGCATGTAAATATAATAATAACCACTGCAGCCAAGAAGAGAGCCTGACGAGCCCAGCTGTAAGTAAGCTATTAAGACTCGACTGTACACCGTGTTCGTGTTTTCCTCTGAAACAATAAGTTCTGTTGGAGCAGCCTTTCAACGCCTCTCTCTGTCTCTGCTAGCAAAGTTGACCCAGACAACAAAGTAAAGCTAGTTTTCAGCTACGAGCCGACACAGAACCCACCGTATTAGCCAGAGGTCCCTTTACTACGGTTCGGAGCCGCGGACCTTCAGTAACAGTAATAAATCACAGCAATAGTACATTCATGTAGTTGTAAACAGCATGATAATATATTAAGTAATCCAAAGTATTCAGAATACGTTACTCTCATTGAGTAACGTAACGGAATACGTTACAGAATACATTTTGGGGCATGTAATCTGTAATCTGTAGTGGAATACATTTTAAAAGTAACCTTCCCAACACTGATCATTACACAAAAAAGTCTTTTTTGTAACAGAGGTTCAGATGATGTTGCTCCACACTGCTGCTGATGGAGAACCAGAGGACGGCTCTGGACCAATGGGAGCGTCCGGGTTAGAGGTTTATGGGAAGATCACCTGACAAGCAACAGGTGACACTAGTCTGCAGGCAGAAGGAAGGACCCACATGCTGAGCAATGGAAAGGTTTGAACAGGTTTATTTATAAATGAGGTTATGATATTTCCAAGAAAACACACAGGAAACCACGAGTGGGAGAACAAGACAGAAAACATGAAGGATGAAATGTTTTTGGGAACCAGCCTGAACATAAATCACCAAAAGTATGAGCCAACAGTCCGGTGAGACTCACCACCAGCCTGCACAGTCTGGGCTGAACGAGGGAGATGATTTTAACTCTGGATGGAGAAAACACGACTGACTCGCTGCACGTCTTGTGGTTCAAAATTGTGTAACTCAAAAGTGGATCTTGGTTGATCTCTTTCACACGAAGCCGATGTTTGGACATCACGGCTGCTTCGCTGCTTTAACTACGAAACCGGTTCAGCTGTACCTGAGCTGAGTGTGTTAGTCGTTTTTAAATCACTGACTCATTTCCCAAACTCCTTCATGCACAGACTTTTATTAGCTGCAGGAAGTGAAAACAAGCTTTGCTGTGAATTCAACTGAAATGTGAGACTCAATAACAGAAATCTAACAGGGTGACACAGACACATGCAGTTCATAAAATAAATGAAATAAATAAAACAAAAGCAACTAATTCAGTCAAAAAAACAATAACCTGAAATTTTCTTTCTGGAAACTCTCGGTTGGGGATTTCTCGTGTGGTCTCAGGTATTTTCAGCATCGTCGTCCTTGATGCGATGGGCCTCCAGCTTATCGTATACTGTGGTCAGGTTGGTGTGGTAGATCGTTGTTGATGACTCCCCCTGTAGAGGAGAAAGTAGAGGCGTCAGATAACAGAGTAAAGTGGAAGAGATGAAACAGATACTGCTTCCTGTAACAGCGTCGGGGCCTTCCTGTTATCAGAGTCCTGCTGATGTAAACAGCTACTGAGCACGACTCAATAAATGGCAGCAAATGAGCTTCAAGCTTATTGTTTTATTTTCCTTGGAAAAAAAAGGATTTCTGCAAAATGTTCATGTCAGGCGAACAACGCAGACGCCACACCATCTGATGGGAAGATGACCTGTGCACACCTGAGCCTTTGTGTGCTGCAGCTGCTATTTGCATTCAGTTTCCAGGAAGTGGTGAGAACAAACACAGCATGTTTGCTAACAGACACGTGATGATCTGCCCTGGAGACAGAGCTGCTAACGATAGAGTTTCTCAGTGAAACATCACCAACCTGTCTGTTGTTGCTTATTTGGATTTCACTATATTGGACCTCTTCCTGTGTGCCTGCGGGACCTGCAAAACACACAAAGCTGAAGTTAGATTTAAACTGATAACACTTTAAAAGCACAAACTGACAAGAAAAAGTGAAACAAAAAAGTGAAAGAACAGAAAATAATCAGGTCGTGGACGCATGGAGGCAATAAAATGCTTCTGATGATTTATGATCCAGAGGAGAAAAAAGAGGAAGCAGGAATAAACTGTCAAAAGTCGCGCGAGAAAACCCCTAAAAAACCGAACCGCAGCAAAGCTGGAAACCAGGGCAGCAAAGATCTGCTGGAAAATGGGGAAAACTGTGGGGAAGTCCATCCTGTTACAAAGTAAACCACACCAGACACACCTCTGCTGGCTTTTCAGACATCACAGCTCTCTTTACAATCCTGCAGCGTCTTTAGTTTAGAAGCTCTATGAGAAGATGCTGCTGCTGCCTGCAGCTACAGATTTGAACTGAATGCCAGAAAATGAAAGCACATGGAAACAATAACACACAAAGATGCTGTGAGGTTTGTACCAGTCAGCACGGACTGTTAAATACAACTTTGTTGATGAAAACTGAAGAGAAAGTTCTTCATGTGTATATAAAACAAGTCTCAGTGAAACCAGAGATTCATGTTCATGAAACAAATGTCTCCATAGTAACTGTTTGCATCACATCCTCCATCGGGCAGGTGACGCTGGTGGTCATAGCAACACTTCAGGTGCTTGGCTGCACAAAGGAAAGATACACAACCCTTATATGACCTTCAGACTCACAAACATAGCTGTGCTGTGTGCTCGGCCGACTCTAGATGAGCGTTTGACTCTCATTTGACGCTGAGCGAGCACAGACACGTCGAGGCCTGAAGCAAACTCGCAAAAACAAAGAACAGGAGTAGAGAAGAAACTGTTCACCTCCATGTAACATCTGGCAGATGTTCTGACGTTCATAAAAGAAGAAGTTCTAAGTTCCCTCTGCTTTTAATTAAAACTTCCTCTTATAATTACCTGTAATACAGCAGCAACGCTGCACCGATGCTAACGCTAATCGACCGCGTGCATACGTTTTAAGCAAAGTGTTAAATTCACGAGTTAAAAAGGTAAAAATAAGCATCTATATTTCTGTAGCCAGTGTGCGTGTGCAGGCTGTTTCTAAAAGCAGCATGATGTGAGCTTACTGACACCTGATAACGAGCAGAGGGTTCAAATCTCTCAGTCTTTCTAACTTCATCTACAGACTTCCTGTCTGCTATCACGTGTCACTTCCCCTCCTGCTCCTCTTCTCGGTTTGCTTCACCAGCTCTGTGCAGGCTCCAGGTATGAACTTTGACCCTCGTGCATCAGTGGAGTGTGACCCTGCAGCGCTGCAAAGTGTTGAACCTCTGAGGAGCCGCAGCTTTGCTCTTTACGTGCCCACCACTGAGTCGAGCTACATCACAGCTCTCAAAGATTATTTGCAATCTACTCTGATTAATCACACAATCAGATCAGATAAGAAACTTTATAAATATAATAGTAGAGCCTGAAATATGAGGCTGATGTTTGCTGAGGTTTGAGCGTGCAGCGTTTAAAGCGTGGAAGTACTGACCTTAAAAAATAAAAATATATTTTATGTGCTGGAATGTGCAGAAAATAGGTTTAAATGTTAAACTAATTTCTTCCAGTCAGAGAATGTTGCAGATAATTAAATTTTTGCTTGATGCATAAAGTTAAAAGATTAAAACTAATAAAACAAGTTTTAAAAAGAGACTTTTCCATTTGATTACATTTTGTATGATGATTATGCAGAAAAAGTAGAATTGGGCTGAAAGATCTATCACTTTATCACCTATTCAGGTTGTAAATCGTGTTTTTAAAAAGTAACTAAGTAACTAATTACTTTTGAAAATAAGTAATCAGTAAAGTAACACTGGTAACAAAGTACAAATACTCTGTTACTGCATGTAAGTGGATTTTTTGGTGTGTCTACATTTACCTCTTTAAAAAACAGACTCGTTACTTTCGGTTCTTCAGCGTCTCGCCCTGCAGAAGACGAGCGAGCATAAAGGGAGAAACATGTGTCGGTAATTTAAAATGCAGCCTTTCTATCAGCTCAACAAACTGTTTGTGTGCAGTTTGTCTCACAGTGTTGCAGCCAAAGGTCCAGAGAAAAGTGTTTGTACAGAAATATTTACTGCTTCAAACTGCAGCAACACAGAATATGAGACTAAAGAAACGATTTGATACTGATGTGAACATCTGGATCGAACAGCCAATAAAAACTAAACCTGTCAACTTCATCGTGAAGCAAAAACAGTCCAGTCCAGATCCCACCAGGTGGAGGAGCATGAAGCAAAGTGAACTACCTGCAGAACTACAGGTGATAGTCTCAGCATCGACCTGCAGATGCTCCATGATGATGTTCTTAAAGGACTTCAGAGTAAAAGCTACTAACAGGACAAAGACGTGAAGCTGATGCTGTTCGTCTTCGGCTCATTAGGTCGGCCGGGAAGTTGAAATCGCTTTGATAACACAGTGAAAGGTACAGTTTAATGTACGTTTAATAATAGATTCTTCTTTATATAAGATCAGCTGTGTGAATTCAGCTGAAAACATCACATGATCACGTCCAGAAGCCTTCAGAGCTCACACACTGCT
This sequence comes from Neolamprologus multifasciatus, assembly GCF_963576455.1. Classification (NCBI taxonomy): domain Eukaryota; kingdom Metazoa; phylum Chordata; class Actinopteri; order Cichliformes; family Cichlidae; genus Neolamprologus; species Neolamprologus multifasciatus. The sequence goes on along the minus strand of NC_140444.1, from coordinate 1,264,501 downwards.
TCTCACTGAAAACAGTTGGTGGGTGCGGTTCGTTTGCCGCTGCTCTGGCTCCTCGATGCTCGTGTCCTCTTTCACTTTCCTGCACTAACGTCTGGCCCTCCTCCACATTACATCCTGCCTCGCCCTCCTCTGCTTCCTGACGTATGAAAGTCCTGCCGTCCACACACACACTGAATGTTTGGAAAAGGTTCAAACTGCTGCAGATTTATGAAAACCTTTGAAGTTTTCAGGTAAGAAAATCATGTTAAAGAAACGATTTGATTTTTAACAATAGAAACAGAATCGCTACATAAAACGATCACTTATTGCTGAAAACAGACGTCCTTGTGTTTGAATCAACCCCCACAGATGTAGCATCACTGGGGGGTCCAGGACGGCCTCTTAACAGCACAGTAGGATCACATTAATCACTAAAGTTTGCCTGATGTAGATCTCTCAGACACACGTCTCCCACAGAGGGCGAGTATCAATCAAGGTTATTGATTTTTAATCACTGCTGATGTGAGCAGGCAGCGCTGAGAGGAAGACGAGTCAGAGTATCAGAAGCACAAAGACAGATTCACTGATGTTATCATCAAAACTATGACGAAACAGAAGGACTGTTCATGGACACAGGATCAAACAGGAAGTGGACACAGGATCAAACAGGAAGTGGACACAGGATCAAACAGGAAGTGGACACAGCTGGGGGATGAGGTGCAGGTAATCAAGACAATGAGACAGTAGAAAGAAAGAACTACAAAGTAAAACATGGACAAAAACCACTGAAGCAGGAAGACATGAAGATAAAACACTAAACATGAGGAGACTGTGTCAAAAAGGAAAACAGGAACAATGTTTGAAAACTCTGCAGGAAGGAAACAAAGAAGGAAACAAAGAAGGAAACGGGAATATCATCACACTTCTCTGACACTGAAAGTGACCCAATAATCTCACAAGACATGAAAGTCACAGAACAAGTCACGCAGACAGGAAGATGATTCGTTCTCAGTGTTAATAGATACAGGAAACCAAACGTTAGCTAGTTAGTAACCACGACACACAACCTCACAGTCCACATCCTGCCTTTAGTATTGAGTCCAGAGTGGGCGTGTCCTCCTGAGACCAGCCTGCTCGTCACGTCCTCTGTAGTGGATTCAATACTTTTGTTCTCAGGAGGACCAACGACGACAGAGTCAAAGGAGTTAATGAGCAGAGACGTTTGCAGTTATGAAGTGAACAGAGGTTCAGCTTCAGTACGAGTCATTGTCACTTTGGTCAACTTTATGCTTTTCAGTCAGTTCCTGTTGTCATATATAACACGCACAGTTTACATGGGAATGGAGATTTAAATGACTTAAATGAGTAAATGCACTTTAACTTTTGCTCCAAGCTTGGCTCGTCAGGTTTAGTCAGATGTGATCAAACACAGAGCTCACAGTGACAGCTGCATGTGTCTCCTCTGTGACACATCACGGCAGCATCGAGCCGGCAGCCTCGGCGGCTGTTCTTAGTGCTGATAGTGATGCACTGGAAGCAGCTCATAGTCCCACTAACAGGACAAAGACTCTACTGAAGTCAGTTAAACACAGACGTGTTACAGCTGAGTGGACTCACATGTGTTTTTGTCTAATATCATCTGGATCTGAAGGTTTAGACCTAAAAGCTCCAAAGAGGTTAGAAGTAAGCACAATAAATAAATAAAGAAAATAAATACCTGCCTTGTTCCTGTCCGTTTGTCTTCGTTTTGTTTCGGGAAAGATACTTTGACTTGATGAAAAAAGCAGCAAGTACGATCATCACAACCAACAGGACACAGATTATAATGACGATGTTATCTGTCAAACAGGAAATCAAATGTTGTTCACTGTGTTTGCTGACATGTATAAAAATCACAGTTGGAAATAATCTCACAGTTTCTTGGTTGAGTCGAGCTGTTGGTGTCGTTGTCGTCTGTGTCTCCACAGGTGGTTCTCACGTGGACACGAAGAGTTTTATTCTCTGCAGGGTTTGCAGCCACACATCTGTAAGAGGAGCTGAAGTCCTGTTTGTGCACAGTGAGAGGCAGAGAGAGCGCAGAGCTGCTCTGGTTCAGCATCTGCTGGTCTTTAAACCACAGCAGTGTGGTCTCTCTGTCCACCAAACACAGTAAGGAGCAGCTCTCAGAGCTGGAGTTCAGCTTAGTCACGTTAGGTGTCGGTACAGGATCTGGAGGTGAAAAGTGATGGAGAACAAAAATGAACATCAGAAAAATGTTTTTAACTTTCAGGACAGCAGAGCTCTGCTTATTGCTGCTTTAATGCAGTCAGTGAACATTTATATGAAACTGCTCATTTCAAATTTTAATGTTTTACCGAAGCAGCTTTGCCTGATTTTTAGCCCCGCCCCATACCAGCCTCCTTCTGATTGGCCGTCTCTCACAAAAACCTGTTTTGAATGACGTCGGCTTCTCTGATTCGATCGTGTTTTTATCACAAGAGAAATTTTGCCAAGTGAAGTACTGCTTTCATCATGTTTGGATCACAGCAGTTCCTTGTTCACATTTGTAAGCAGAAACTCGCTGGAACATCTGCAGGTTGTAGCAGCTTCCAGCAGGAGATGATGGTCTGCTTACATCACACAAGGCTGAGACCTAAAGGAGACACAGTGTCACACTCTGCAGTTCTCTTTGAGCTCCGTGGACTCTGTGGTCTAAGAAACAAATAAAAACTCATCTTTTTAAACCTGCCTTTAGTTCTTTAAGCTCTTAGTGACGGCTGCTCTGAAAGGTGCTATATGAACACAGTTTTATTTACTTCCTGGGGCTTCTCTGGTCAAATCCATTGAACGACTGTATTAAGGAGATCTTTATCTGTTATATCTTACAGACCCAAACACAGAACAGTCTAAGCTCTTCTGTTTGATTAGACAAAATCAGCAGGGAGGTAAATCCAGCTGTGGGCTGATGTCAGGCTCTGGTACAAGAGAGAAAAGAGCTGATGTGGAGGCCTTTAGAGAATGAGCAGCAGGAGGACGACTGTGGTGGAAACACTGAGCTAACAGCGGGGAAATGTGAGGTCTGAGTGGGCACTGAGAGGAAAAACAGGAAGCAGAAAAGGAAACGTGGCAGTTTAACCCTTTAAGACCGACCATAGAACAAGTCCACCAGAGCTTATATTATATGTTTACCTGCTGTGGAGCCATTTTTGGGAGCATTTCAAGTTGCTATACATCAATACAACCATTACAGCCTAAATTTTAATAATATGTCTGCATTAAGTGCATAGTAATTACATAAATTGCAAAAAAGTGCAATAAACTACAAAAAAATTGAAAATCGTTTTTGTTTTTTTAACATATATTTCTAGTTAGAGAAATTTAAGAGGCTTATCCCTCAAAACTGTAAATACAAAAAAGTTGCACAAAATAGTTTCCCACCACAGGAAATTTATTTTGAGTGTCTTCATAGTTTTATTTTTGAAATACACCAATTTTTATACACTGCAGGAAAAACAAAAATAAATATTATAATGCAAATTTGCAAAAAAGCAGCATATGCATCAAAATAAACTATTTCCAGCAGTGCAATATGAGTCCTAAGCATCCCAGAAACACAAGTGAAAGGTTAGTTCAATGATTGTGGGCAGATTGAACCCCAGAGGTTTGGGTGAAGGGATCTTGTTTCAAAGTTCAGGGCGCTGGAGGACTGTCTTTATTCCTGCAGCAGCCAAATGTGCAGCAGATGCAGATGGCTGAACAAAACAAGCAGGCAGAGACCAGCAGACTCCTCACAAGGTGCACAAAACCTTGTTCGAGGGTCTCCAACGGACTGTTTTTAAGTCATTAGAGCCAACTAGTGCTGAGGCTTTGTGGTGAGTTACAGCTGCAGATCGGTCGGAGTAATATCCTCCACACAGGCGCCATAAAAGCAAAAGGCACAGCCACCATGTTGGACCGTAGAGGTGCCCACAACCACACTGTGGACAGGCACGGCTTTGAGGAGATGGCAGATGATGTGGACCTCGGGGGCACTACAGAATTTGAGGTTGGAGATGCAGCCGTCGAGGCAACAGGAGCTGCAGCAGTGCTCGGGACAGAAAAGCCTGGACGCTCAGCTTGGTGTCATGCAGGTGTTTGCACTATAGCCAGGTAACTGGGAAGAGAAATGGCAAGGGAGCCCAGGAGAGGACACCGCTGACGAGTGAGGTTAGTGAGGTGGCGCCTGGTTTAGTGAGGATGTAGATGGAGCACCACCCTTATTGTCCTTTACCACCACCCACACATCTGGGTTGCAGGTTGCAGACTCTGGACTTTGACCTCGCCCCTGAGGAGCGGTCACATCTCATCAGACATAGATCGACTGAGACGACAGGCCCTCCTGCAGATGTGGCTGAACTGGTTTCAGTGGAAAGTGGTTTGTGAGCAGCTGGGCTGAGCACAGAGTGAACAGGGAGCAGGTTCCTCTACTGAGACGGGCAGAGAAGCCAGGTGGTTAGCTTGTGTGGTGGCCATAGATGAAAACTCCAGGATAAGCTCATCCTTCATCCTAAGGTCCTGCTTCAGTTGTCGGGTATCATCTTGTAGAAGTACGTCAGTAGGTAAAGCCCACAGACAGCTGTAGCTTCAGGGCAGCAGACAGTTAGCAGACAGGCTAAAAACAAGGCTAGCTAACATAGCCCTGGTAACAGACTAACAAAGTTTGGAGGAAGACGTCACAGTCTCAACACCACCCAAGAAACAGTAAAGCCATAGAAAACACATGTGGTTTGTCCTGTTCACACAGCTGCCCACTGTGGGCGTTCACAGGGATGTTTGCTGGCAAACTCTTTATAATAAAGGGAACCTGATACAGAGTAATGTGAATATTGTGGGGAAGATGAAATTTTAATTTCACTGTCATAAAAATGCAGATTAGAGACAACGACGTATTCCAATCTTAAACTGTATATGACTGATATACTGAACCGTGAAAGATGTCAGGACATGTTCTACTAACACTGCTTGTTCTATAGTATTTTATGTGATGTCTTTGAGGGCCGGGGCATAGTGCGGTAACGTGTTTGTGTAACAACCACAAGAGTGTGGGAGGAGATGGCGGTGAGAGCTGTGCAGCAAACAGCACAAACACAGTGAACAAAGCAACAGTGTGTGCATGTCTGAGGGTTCCTGCAGTGGCAGACGTGATAAAAACTCAGACGCTTTGGTGTTTGGAGAAAAATCTGCCAAAATCAGCTCTGTGATGACCTCCTGCAAAAAAGGGAGGAGCTAAAACGACCTCTTTTTGAGGATTATTCTGGTGCGTGCTACATACCAACTGGTGGCAGTAAAGTCCCACACTGTCTGTTGTAGACCATGTGGGTCTGCCCCCATATGAACTCTAAGGGTCTGTTTGTTGGGTAAGCAGCGATCCTGGAGCAGAGCTTTGAATTTCAGGTGAGCTGCTCTGATGTCACAATCAACACAAACTCTTTTTGTGCTGGTTTCCCTTCAACCAGCAGCTTCTGACTGTTCTGTTCAATCGTTTGTCTAAACGTCTCGTCATCTTTCCTGTGAAGCTCTGTGGACGCAAACCTCAACTTCTGTGGAAGCCTTTCTTCTTTCTCTACAACGAAACAGATTTTCTTCCTGTCAAAGGTTATTGGTGTTACTGGTTAAATCAACCACAGGTAGCGTGATGATGATGATGAGAGGAGATTTACTGCAGAACTGTCTGAAAACAAACCACACGAGTAGGGATGGGTACCAGTATCTGGTGCCATGATGGCACCGGTTCTGTCATAAACTGTAGTAACCAGACAGAAAACACATTTTGGTGCTTTTTTTTCCTGAGCTGTGATACACTTTAGATTCTAGCCAATCATTTTACGTTTCCGAGGATAGTAGGCGGGCCCAGGTACGTACGTTCTTTTAGAGCAGAGCTACAGATTAAAAATGTCCAAGACGAAGCGGTCAAAGTCTGGCTGTACTTCACAGCAAAAGATGCAAACTCAGCAGCTGCAACAAGTGCTTTAAGCTGATACTGTGATGCTGTCAAAGGAGGTAACACCTCAAATCTGATGAAACACCTGGCGACGCATAGCGTTTTTTAAAAGTCGAGAAATGCGCCGTATTTGATAGCTTGCTGCGAGACCTCACACCGAGCACATCTACTGCGGGTGTGGTGCCTGTTATCGACCCGGAGTTAGCAACATCCCCCAAAAACCCGAAGAGGAGAGTCCTGGCCCCTAGCCCTGCCAGTGTAGCAGAAATGATGAGGATGATGATGCAGCAGCAGCCGTTCTTCTCTGCGTGAGTAGCTTAATGTTGTTCGTGTGTAATTTACGTTGAGTAGGCTAACCATGTTATTACATTAATGCATGTAAGGTGAACTAGCAAACACCATCATAGCTACATGACTGTTGTTGGTTTCTACGCCACAGACAGCAGCTTTGTAGTCAGACACAAACATCACAGCACAACGTGTTGCTTCATGAGTGGAAACCACAGCTTGTGTTTTGTAATGTGTTCCTCTCACAGCAGCAGCCACAGGAAGTCACCATCAACAACAAACCCGTCAAAATAAAAGTGTCTGTTCTGCTTGTTAGGCAGTGTAACACTGTAGGCCATACAAGACTGACAGGAGGCAGCTGGGCTGTTCAAATATACATGTTTCACTGTAAGAAGTAACTGTTAATGCTTCATAAAGACGTTCAATACCTTAGAAACTCACAGGGTGCTGTGCTGAGCTGTGATTGGTCGATAGTTAGGCACTAGTGGGAACATGGCCAATGAGGCTTTGTGTTACTTCTCTGTGGATTAACGTGACCATGAAATGGGAAACATGTTCAAGTAAACAGGAAGTTTTGTGTGTTCACATATGAAGCTGGGATGTTACACAAAAATATACCAGAATAAATATGAGACTTACCGTACACTGTGAGCTTATATGATGATATGAAACCTTTTCCCTTTGTAGACTGAATGACATAACTCCCTGAGTCGTTCCTCTGCAGCTCTGTGAGTGTAAAGAGTCCAGAGTTTCTGTCCCACTGAAGTCTGTTCTTGTTCTTTTCCACAAATACTTTAAATTTTCCATCATTCACTTGAGCAATAATCTTTATTCCATATGACAGAAATCCTCCCTCCGGCACAGAGTCAGGTAGAGTGATGTTTCCTCCCACAGTGCCCGTCAGGTTCTTCTTCACTTCCTCAGAAGCAGAAAATCTCATCACTGTAAAATATGAAAAGATGCAACAGTCAGTGAGAACTTTAATGAAAGTGATCAGAGATCTTACAAAGAGCCACAGAAAGTAAGTGAGGATTAAATCCAGGAACATGAAGCACGAGGAGGGTGAAGCTGATACATGTGAGCTGCATCAGTGACAGGAGGAACTCAGCCTCACACATTTTACACAAATCACAACAAGTTCTTACTTTTCGATCTGGTTGTGACAAACTAAACATTTACAGCTGCAAAAAGGTCGTTGGTGTCAAATAATGTTCAAATGTCACGAAGCCAGATTTTATTCACAATAGAAGATTCTGTCCACACGTAAACACAGAAATGAAGGAAAACGCTGCTAGGAACATGCCAAAGCAGCAGGTGGCGCTATATTCCTAACCGTGTAGAAATGTTGGCCAATCAGACGTCTAGAAGCCTCGGTAGGAAAAAGTAAACAAAGCTGGGGCATAGAAGCAGAACCGAGTTGTATGTGTGGAGGGACAGTAACTGTGTGTGTATGTAAGCATTTAAACACTGCAGAGAGAACAATTAACAGTAACAGTATTGTAGAAATTCATTTCACTGAAACAATAACGTGGCGCACAGTGTGACGTCAAACAAGGCGCACATCTTTGACGCTCCGTTTTTCTCGTCCACACGCAAAAACAGACTTTTCAAAAATATCCACCCTGGTCGGAGTTTTTAAAAGTCTCAGTTTTCAGTGACCAAAAACGCCGTTTACGTGTGGAGGAAAGGTGCAAAAAAAAAAAAAAAAAAAAGCCGTCAAAGGCAGATTCCAGTGTAAACGCTGTTCCCACATGGAAAACTGGACTGATGCACCTCCTGCTGTCAGACCTGCAGGTTTAGGCTGTGCTGTTCTCCTCTGTCTTATACTGAACACAAACTACATTTTTTAGACTGGCACAAATAATTTGTGTGCCTTCTTATTTGATGCAGCACAGCTGATTGTTCTGTAAATAGTTTTAAATGGTTATATAAAAAACATAAATAGTACCATATGACTTTGTTGTTTGCAAAACTTGTGCATAATTTTTAGAAATGTACAATTTCTATTTGTGAAAATGATTCGTTAAACATGTTTGTGGGTTTTACCTTAAAAAAAACTTTTTTCTACTCGGATTTTGAATTTTCTGTCTGAATTTAGATCAACTGTGCTAATATAGTATACCATAATGAAAAGATAACTCAAATTTCAGATATTTGAGGTTGTGCTGAAAATAATGATACCAAACAAGGCAAGACAAACATATTTTAAAGGTGAAATATAGAGGTAAAATCAAATATACCCTGGACCACAGAGGGTTAATTGTTCTCTCTGCAGTGTTTAAAAGCTTACATGTACTCACACAGTTACTGTCCCTCCACACAGGACTCCTTTCTGCTTCTACCATTTCCCACCCAGGCTTTAAAAACAAACAAACAAACAAAAACAGAAAATCTCTGTTTTCAAAAATACCCGTGTACGTGTGGACGTAGCCTTAGTCAGCTGTGTTTCCATCTCCCTTATTTCCACTCCGTCTATTTAAGTTCTCCGTCTTCCTTCGTTTGGTGTCAGGTCATCTGTCTGCTTCCTGTTTCCTGGAGCTTATATCAGTTTTTCCAGGCTCATGTTTAGGTTTTTTCATGGTTTTAAAAAAACCATGAAAAAACCATTTATTACCTTGAAATACCATTTATTTCAAGGTAATAAATGGTAAATGGCCTGTATAGTGCTTTACTTAGTCCCTAAGGACCCCAAAGCTCTTTACACGTTCAGTCACCCCCCCCCCCCCATTCAAACCCACAAAGATGTCCTGCACATGCAAAAGCAGCCAATATCAAATAAAACTATACAGGTCAGATCTGTCAGCACAACCAGCTCGAGGAAGTTTTCACACTGAAAAGCTGTGATAACTGTGAGCTGTGCATTAAAGTTACACAGTGTGGATGAGATACTTGTAGGCACATCGAGCATATTTACATGTTCAGCTGATATAAGATATTAAAGGTTTTTGCTGGAAATACAAACACAACCAAACATGGTGTAAAGACTACGAGGTGCTTTGTTATTTGTACCGTCGTCTTTCTTACAGCGTTTCATGTTTACTGAGTCAGAGCCAGGAGGAGACTCTGGACTGGATGCAGCTCTGGATCGATGCTTAATGGCTTCTAATGTAATATTCATGTCTGCTACTTCCTGTTCAGGACTTACAGTTATAACATTTATAACCTTCCTCAATTTCGATGGCAAACAGAGGAAGCTGTGTCCTGTAATAACACAGAGTATTAGTCTGGCTGTTACTTGGTGATAACACAAACAGTCAGTGACCAGCACGCCAAAGAAATGTTGGTAGTTTCCTGTTAGGCCCAGAGTTTGGTTCTCTTTACAGTCTAGTTAGTATTATTTTACTTAAGGTTCAGTGTTAGGGGTGCAACGATACACAAAATTCACGGTTCGATATTTTTTCGATACAAAAAAAAATGTTCATGCCTTTTTCATTTATTAAAATTATAAATATATATTTTAACTCAAACGTACAGTTTTTAAGTAATAAAATAATAAATCTATCTGATTGAGAAATCACTCATCTTTGGAAAAGAGAGTTTATTACAGATAAATGTCTCTTTCCAAAATAAAAGCTATACTATACGCTTCTTCTGGGCTATATTCTCAGCAGCATATTAAACATATCAGGTCTCCATAAGGAGAATCATGTGCTAACGGCTGTCTAAATGACTCGGGTAAAGTTTGTAGCATGCGTGCTTGTTGTTTTTGTCTGCTTCCACTTGTCTTTGCACTAGGATGATGTCGGAGTAAATGTGCAGTCATATTCGTTGTGTTCACACTAGTGCTGTCAGCGTTAATCTGAAATGACGTTAACGCCACAACACGGCAAATCTCCGTTAACGAGCTACCGCGGATCGCCCCGTGCGTGGGGCTGGACGGCCAACACGTTAACGAGCTAACTGCGCTAACACACTAGTTCCCACCCATGTAATTGAGCATTGCGTGGCACATCCAACATACTGTTTTACTTTAGTCCATGACGCGCTTACCTTCAGGGTCATACGTCACATGAAGACCAAAATAGTTCCAAACGCCAGATCTGAATGAGGGTGGGGGAGGTTCAATTTGCCAGGTTGCAACGAGCTTAGCTTCTGTCTTGCTAGCTTGCGCTGTGCTCAGTGAATCTGCGTTCGACTACTCCGCCTAGGCTGCACTGTCAAGCGCAGATCCACTGAGCGCTCAACACAGACAGCATCGTCAGAAGGAAAGTTGATAAAATAAATTTAAAAAATTGTATTGTTCATACATATGCATACCGAACCGAAAGCACTGTATGAACGTTCAATATCGATACGAGTATTGTTGCACCCCTAATATATATATATATATATATATATATATATATATATATATATATATATATATATATATATATATAGTTTCAACATTTTTATTTTTAAACTTTAGATCCATCCATCTTCATCCGCTTTATCCGAGGCCGGGTTGCGGGGGCAGCAGCCTAAGCAAAGAGTCCCAGACCTCCCTCTCCCCAGCCACCTCCTCCAGCTTATCGGGGGAACACCAAGGCGTTCTCAGGCCAGCCGAGAGATATAATCTCTCCAGCGTGTCCTGGGTCTGCCCCGGCGCCTCCTCCCGGTGGGACATGCCTGGAACACCTCACCCAGGAGGCGCCCAGGGGGCATCCTTATCAGATGCCCGAACCACCTCAGCTGGCTCCTTTCGATGTGGAGCAGCAGCGGCTCTACTCTGAGCCCCTCCCGGATGGCCGAACCTCTCACCCTATCTCTAAACTTTAGTTATAAACAAAAAAAGAAAAATAACACTCACACTCTACTTTCACACACCAGACACTCCAAGCTGATAAAGTTTAGTAGCTGCAACCTTTCTTGCACTACGGACGGTTTAATGTCCGACAATATTTTCAGGGACCGGCCTTTAAGGTGTTCTGTAAATATAATAAACACAAGTTCACTGTGTAATTGTGTAACTTTATTAGCAGCGTCCTCCTGAAATGCACCAACAACACTGAGAGTAACGTCCTCCTCTCTGCCCCTTAATGCTCTCTGGTCACTATGGTAACAGGTAATCATTTCTTTCAAAATAAGACACAACTACAACACGGGAAAAGACCCGGGGAAACAGAGTTAATGATAAAAGCCCTGAAAACCATAAATTTCACACCGGAGCCTCACCTCTCCCGGCCTGGTACGGGTCCCTGACCCAGGGGTTGGGGACCTCTAATAGACCATAAGTCACTTTTTTTAAGATGCCAGTTTAACCAGTCTTCATAGGGAGGGGCCGCTTTTCCTGCCAGTGTCTTAGCAAAACATTTTTTTTAGAAGTAAGTTCAGTATATCTTTAGTCACATTTTAATGTTTGTTTGATGAGTTAACTTTTATTTTTCTATTTGAATCGTTATTCCTGACGCTTTATTAAGAATTTAAATAAAGTCCAAACTGAACTAAACTAGAGGTTCTTTTTATTTTAGCTTTGATTCGGACTCCAGTCAATCATCTGAAGCTTTATGACGAACGAGGCTGCGCATGTTTTTGAATCTGTTCTTTCAAACTTCAGTTTATGAAAACTGGTTCCTGCATCTCTGCTGTGACTGATGACCTTCACTGACTTCACCGTTTCTGTCCACGTAAATGTTCCAACATGTTTACTGTAAAATATTATGAGTGACAACATCAGATCATCAGGTTACTTCTGCATCTCCATAGTTCAGCTAATGTGCTCACCATAAACAGACGCAGCTTCCTGCTTAAAACACACCAACAAACCAACAAAAGTAATCTGATTACTTACTCTCTGCTTTTTTATTCTACTCACATGTAAGACGGAACAAAACCAAAAAACACAGTTTTGATCCTGAACAGCAAATTTTAAACACCAAATATCGCCTTCGATATAATTATCTGTATTTAATATAATAATTATATTAATAATATATATATATATATATATATATATATATATATATATATATATATATATATATTATTAATATAATTATTATATTAATTATATATATATATATATATATATATATATATATATATATATATATATATATATATATATATATATATATATATATATATATATAGTAAAAGTGTATAATTAATGCTTCTGATCATCAGCCGTCCTCAGCATTTAAACTATGGACGTTTGAAAAGAAACGTCTGAACTGAAACTCCGAATATAAAATATAACAAACGGCTCAATTAAAGACAGAGTGTCGCGGTTACGAGTCCTCAAAGATTTTATTTAAACATTTTAAACTAGTAAAATCCTGGACTGTCAGGCAGTTTGATGCTGTTGATCATCGATGTGATCGTCCAACGTCCAAAACTTGAAAGTTGTATTTTATGGTTCATTTATCCAGTTTGGCGAGCATTAAACAAAGATCCCCGCCCCAGTGCATGCTGGTCCTAAACCAGTCCCTTTATTTATAGAAAATGGTCCTGCGGTTCTTCCTGACTGACCGAACAAGATAAACAACAAACCAAAAACATGAAGCAAATTTTAACCTACAAATAAACTTTTAAATAACCCAAAAATATAATAAACCAACAACAAGAACAAACAAATGTCAAAATAATAAAAATAAAGAACAAATAGCTCCAACATCCGGTTTAAGCTCCTTGTTATTCTCATTATATATCCTGCCATTAGGCCTTATTATTATTATTCAAATCATTTCCTATCATCTCTGTGCAGACGTGAACTGGGTAAACTGGGATGGTTGGTCTTATAGCTGGATGGCACAAACGTTTCTGCAGCTGAACGCAGAGTGTTTAACTCTCCAGAGAGCATCAAGCACCAAATCAGGCAACATGTGTGATCTTTCTCATCCAGAGTTAAAGTCACGATCTTGGATTGATTTTTGATGCTCACATCGAGTCTGTGATCCGCTTTTGTTTTTTCCATTTAAGAAATATTGTTAAACTCAGGCCTGTTGTCTCACTTATTAATCAAGTGTTGAACCAAACACGTTTATTTTTTCTAAATGTGATGAATGTGTGTCTGTAACGTTCTCACATTCATATATTTTCTATTCTCACTGAGACCTCTGCAGCGCTTTAATCTGCACGATCACCAGTTAATCTCACTCCTGTGTTTATGGACTGTGGCAGGAAGCCGGAGCAGCGGGAGAGAACTCATGTAAGCACAGGACCAAAGAACTGTTACATGTTTTAATATTAGTTTCTATGTTTTTTGTTCTTTGCTGCACCAAACTGCATGAAAGCTGCTGTAAGAATGAAGTTTGACTGATTATAAAGTGGTGTTCCTCAGGGTTCTGTTCTTGGTCCTCTGCTGTTCAAATATCCTTCAATAATCCTGCTGACAGATATTTAAAACACCAACAAGTGCACACAGTCCCACACGAGTGTATGAATATGACCTGGATATAAGTGAGACGATGATCAGTCCAAGTATCAGAGCACCAGCTTACTGTGAGAGTAAAGACTACAGGAAGACAGTGAGAACTTTTCCTCTTAAAGATGTTAAATGTGTCATGAAATGAATAAAAATGGAAGAACTAAATACATAAATCTGTATGTGAGAAACAGCACGTTGCGTTTTTAAATCTGTATTTTGTTGGTTAATAAAAAATAAACCTGCAGTTTAAACACGTGCAGCTCATCGGTGCTCTGACCAACGACACAGATGTCGCTCTGTGAAGCTGCTTTAATAGAAATCACTTAGTGACGAGGCCGCTCGTTTCTACTGGTTTTCTACTTTCACCTGTTTCACGGACGCAGCAGGATCATCTTTATTTATACGGGAGACCGTGGCTCAGGGGTTGGGAAGCGTATCTGTAACCGGTTCGATTCCTAGGCTTTCTGTCCTGGTCGTTGTGTCCTTGGGCAAGACACTTTACTTACCGATGGCGCGATATGGCAATCTGCCCCAGGGCAGCTGTGGCTACAACTGTAGCTGCCTCCACCAGTGTGTGAATGTGAGAGTGAATGAATAGTGGCATTGTAAAGCGCTTTGGGTGCCTTGAAAAGCGCTATATAAATCCAATCCATTATTATAAGAGAATTTCTATATAAATAACACTGAATTGAAAATAATAAAACACGTTAAACGCAAAGTGCTTCACACTGTAAATAATAAAACTACAGTTAGTCTCTGTGAGCATCACAGCCCGTCTGATCTCCGTCACAGTGAAAGCTGCTGTAAACTCACCAAGCAGAAGGACAATAACTCTCATACTCGACTCCATCGCAGAGTTAAACGCAGACGGTCATGACCAAATATCCCTGCTGCTCCTCACAAGCTGTCCGTCAAAGAAACACTTTTTGAAAACAAGAGGAAAAAATATCATAATTAGTTCATTTTAATTCAGACTGGAACTAACTCTGACCCATAGAAGCACTGCTTAGTGAAAAACGTCTGCAAACAAGCTTCAGCTGGTAGACTCCTCCTCCTGCTGACTCGCTGTAATGGGGAAAAAGCCGATTCACTGCTTTTATTCTGGATTTCTGTTTCTCAGATTATTGATCATCTTAATGATGGAAACAAGGAACAACTTTACAAGAAGAAGATTTTATTTCCTCTCCTAAACGAGGTAACAAAGGAAGCACTGAAGCACCTTTCCTCATTTCCTTAGTTCCTTAGAGAAAAAGCCGCGAGGTGAAGCAAACACGAGTCATCACGGGGAACTTTGTAAAAGAACCAGAGGATCTCAGTGAGGCTGTGATGGTGGATGTTACTGTGCTGGGAAACTCAGACTGCATCTTAGAGAGTCTGAACCATGACGTCAGACAGAAACACATGAAAAATGACCAAAGCGCTCATAATTAAATTTGGTCTTTATTTCATATTTTAATATATTTTACTTTTGTATTTTCCTACATTTACATCACAGCTGATCTCTGACCGCGTTTGTTCTCCTGCTTCACTTTGCACAGTGTGTGTGTGTGTGTGTGTGTGTGTGTGTGTGTGTGTGTGTGTGTGTTCTCGCTGGTCATTGTTCAGTTTCCTGTTGGATTCCTGATCTGTTTCACATTAGGTCGTATTTCTCAGGCTCCTGCGATTCACTGCTTTTCTTCTGGATTTCTGTTTCTCAGGTTATTGATGATCCTAAAGATTTTTTTCCAAAGACTGACGTGAGTTTCTGAAGCATCAGCAGCAAACGAGCTGGATCACTTAGGAAAGTAAGGAACAAGCACTAAAGCACCTTTCCTTTGTTCCTTACTTCCTTACTTTCCTAACTGATCCAGCTCGTTTACTGCTGATGCTTCAGAAACTCCCGTCAGTCTTTGGAAGCTCAGTGAACAGATTCTGTCACCGATCAGGAACTGAGACATTTGTACGATCAGTTTGTGGGTCAGAGGCAGGACAGAGGACACGAGGAAGCACAAAACAGGAAAGGTCGGAGGGAAGAGAAAAAGAGAGCAAATTTCCTCTTCTGTTTTTACACCGTGGAAGCAAACGTGTCATTTTTAACAGCAGCTGTAAACAAAGATGGCAGCTGCTGCCGCTCCAATAGCACCAGCCTGAGAAACTGGTTTAAAGAACAAACAAGGACATCCTGACTGGTTTCCTGCACGTGACAAACAGCTGCTGATGTTCAGCCTCAGTAGGATTAATAAACATCTCCATGCTGACTGAAAGCTTCATCAGGCCTCAGCGCTCGACTACAAGCACTCGCTGTGGGCTCATCGATAAAAATGAAGCGTCCACAGAACTCTGTTTGTTTCAAATGATAAATAAATATTGTTTATGATGCCTGTGATTATAAACATGTCTGAGTCGTGTCACCATGTCAGCGTGACGTCAGCGTGACGAAGCACAAAATATATTTAAAGTCATTTATTCTGAACAAATGCAGATTAACCCTTTAAAACCAGTCGGAGCAGCACGCTATGTTTTGCGTAACTATTTTTAAATCCTTGTAGCTCTGCAACCACGTGAGCTAGCGCAATAATTTTTTTTGCATATGAAACCGGAGGAGTTGTACTTACATCTTATGCCATCAGCTTGTCCTCGGTCACAGTTTTGCACTGCTGGAAATAGTTTATTTTGATGCATATGCTGCTTTTTTGCAAATTTGCACTATAATATTTATTTTTGTTTTTCCTGCAGTGTATAAAAATTGGTGTATTTCAAAAATAAAACTATGAAGACACTCAAAATAAATTTCCTGTGGTGGGAAACTATTTTGTGCAACTTTTTTGTATTTACAGTTTTGAGGGATAAGCCTCTTAAATTTCTCTAACTAGAAATATATGTTAAAAAAACAAAAACGATTTTACATTTTTTTGTAGTTTATTGCACTTTTTTACAATTTATGTAATTACTATGCACTTAATGCAGACATATTATTAAAATTTGGGCTATAATGGTTGTATTGATGTATATCAACTTGAAATGCTCCCAAAAATGGCTCCACAGCATGTAAACATATAATATGAGCTCTGGCGGACTTGGTTCTATGGTCGGTCTTAAAGGGTTAAAAGCTGTTTAAATTAATACACACACACACTGTAGTGCACTCACTCAGCTGAAATCAAACCATCCAAATTACAAAAGAAACAAAGAAGAATTCATTTTGACATAGTCGATAAAATACACACAAATACACACAAATACACACAAATACCAGCAATAAGCAGGAAAACCAGTGGACATCCTCTGAGGCCTGCATGGTCCTGCAGCCTGCAGCCTGCACACAGACTCAGTAAATGCATTGCTGGACGACTCGTCCATCTGAAACATTTACAAGCACATGTTGACCTTACACATACAAAAGCACTGCTTATTTAAAAAGCGTGGCCCTCGTCTTTGGCCTGGCTGATTATTTTTCTCTGGGACAAAGTAGCTGCTGACGATGGAAGAGAGCAGTAAACAGGATGTGACAGGATGCGGCTGCTCGTTATCTGGGAACAATGAATTAGCTGAACATGCAGCAGTGGCTCTGGCAGAGTACCTGCAGCAGAAGCTGCAGCAGCATGGCTGCAGAGCTAAACCACATCATGTTTCCTGTTCTGTCAAATGTGGAACGAATGTGCCTTTAACAGAAGCTGCTGTGTGGCTACTCGGTCCGGTCTGGTGAGCCACAGCTCTGCAGAGCCACAGAAGACATCATCAGCTCTGCTTTCATTTCTGCAGCCACGACCGCAGCGCAGCGTTTGTCACGCAGTCTCTCAACCTTTCCACCTGTGGGTCTCACACTAGATGGAAGAGTTCACACACGTGCAGACCACACAGGTTCACGACTGAGAGCTGTGGAAAAAACACAGCTCTAATCTTTTTGGAAAGTTGTTGAATTAAAGACGATGTTTGAGGCAGGACAGAGCAGTTTGGTGCATCGGCCCACACAGTGTAATAAACATGGACTGTGCTTATTAGAGAGCCGTGCAGCGGTCAGGTCTAAA
The DNA here is from genome assembly GCF_963576455.1 of Neolamprologus multifasciatus. Classification (NCBI taxonomy): domain Eukaryota; kingdom Metazoa; phylum Chordata; class Actinopteri; order Cichliformes; family Cichlidae; genus Neolamprologus; species Neolamprologus multifasciatus. The sequence continues at coordinate 1,246,920 of NC_140444.1, read as the reverse complement.
CTCCCACTCAGACCCACCTGTACACTTTCTATCTGAGCACACGTCCTCCAGTTTTCTGAGAACAGAAACATGATCTGTGGATGTTTGTTAGAAACAGGATGCAGATCAGAGATCTACAGAAATGTTTCGGCCTTTCCAAAAAGCTTTAAATCGACTTCAGATTCTAAACTAGATTCGGAAACTTGCTTCTTCCGACCACATGAAGACCTGACAGTGAGTCCCTCTGTGAGGCGTCGTCTCAGCTTCCTCTGTTTCAGCCTGAGAGCGAGCAGACCTGAGGTTATCAAACACTTCATGCTCCTCATCTCAGTGCACTTACCTTAAGTTTATAGTTATTAATGCAGGTTTTTAGAGTGTCTGTTGTTCCTCTGTGCAGCTGCTGTCTGATTGGACGTGACAGTGAAACTATAAATTATGCAAATTAATTGGAAAAGCGCCAGCTGCTCTTCATAACGGCTGAAACAGTCAATAAAAGAAGAGGAACTGATGGGTCCTTACATCCTCCTGTGAAGATCAGTGAGCACACTCTTCATCAGCTTTTATTGTTTGGACCAAAACATCGAACATGTGATGCACAAAAACAAACAGAAGCAAAACAAACGACATGATATTATTTTAGTCACTGTTGCACTGAGTCAGGCCACCATCAACACTAATGCAATAAATTAATGCACTTTTTAAATGGAATAAACTGAGCTCAGACACAGGGAGGCTGTGAGTGTGAATAAGTCCAGACTTGTAAAACATTTCTTCACATTTCACCGACACACAGAGGAACTCTGCTTTTCTGTTAATCTGCAGAAGCAGTGAAACAAACAGAGACAAATATTTAAACTTGGTGTTTATGAGTTTTTGGGAAGATTTGTTTTGCAGAAGCTCAGAAAAAACAGGACATGGAAGAAAGATCAGCGTGTCCTGATGTTTTAAACAAGAAAAGGAAGAAACGGAGATTCTGGTTCCCCTCAGTCTCCTGACAAACAGCAGCAGGGACGGTTTCATACTTTTGTGCATGTTTGAGGATGAAAAGCTTCCAGCTCTTTGTGAGAATCAGACAAACACATTCAAACATTTAAGTTCTAATCGTTCAGGAGTCGGTGTAAACTTACAGGTTTGGAGGAAGTTTGGTATATTTTTATATCTCAGCAGACATTCAATGTTCTCATTCATCCTCAGGTTACACCCATGCTGACAAAAAATTCCCAAATGCTGTCGTCTCATTGCAGCTGCCTCACGTTACCTGATCTCATCAGATTCACTGAGAACAATAGTTTTTGTATTTAAGCCGGATGTGTCTGCAGGGCCACAGCGAGCAGACGACAAAGACCAAAACATGAAACCTGTTTATGAGAATCTAACGACACAGAGACTCACGACTCTGTCGGCTTTGTCATATTTCATCTTCAAACACAGTTCAGTGAAATTCAGCTGTGATCGTCTCCACGACACGGCGGCACGCATCGTTTCCACCTCCACGCGTGAAGGTTTCAGATAAATGTTTGCAGGATTTTTGAGTTTAAACACTGAAGCTGCAGCTGCAGGTAGAAGCTGGTGTGGATGCAGTGATGGAGAACAGAGGTAACTGGTGAGGGCGGAGTTTGTGAAACAGGGCCTGAAGCTAAACCTGGTCAGAGCTGATAATAATATATAATAATAAATAACTCCTCAGCTGAAGGTGACCTGAGAACAAAGTGTATTTACACACGTCGTTAGTGAAATACTGCAGAGGGGGAAGCATAAAACACAGGCGTGACAGATGGTTAACAAGGTGAAGCCACGCCCCCTACACAGACAAAGACACCTTCATGCACTCAAATTCATGTGAACAAAGAGGAAGAAGGATCCACGGTTAGCGTGTTCACATCCAAGCCTGCACTTGGTTCCTGTCGTTATCTCAGTGCTCCTGTTTGCTCACTTTGTGTTTTCACGTTTCACAAAGAAGATAAACGACATGAAGTCGAGATAATAACACGACTTCAGCTCTGACTGCATCAGACTGAGCGGCGACAGCTGCTGTTGTTCGTTTGATAAGCTGCTGAAGTGAAACCATAAAAAGAACAAAGACTCGCACAGAGAGTGACGACTCCACCTGATCCTGTGGATGAGTCGTGTTACTGTGACAACATTAAGCTTGTTTCATGATCTCACAGAGCTGTGGGGGTTTCACAGCAGGCTGCTGCTCTCTGATTTGCAGAAAGTTTGCATAAACCAAATGTGTCCCGCCTGCTTTGGCTGAAAGGTTGACGTCTGATCACTGAACAAAGCTGCTGCTCAGAGCTGAAACATGATATAAACAGTCTGTCACAGACATGTGGAAGCTGATTGGACTGGCAGCTGTAGCTCCTCCTCTTTACATGAAGATGAAAAAGCACCTGGAGAGGGCGTGGGACCATCTCAGGCCACAAAGACCAAAACTCCCTGTGGGGGATGGGACTCTTTAACAGGTGTGATTCATCCAGGATGAGTCTCCAGCATCGACCGCAGACACACCCACCCCCACACCTCCTCCACACGCCCTGGTCACTGCTGCCCAACCACAGCATCCAGCACACAGTCACGTCCATTATTCATGATTATCATTGATCTGAGGCTTCATCGTGGTTCATGACTGCTGGTGTTTGGTGGCTGTTCTGTATTCTTGCTCTTCGGTTCTTCAGTCTGATTTTCAGCGCTGACGTTTAGTTCTGTCTTCATGTTTATTGTCTTGTCCCCAGTCGGTCGTGTCTCATGTCAGTTTGTTACTCCTGTCTCTGTCTCTGTGTTCCCTTTGTTCAGTATCAATCGGTGTTTCCTGTTTTACTTTGACAGTCTGTTTCCTGTTTCCTGTGCGGCTGGTTTTGCTTCCTCTCGTTATCCTGTCTGTGTATTTAAGTCCTGTGTTTCTCTCTGTCAGCGCTGTGCTGTCATCACTGCTCATTGTTTAGCTTCCCCAGTCCAACTGCAGGCCTCGAGGGTCCTGCAGGTTTTAGATCTCACCCTGGATCAACACACCTGAGTCACATGACTTCATTCCCAGGCCTCTGGAGAACTTCAAGACATGCTGAGGAGGTGATTTAGATATTTAAATCAGCTGTGATGGATCAAGGACACATCTAAACCTGCAGGACACCGGCCCTCGAGGCCTGGAGTCGGACGCCGGCCCTCGAGGCCTGGAGTTGCCTACCCCGTCTTAAACGGTCGCATTCCAGGACGCTCACTGAGACGCTTCAACATCTGATTGGCTGTTACCTGACTGCACTGTCAGGTAACGACACGTCATCATGCAGCATCCGCTCATGACAATAACCTCATTTTATTAAACCAGGCACAACTAGGTAATCCTCATCAGCCAATTAAAATGGAGCTCCGCCTTCTTGAACTTCCTGTTACTACAGTATAGGCTGGCCCTCGAGGGCCGGCGTCCGACTGCGGGCCTCAAGGGCTGGAGTCGGACACCCCTGGCTTAGTTTCTTGTTTTGTTTCCTTGTTTTCATGCAGAGTTTCTCCAACAATAAAAGCTGCACTTTAAGTTTAACTTCCTGTTTCTGAGTCCTGCGTTTGGGTCTTTCATCCTGCCTGCAGCACCTGACATGACAACACATCCAGCACACGGCCCGTCTCTCTCAACCATCCAGGTTAGGAGGGAACTGAGGAGGATCAGAGCCAAGATGTTGGTGGGTCCAGCAGGCTGAAGGGTTGTCCGGTCCTGTTCAGATCACCTTTGCAATTTGGACAAAGTATTTGATTGTTTTTCTTCATTTTTGCTGCTCTTAACTTTGTACTGTTCACTTTGTGCCGTGACCAAGCTGAGCTGTGGCTACAATGTAGCTGCCATCACCAGTGTGTGAATGGGTGGATGACTGAACGTAGTGTAGGGACTGAGTAAAGTGCTATACAAATGCAGACCATTTACCAAGCAGGTTTCCCACTCGTGGGACTGATAGACGTTTATCTTATAAACTGACAGCAGCTGTTAGAGCAGGATGAAATGCAGACAGGTGAGTCAGACGGGTGGAGGGAGATTCCAGAGGCTGGGAAATATAAAAAAAGAAGAAGTGAGACTGAATCAGTACATGAGTTGAAAGATAATCATCATCACCAAACTGACCCATAAGGAAAAGATATATATAAATCTTATAAAGTTTGTATCTGTCTTGTGTGAAACTTGTATGAAAAGCATACAAGAGTGAAAACAGATATAAGATCCCTTGAAAAATGATATAATGAAACTTGTATGTTTTGGATACTAAAACAATCTATGAAAGTAATGAGAAAGTGGCCACTTTCATGAGTAAATCATAGAAGTTTTTACTGTTTCTTTTCCATGTGGCTTATTTCAATGGTTTTAACTCACACCTTTAATTTCACAGCTCCAGGCCTCGAGGGTCGGTGTCCTGCAGATCTCACCCTGGGTCACATGATTAGCTCATCACCAGGCCTCTGGAGAACTTGAGAACTCTGGAGAACCTGGGTCAACACACCTGAGTCACATGATTAGTTCATCTCTGGAGAACTTCACGACATGTTGAGGAGGTCATTTAAACATTTGAATAAGCTGTGATGGATCAAGGACTCATCTAAACCTGCAGGACACCGGCCCTCGAGGAGGTCCGACCCTGCTCTATGAACACAGTGCGCCCCCTTGTGTTCAGTGACAGAAGTCCAGCTGATGCAGAAAGTGCTCACAAATTTGGTCTTAATTTACTTTATTATTACATTTTTACTATTTAAAACTTATGATGCTCTTCCTGACTTAGTAGTTGTGTGATGACTGTGAGGTTTGTTTGGAGGTGATGTGAAGAAATGAGCAGGTGTGTCACAGCTGGATTAAATGTGGTCTGTAAGTGAAGCACAGGCCTGACTCACAGCCTCACATTTCAACACGTGTGGAAGCTGCAGCACATGATGAAGCTGGTTATGATCATGCAAACATGTCAGCTGTGAAACATTTACATCAAACCTGCTTTCAACCATTTAACATTTCCTCAAACACATCATCGACTGAGGGTTTGACTGTTTCTTATGAATATTAAAGAGTTTATTAACGTTAAATGATGAGATTTATTTTAGTTTTTTATATTTAGAGGTTTGTTCAGCATAATTCATCAAAGCATCAGAGTCTGTTGTTCCTGAGGCCTCACAGAGGAGCACAGAGGCAGCAAACTGCAGTCTGTCTGTGTTTCAGTGTAAAATCAAATGTTCATGTGCTAAAGATAAAAATAATAATAATTAAAAATAACTTTTAGATGCAACAGTTCATTTTTCTCAGAGTGGAGGTCAGAGGTCACTAAAGGAGGACTGAACGTGTCATTTGAAGCTCACTGAGGTCACAGTTTGGCTTCAGTTGATTCTTAGCAAAGTGAAACTGAGTGTTGGAGCATCTATAGCTTCATATATGAAACAGTTCTGTGGCTGCTGTGGTGAAGTCGTGCTGTGCACATCAAACTGAACTGAGCTCCATCTTCTTTTCACAAAGTCACGATATTTATGGCTGAAACAGGCTGAAAGCTGCAGGCTGGGTCAGAGAGTAATCAGAGTAAAGTATAATACTCAAGGAATAATTATATGGTCGTATAAAGTTTTCTTTATTTGAGTTCAGAAAGATGACACAGTCTCAGCTTTAATTTAATTTAAAAATGCTGAAGAATTTAAAAGTGTTTAAATATTAATGTAATGATGAGATTTTGTTGACGTCCTCTGCAGGACTTTGCAGTGAACACAGGGGGCGCCTGTGAGTCCAGTGATGAGCTCTCTCTGTGCTCAGGCTTCAGCTTCACATGTTTGAACTGTGGACAAACGTGTGAAAACAAAGTGCTGAAGTTTAAACCATGAGAATAAATCTCAGTGATGTTTCACTGTGAGGGTCGTCCTGAACAACTGCCTGCAGTCAGGACCTGAAATTAAACTCAAACGTTTGTTTTGCTGCTCTCCTGTCGAGTGAACTCGCAGGTCAAACCCAGAGTCAGTTTAAAGAGTTCATAACCAGCTTCGTGTGACCGTTTATCTCTGACGTGAATCCAGATAACGTGCTGAGCTCAGAGCTAGCACAGCGCCACCTGCCCACTGACTCCGCCCCTCACAGAGTTCCTCATATTCTTGTTTCTGTTTGCACACTTACAGTTTCCATCCTGCTCTCTGTCTGTTAGTGGAGCTGTGGGCTCATCCTTCAGGCCTTTGCGTGCTCGAGTGTAAATATGATGCTAATGATGCTCTGTGAGCTGACACAGGAACAGGAGCTGAGCAGCATCTGCTGACAGTTCAGGTCTGCAGACATTTATATCACAAACACCTGCAAGTACAGCAGCTTTCATTCTGAAGGAGTTTGCAGCTATTCCTCCATGAATGTGTCTCTGAGTGCTGCCAGCATGTCAACCTGTTAGTGTGACAGCGATCAGTAAACGTCTCAGGTGGTGTTCGAAGCTTCTCACAGGCTCAGACACACAGAGCTGTGAGAGGCTTCTGTGGTTGTTTCTGTAGAAATGAGAGCTGAGAGCTCGCGACGTCTCTGCTGTCACGTCAGACTGTGGTCGACCTCACTGACCTGAGACTGTGGACGGTGTGCAGCGATCCTCTGAACCACACTGAGAGCTGTCACAGAACAGGAAGCACACGTGGTTTCCTCAGCAGAACACAGGTCGTCCTGCTGCAGCAGCAAGAGGGACAATCTGCTGAAATACTTCAGTACATCACTACTTACTGCAGTGTTTACTGTGAATTAACTGCAGTAGATATTGTAGTAGTTACAGTAGTATTCATTGCAGTATTCATTGCAATATTTATTGCAGTATTAATGCAGTATTCATTGCAGTATTCATTGCAGTATTCATTGCAGTATTCATTGCAATATTAATGCAGTATTCATTGCAGTATTCATTGCAGTATTCATTGCAGTATTAATGCAGTATTCATTGCAATATTTATTGCAGTATTAATGCAGTATTCATTGCAGTATTCATTGCAGTATTAATGCAGTATTCATTGCAATATTTATTGCAGTATTAATGCAGTATTCATTGCAGTATTCATTGCAGTATTCATTGCAATATTTATTGCAGTATTAATGCAGTATTCATTGCAGTATTCAGAGCAATATTCATTGCAATATTAATGCAGTATTCATTGCAGTATTCATTGCAATATTTATTGCAGTATTAATGCAGTATTCATTGCAGTATTCAGAGCAATATTCATTGCAATATTAATGCAGTATTCATTGCAGTATTCATTGCAGTATTCATTGCAGTATTAATGCAGTATTCATTGCAGTATTCATTGCAGTATTAATGCAGTAATCATTGCAGTAATCATTGCAGTATTCATTGCAGTATTAATGCAGTAATCATTGCAGTATTCATTGCAGTATTCATTGCGGTATTCATTGCAGTATTAATGCAGTAATCATTGCAGTAATCATTGCAGTATTCATTGCAGTATTCATTGCAGTATTCATTGCAGTATTAATGCAGTATTCATTGCAGTATTCATTGCAATATTCATTGCGGTATTCGTTGCAGTATTATTGCAGTATTCATTGCAGTATTCATTGCAGTATTCATTGCAGTATTAATGCAGTATTCATTGCAGTATTCATTGCAATATTCATTGCGGTATTCGTTGCAGTATTATTGCAGTATTCATTGCAGTATTCATTGCAGTATCCACAGCAGTGCTGCATGTTCGTGGGAGAGAAATGTGATGATCTGTGACGGCAGCATCAGGACATAACTTCAACATAACTGTGACTGCATCAGACACTCCCTGCAGTACTTACATGTACTTGTACACGAGTAAAAATAGATGTTGTGGGAGGTTTTGCAATGTGCTTGTGTTGTTCGTAGCTGTGTTGTGGACAGAGACCTCCAACAGAAGCAGGCTCGGGGAGGGGCGGGGCCACCTGCTGACACCTGATGGGGGGAAGAGAAGGAGAGCAGAGACGAGGCAACGTTAATGACATGCAACACACGGGGAGTGAAAAGAAGGCAACATAACCAAAGGGAGGTCAAAGGTCACCTGGTCCAGCCCTAACTATATGCTTTAGCAAAAAGGAAAGTTTTAAGCCTAATCTTAAAAGTAGAGATAGTGTCTGTCTCCTGAATCCAAACTGGAAGCTGGTTCCACAGAAGAGGGGCCTGAAAACTGAAGGCTCTCCCTCCCATTCTACTTTTAAATACTCTAGGAACAACAAGTAGGCCTGCAGAGCGAGAGCAAAGTGCTCTGATAGGGTGATACGGTACTATCCAATCCAAGCTGGCCCGCTCTCCTGAGAAGCAACGAGCAGAAGTCAGCCAGCAGTAACCACAGTCATACAGCAGCCTCTGTGCAGTCTGCAGGCTAAAGGCTGCAGTTCTGGACAAAACGTCCATTAGTCCTTGTTCCCCCTCTGACACAGGAAGATACAGGCTGACCAGACCAGATAACCTTCACCAGAAGCTGCTGCACCTCTTCCAGACGACCAGGTGGTGGCACTAAAACAGTAAGTGTGTGCATAAGGATGAAGCAGCTACATATCTACTACATCTAGATCCCAACGAGACATCCGCTCTCTAAGCTGGCTGACAAACCCCTGCTCTTTCAGAGAATAACCACCGCTTTATTCATCCACCTGCTCGAGGGTGGTGCTCGGCTGCAGCTCCACCCTGACTCCATGCTTCAAAGACAGCGTCCCACTGGACGCCATCTCTGCCACAAACACAACAAACTAACAATCACAGACAGCTCTGAAACAAACACAGTGAGAAAACTGAAAAAGCATTTAATGAAAAACTCACAGTCTCACTCACACCCACCAAACTCCCAGCATGCAGTGCGAGCGAGAGAGATAAACAGAGAGAGAGAGGCTATTTTGGCTTCTTCTGTAAAAACCGTCCACAGTAACAGGAAGTCACGATGCCTCAGATGAGCTTTATTCTCATGTTTTTAGGTAAGTTAGAGCTTCTTCGTTCTTGTTCAGGGACCTAAAATTCATTCTTCTGTGTGTCAGTGACAGAAACAGGTGTTTGGCTCATTCAGCTTTTACCTGTGAACAAACTGTTCAGTCAGAAACGTGTTTGTTGAACAAACAGCTGACAGACCAACAGAAGCAGCTTTAGCTTCACTGCATCTGTCAGCAGATGTTTGGTCTGCCAGATGTGGAGCATAAAGTTGGTCTTTGGATTCTTCCAGGCTTCATAACAAGAGCAGAAATCAGCTTTATGACAAAGTCTGAAGAACAGAGTGATCATAACGATCTCACAGACATCACATTATTATGATATAAAGGAAGGTTGGAGATTGGCCTATAATTAGCTCAGACTGCTGGGTCTAGAGATGCTTTTTGAGTAAAGGTTTAACTGCAGCCAGCTTGAAGGCCTGTGGTACATAGCTGATTATTAGAGATAGTTGATCATATTTAAGATCGAAGAATTAATTAATGGCAGGACTTCTTTGAACAGTTTTGTAGGAATGGGGTCTAAAAGACACGTTGATGGTTTGGAGGAAGTAATTATTGAAGTTAACTCAGAAAGACCGTTGGTGTCACAGGCTGGGACTCTGAGTTTATCTTTGTATTCGTCTAATCTTAGATTTGTGATTAGAGTTCATGTGTTATTCTTGTTTAGCTTCAGTTGAGGTCTAGTTTTAGACTTCATAGTGCCCCTTCATGTTTCATAGTATAATCTGTGTATATACATATACGTATATATGTATTAGGGGTGAACAATACTCGTATCGGTATTGAACCGTTCGATACAGTGCTTTCGGTTTGGTACGCATATGCATCGAACAATACAAAATATTTAATTTATTTTATCAACTTTTCTGTCTGTGTTGAGCGCTCAGTGGATCTGCGTTCGACTACTCCGCCAGGCTGCACTGTCAAGCGCAGATCCACTGAGCGCAGCGCAAGCTAGCAAGACAGAAGATATATATATATAATAATGTTTAGTTTGTCACAACCAGATCAAAAAGTAAGAACTTGTTGTGATTTGTGTAAAATGTGTGAGGCTGAGTTCCTCCTGTCACTGATGCAGCTCACATGTATCAGCTTCACCCTCCTCGTGCTTCATGTTCCTGGATTTAATCCTCACTTACTTTCTGTGGCTCTTTGTAAGATCTCTGATCACTTTCATTAAAGTTCTCACTGACTGTTGCATCTCTTCATATTTTACAGTGATGAGATTTTCTGCTTCTGAGGACGTGAAGAAGAACCTGACGGGCACTGTGGGAGGAAACATCACTCTACCTGACTCTGTGCTGGAGGAAGCATTTCTGTTATATGGAAGAAAGGTTATTGCTGTGGTGAATAATGGAAAATTTAAAGTATTTGTGGAAAAGTACGAGAACAGACTTCAGTGGAACAGAAACTCTGGACTCACAGAGCTGCAGAGGAACGACTCAGGGAGTTATGTCATTCATTCTATGAAGGGAAAAGTTTTCATATCATCATATAAGCTCACAGTGTACGGTAAGTCTCATATTTATTCTGGTATATTTTTGTGTAACGTCCCAGCTTCATATGTGACCTCAGTCTGTATGTTCCTCATTAGTTTGGTCAGATCATCACTTCAGAATAAAAACAGCTTTTTGTTCTTATAATCCCACAAATGTCTGGTGTGAAAGGAATAATCAGCTTTGACTTCAGTGTTTTCACCAACATTACTGATCTGTACAAAGTGAATGAAAGAACAGGACAAAGCAGAAACTTTAAACACTGTTCTTAGAAAATCCTGCAGAACTAGTGATGCAGGAATCATGAACGAATCGTTCAATACTCGAGAATCACTTTACTGACTCGTGAATCATGATTCACAAGCCCAACTGACTCACTGACTCATCCCTGTTGCTGTTAGCAGCAATGTATCTAGCTTATAATTAAAATTGTGGAGAAAAACACAACATCCAGTATCTTAACAAAAAGCATTTCTGCTCTGAACTGGAAGAAAAAACCCTGAGTAGAAGCTCACATCAAGAAAATAGCTCCTCGGTTCACAGTAGCATCGCTCTGCTAACATGCTAACAGCACATTTGAGCTACTCACCCCCTCCCTCCTGGCTCACAGCTTCTTCTTCTTCTTGGATGGCGACCAATGTTAAGGCGCATTACCGCCCCCTGGCTCACAGCTCAGTGGACATTTAGATGAGAAAATATATATTTAACACATTTAAGGAAAATACTAATAAAAATAAAAAATAAAAATAAAATAAACAAAATAAATGTTTATTAAGCAATTTTGATAGGAAATTGCTTAATTTTAGAAATGTTTTTGCTCTTTTTTGTTCTATAAAATAGTTGTTTTCTTTTAGGATCATTCATCTTAGCAGTGGGATTTACATGAAAAGAGAAACAAATTAAGTTTGAGTGAAAATGTACATTTTTTGCACTCTGGTTAACTGACTCAGTGAATCAAATGACTCAAAAATCCGATTCACTTTGGTGAGTGACTCATTAAAACTTGATTCAGTAAAAAGAATCAAATTTACCATCACTATGCAGAACAACTGAAATTAACACGTTTTTATTTAACAGCTTTTTTTTAACCAAAACACAAAACTTCCTGTTTACTTGAACATGTTTCCCATTTCATGGTCACGATAATCCACAGAGAAGTAACACAAAGCCTCATTGGCCATGTTCCCACTAGTGACTAACTATCGACCAATCACAGCTCAGCACAGCACCCTGTGAGTTTCTAAGGTATTGAACGTCTTTATGAAGCATTAACAGTTACTTCTTACAGTGAAACATGTATATTTGAACAGCCCAGCTGCCTCCTGTCAGTCTTGTATGGCCTACAGTGTTACACTGCCTAACAAGCAGAACAGAGACTTTTATTTTGACGGGTTTGTTGTTGATGGTGACTTCCTGTGGCTGCTGCTGTGAGAGGAACACATTACAAAACACAAGCTGTGGTTTCCACTCATGAAGCAACACGTTGTGCTGTAATGTTTGTGTCTGACTACAAAGCTGCTGTCTGTGTCGTAGAAACCAACAACAGTCATGTAGTCATGGGAACGCACCCACACACAGAATCATGTCTTTGTGTTGTTTTCTTCCTTTCATGAGGATTTGAATCAGAGCGTTTGTTTCTTCTGTGTCCTCTTCAGCACCTTCTGCTGATCGTGATGTTAGTTTGACAGGAAACCTGAAAAATCCCTCATAAACCTTTATAATGAGATTCAAATGGATGTGATGGTGGTTTGGCAGTCTGCTGTCTCTCCTGTGGTTTGTTTTCACACAGTTGAAATGAGCAGTTTCATATAAATGTTCACTGACTGCATTAAAGCAGCAATAAGCAGAGCTCTGCTGTCCTGAAAGTTAAAAACATTTTTCTGATGTTCATTTTTGTTCTCCATCACTTTTCACCTCCAGATCCTGTACCGACACCTAACGTGACTAAGCTGAACTCCAGCTCTGAGAGCTGCTCCTTACTGTGTTTGGTGGACAGAGAGACCACACTGCTGTGGTTTAAAGACGAGCAGATGCTGAACCAGAGCAGCTCTGCGCTCTCTCTGCCTCTCACTGTGCACAAACAGGACTTCAGCTCCTCTTACAGATGTGTGGCTGCAAACCCTGCAGAGAATAAAACTCTTCCTGTCAACGTGAGAACCACCTGTGGAGACACAGACGACAACGACACCAACAGCTCGACTCAACCAAGAAACTGTGAGATTATTTCCAACTGTGATTTTAAACATGTTCACTGTGTTTGCTGACATCTGATTTCCTGTTTGACAGATAACATCGTCATTATAATCTGTGTCCTGAGTGCTACCCTCATCATCATCATCATCATCATCATCATCATGAAGAGGAAGCATCCTGTCCAAGACAAGTTGAAACTCCTCCAAGCTGCAGGCAGAGGTTTGTGTTCTTGAATATTTCTTTTCATATTTGTAATCTTGTTCTGAGACGTGAAGATCAAAGTGTGAAACATGTTTATGGAGGAAGTGCAGCAACAACCCCCCCATGACCAAACCACCAAACCACAGCGGTCCTCCAGCACAGAAGCAGCTGTGAGCAGACCACCGACACATGACAGATTATTAGTTACTACAAATGTAAGAAGTAATCCGAGTATTTTCACTGGACCGACTCTGAGGCGAGTTTCAGCTCCACCTGGTTCTGACAGACGCAACAAATGAGCCAAAAATCCTTTGAAGCTGAAAGTGTGAAGGTGCTGCCAGGTGAGAGTCACCTGTCTGCTGCTCCGAGGTCACTTCCTGTCACATGTGTTCCAGCTGATCCAGCTGTGATGAGCCGGCTGTCTTTAAACATCTGCAACAAGAGACACACACAGCTGTTTCTACATTTACTCAAATTCACCAACTGTACTCTGCACTGATTACAGTAGTAACTAGTTACTCCTGACACTGCAGAGTATCATGAAGACGTGGACAGAGCAGGTGTCACATGTCTAACCTGAAGCTTCCATGAACTTTGTGTTTCCACAGCTGCTGTGGATGAAGTGGTCCTTTACACTGACACAGGTGACAGCAGACAGGTGGGTACCTGCTCACACCGTCAGCTCATGTTCATGCAGCTCAAGCTGACTACATGCAGACACACAACAAACACGTGAAGCACTGAAGTCAGGAGTGTGTTGGAGTCACAGTTCTTCTGCTGGAACATGAACTTCCACACTGATCACATTCTCCCTCTGGCTGCTCTCCACCAGGAGAAGCAGCCGTCTCCCATGTTTCACTGCGCTGCTTATTCCCGTGTTTTTCCTTCTCCAGGGTGGGATTTTAGCGGCTGTATCAGGAACCAGTGATGGCTCCTGTCTGACAGCAGTGTCTTATAAACTGGTGCTCGTCACATGAGAGGTGAGACTGGCTGGAACATCCGAGGAAAGCTGGACTCTGGAAGTTTTCCTTTGGTGTTGGTATTATGTCATTCTTTAGTAATTAATAGAATAACAATGAATTTCAAAAATACAAAGGCTAAAACACCACATTATGTTTCTTAAGAGAAACATGCAACCTCATGGAACAGTAATATGTTGAGGACAACAGTCACTGTCTCAATATACATATAATTGGCTTCTCTTAAAGTTGTTATCCTGCTAATGATAGAACTTACCTGCAGCTTTTACTGTTATTTCTCTTTGCTAGCATAAAGTGCTGTTTTTAAGTTCTGAAGTTGTTAATCGTAGACTGCAGCTTCTCTTTGATTTGATGAAAGGTGTAGATGGAATTTTCTTGCATGTTGTCTTTAACAGCGTTCAATAAAACAGTGTAATGAAAAGCAACGGTGTTTCTAAACAGTCTGAAAATTTGCTGAATGTAAAATGCAATATTAAATCAAAATCATGCATGTCCTGCTCTCCTGTGTTTTAAATGCACTTTAGAACAGCACACAGCAACACTACATATGAGCGGGCGGAGGGAGGTTTCAGGGCCTCCCTGCTACTGCAGATAAGGAGGTGGTCCGCTTGCCTCCATCCCAGAGAGAAGGGTTACATCTGCTGGGTCTAGGTGCGGCTTGCCCCTCTGGGGGCGGGGCTACCTGGACCTGGGATATAGAGCATGTTTGGGGAGTGCGACTGTCTGTGCAGTGTCTGTTTGTGTCTGTCTACACGTTGGGTGAGTGCTGAGTATTTGGTTGTGTATATGGGGGTGGGAATGCACGTTTGTGTCCGTGTGCGCCTGTTCGTCTGTGTTTATATGTCAGGTTGGGTCTTAGGCTCCGCCTCTCTGGGAACATCTCAGGCCCTCCAAAGTACGGAGGCCTATCTCCCCTCACCACACTCCCTGCTGGTGGCTGATGCCCTCAGACGTTGGTGTGTTGGTGGTCCTTGTCATCTGGGGCTGGGCACTCATGTATGTACCGGCTCACTCCTGGTGGCCGATTGGCGGGGCCTGGCACCTGTGGCCCGGCTGGGTCCCTTCAGGGGGGTGGGGTGCCCTCAGGCCTCTGGGCTTGAAGCTCGGTCCTCTCTGGCACAGCTGGCTGCCGGCAGAGCCCGCGGGAACGCCACTGCAACCCCCTCTGGCCTCTCGTTTGGGGCTCTACTCAGCTCTTCCCAGGAGGGTGGCACGGTTCCCCCCCTTTTGGTGGTCCTCCTCGGGTCCTCGTACTCTGGGGCCTGGATCTCCTCAGTACCTGCTTCATGCCCTGGGGGCGGGGCTATGGCTCCCCACACTCCCTAGCAGATCGTTACATGGAGAAACCTTTGGAATACAAGCGTGCTGATCCACACAGGTGTTCACAGACACAAACTACACCTTTCTTGGCTGCTGCCTCAAAGCACATTGTGCGCTGTCAATCTTGCGTGCTGCACAATAGCGTTTAATATTTAGTATCTACTGCTAGCTAGTTTATTGTGATGGTGCTGTTTTTATTATGTTGCTCTTTTTTTGTTTGCTTTCTCTTCTGGGTTTTTTTCTCCATACAGGTGATCCAGGTGTTTTGTTTTTCTTTCTTTCTTCCCCCCTTTCTCACCGTCTCTTCTCTGGTTTTCTTTCTCTCCCTCTTTCTTTCATTCTTTCTCCCTGTCCTATCCCCCACTCATGTCTGTCCCGTTTGTAGCAACCGAAAATAAAATAAATACATAATTATAAAAAAAGGTCAATCAAATGGACCAATATGGCAAGGCCATGATGATCCACTTGGTAAAATAAATCCACTTGGCATCTTTCTTGGCCTTAAGACAACAATTCTGATGCTAAAGATCCAAACGGGACAAAAAAAAATAAAAAAAATAAAAAATCATGCATGTCAGAGATGATTTAAAAAAATATTTATTACAACATTCAGCAGTAACAAATTTAAAAGAGAATGACAGCAAAAGAAAGAACAGGGGGAATAACTGTGAAATCACTGAAAAGTGTGTTGGCTCCTCTGGCATTTAAAGAAAAATTAACAAACGAGTTTAAAGGGAAAAAAACAGCATAAAGAATAAAATTCCTGATTCAGATTTTGCTGCCAAAAGGTTCGTGGAAAGTCCAAAGCCAGCATCACCCTACTGGATTTGGTCTTTCAGACACAAGGAAATATTATTTAAAAATACATCATTTCCCAAAGGGGTGAAATGAACTCCATCATGCAAAAACTGGTCAGGATTTCTATGTTTTATCTGTTGATGTACAATACAACCACAAACAGACAGAATAAAAGGAGTCATCACACTGTTTACAAAGCGTCGAGCCTTGTCCACCTTCTTTGGATTAACGCGCCTCCACTGGCATCGCTGGGAGATGGCAGAGAAAATAATTTTCATCTGCGGGAACTGGTGGAGATCACGCAAGTCCTGCTTGATTGCAGCCACAAGCCTGACGCTTTTGACATTGCCAAGGTCATTTCCACCACAGTAGATCAACAGGACATCAGGTATCACTCTTCCTCGAAGGCATTGGAAGAGAAAAGGGATCAGGTTTTGCCAAACCACTGGACCTGCGCATCCAGACCTAGGTTGGTCCCGATGGTCTCCCTCGCTCGTGCTTCCCCACGGCAGATGTAGCTGTCCCCAACGATGGAGATCATAGGTTCTGTTGTTTGTGAAATTAATAAATAATTTTGTATAAAATGAGTTTTTTACATTTCTTTTTGGTAAAAGTAATATTCACTGTTTTTGTAATTAACAAAGCTGTAGTGTCACTTTATAATAGATTTTTTTAATTTAAACATTTAAACACACTTAGATCTTTAAGAAGTTGAAATAACAAGCCATAATATTGCACTTACTCTTTGCTTGGGCAGAAGACGCCGACGTTGAGGTCTCCATTTTTGATTCCTGGTCTAACAGCAGAATAAAATAATTCAATATACATTTGCAAAAGCAGCGGTGTATTAATTGTCAATTGCTAGCATGTTGAGACACGATGGTCCTAACCATTGACTGTAGAAAACATGGACGACGCGACCCCGCCTCCTACCATTGTGCAAAAATGAAGCCAAAATACCCGCTTGATTGGTGTTTGTGAAAAAAAATCAAGATCTTTCAATCACTTGATCAGTTACTTTCCCCCTCGCATATTTATATTGTTGTTTCTGAATACTGTTCTTGTATTTGTTTATCTATGCATACAATTATTTTGTAAGTACAACACCTTTATTGTGGTACTGTTTAATTCCATTTTGTATTGTACTGATGTTTAAATAAAGGTTTGAAGAAAAAAAAAAGACTGTAACGCTCCCGCCCACACACCCGCTGCACGTGACCGCAAACACGCCCCCTACACTTTTTACGTAGCCCGGCTGCTCGAGTTTTTTTGCTGGTTTACCGCGACTGACGACTCGTTTAATTAAGGTAAATACAACCACGTCACTGTTATAAAAAGACACACAGCTCATCATCTTATAGTTCTAAAATCACTCTGTTGTTAATTCGTTAGCTAGATTAGCCGCTAGCATACGCACTGTGTTGGAGGCTTGTTGCTAGTTAGCGATGCTACACACCTGCTACTCTAATAGTCTGTGTTATTGAAGGATTCAGCACTTCTTATGTTTTTTTATCCATTTTTAGACAGCGATGAGATCAGCTGCACACTCTACAGAGGCCCAGAGTTACTGTTAATATCAAAAATATAATGCTGTCCTTTGAGATTTTAACATAAGACTGTGAGTGTAATGGATCTAAAACTGTTTAAATCTCTACAGCCTGGTAACATGGAGACTTTAAAAACAGCAGCAGGTTTCAGTAGTGTAGTCTAATTTGTTCTTTTCATTTAATAATAGAGTCCATATTATATCAACAGCTACATTCACCCTGGAGAGAAACTAGTGAGGGAGACCATCAGGACCAAGCTGGGTTTCTGGGTCCAGAGGTTTGGAGAAACTTCTTCCCTTTCTTTCATCACAGCTGTCCTGTGCCAGATGTTCTGTTGACCCGCTGTAAGAGGCATCATTTAAGAAACACCAGGAAGACTGAAGCTCATGGCATTGATCAAGCAGGACTCGTGATCTTCACCAGCAGCTCCCTCACAGGGAAATCTTCAGCACTCCTCCGTAGGCCCGCCCCAGGAGATGGATAAACCCAGCATTTCATCAACACTGTGATGAGACCTTTGCTTTGTGTAATGTTATAAATACTCAGATACTCCCCAGAGGCTCCAGACTTTTATATAAAGATATTATATTCAGTCCTGTAGAAAATTATATATTTAAAAATATGTGATCCTCTCTGGTTACTCTGGTATGAATAACTCTGAATCACTTTATGGTAAATAACACACTATCTGCAAAAAACTGTGAAAGAACTCCAGATGACAAGTTTGTAGTTCAACATACAAGTGACGACCTTTGACCTTCATCAGGTTTTATTTAATTGTGTTAGAGAAAATCTCATCTGCTCTTCATGCAGCTGAGTACATCAAGTGTTTAAAACAGAAGGTCTGAGATACAAACTGAGGTCCTGTTAATGCTGATATATAGTGACACAGTTACATGAGTGATTAATCCTTTTGTTTTTTTGTCTTTAACTTTATCAATAAAGCTGCAGCCTTCACTACAGCACATGTGGTACTCTAACCTTTGTACTGTTTCCATCAGTTCATTTTGCAGTTAACATGTGAACATGTTGGATGATCTGTCTGCTGTCACTGGGTGGTGCTGAGGTCTGAATCTGAGGGCAGCTCCTGTAATCACAAAGACAACAGAACCATCAAACTCACATATAAATTTTATCCCTCAATATTGAAATAAAGCTGATTCTTCTGTCCTCACACACTCAGGATCTGAAGTTCTTCTCTTACATTATTTTCAGTATTACAGTACACTACAGTACTTTAATCCATAGTTCCTGATTAATGAGGAGTTACTGAAGTACAAGCTTTTAAAAAAATGTTACTGTCTTTACAGATGTGGCAAGAGACTGAAAACATGCTGTTTGCACATCTTTAATATTCAGCTCTGCACAGGAGCTGCAGCAGGGTGCAGCCTGTTGCTTTTACAGTATAATACTTGTAATAAAAGTACAGTAACAGTAATTAGTGACTGAGCAGCCCGGAGCGTTTCTCTTGATTTCTTTAGTAAATGCATTCACCTGCACAGATTAGCTAAACGAACCCTGACATCTTAGCTAGCTAGGTCTCAGGAGCTAGCTAAGGACGGTAGTTACGGAGTAGCTTACAAACACGTTTAACTTACCGAAACAGTGCAGCGGGGCCTCGGGTCCTTCTGTCGGGTAGTCCAGTTTACTGAAGAACACCTCAGGCTGTCAGGTTAAAACACTCGGTCGTGTTTTCGTAGCGTAAACGCTGGCCCTCCTCTCAGAGCCTACGCTCTATCTGCTATTCCCGAACAGAGATACGCAAGTTTCTCCGTGACTGCAGCTGTCACTACAGTCATTGGTGGGACATGACAACAGCGCCACCTGCAGGAAGATTTTCTCTCTGTCTGATAGCTCGTGTTCTGAGACCTGACGATGTCCTGAAATGTACACCGTACTGCGCTTACGTTGAAGACTTTATTTCTGCACCGCTTCACTTCCGCCATTTTTCTTCAACCTATGACTCGCAATGAATCCTGGGATATGGAGGGTCACGAACGATTTACCCGAGGCGTCATTCAAATCTGCGGCTGCGCAGCTGTGAGCGCGCGCCAGGGGCTTCTATCGACGCGTCTGCGCATGCGTTCTCTGTGACTCACGTTCTTTTGCTTTGATCTGTCAGCCACGTCACAGGCAGGGAAACCCTTAAGTAGGGGCTCTCACACAGAAACGTCACAGCTCATCTGTTTGCAAATGTTCAACAGTCGGCGTTCTCTAAAGCAAGAAAACTCGCACACTATTCACTTCAATCTAGAAAATCACAGTTGCGACACAACAATGGCTCCACCCAGCAAAGACGAAACTTCATTCGTGGTCACGCCAGAACAGATTATGCCACCAATCAACCGGTGCTTTGAAAGGCTCTCTGAAGTTCAGTGGAGCGAGATAGAAAATGGCACGTGCGACTCGGGCGTCCAAGCGGTGCTCGCTGATATGATTTCTGAAATCATTCAGATCGCCTCTGTCAGAATCCTTCAAATAAACCTTCCTGTTATTCAGGATCACATGACGAAGGAAGATCCGGAGCCTTTAGGTGCGGGGAAAATAAGCCCGTCCCTCGGAGACTCGATCTCAGCCGCCATCGCCAGCGCTCTTAACGTCCCGGAACAGCGACATGAGAGCGCTGACGAGCTGACACGGATGGTTGAGGAAGAGATCTCCGAAAAGGTCAGCTCAACAATTGCCCTGATCGCAGAAAGCCCTGATTTGCCGCAAGACCCCGCCGTTTATGTTAGCGGCAAATTGAGTAATATTAAAAAGCTGCGCCGCATGGTTTGCCACGCTGCCTCGTGCCTTAAAAGGCACGCACGTAAGCTGCGCTGCCGGTGCGTGTCAAGGGGGTCTGATTCCGGTTCAGAAAGCACGGATTCAAAGGTGTCAGTGCAATCAGCAATCACAGAGATTTCTGTGATTCTGTCATCAAGGAGCTCAGATGGAGAGATGACAGAAGGAGATAAAGGTTCAGATGATGAGGAGAAAGAAATTGAGCTCCCAGACCAATCAGCTCTAACAGAACAAGGCCAAATCAAAGCCACTGCAGAGAGCCACAGTATCCGAGCTGCAACCCCAGTAGAACAGGTTGCAGCTGACATTGTAAATGAGATACTTGGAAACCTGGATTCAAGCAGTGAAGAGCTCTGTGACAGCTGTAGCTTACCCAAACCTGCCTTTAATGCAGGATTCATTATCAACAAGGTGAGAGACTTCTTTTCCAAATGTGTGCCGTCCACCTCTCACTCCGGCCTCAAAGCACGCAAACATCACTTTTGCATGTTTGCGAAAAAACAATTTGAAAAGATGAAAAACGAGCTGAGACAAGAAATAAAGACAAACAGGAAATATTTTGTTTGTCTAAAAAACGTTTGCAAGCAGCCCAAGAGTGACACGGTGCCCTCCGATGAAAGCATAGCTGTCAGCCTCTCAGGGTCAGAGCCTCATAGTCCTCGTCCCCAGAGCGCAAATCAAGCCCCTTCCCAAAATATGCTTCTACGGTACATTCGTTTTTCTCCACTCGACTTTGGCGCCATTAGATCCCACGTTAATCGGTTGTTTGACAAACTAACTAAGAAAGAAGAGCTCTCCATTGAAAAAACCTTGGAAAACTTTAGAAATAGTGGGGCAACCAGAGACTTTACTGTGGACTTAACGGCAAAAATGTTTGATCTACTGATGACGGATCGAATGTATGAAATCCCCTGAACCTCTAACTGGGTAGATCCCTCTCAGACACCGTCATCTCCAGGACTCCACGACAAACACAAGGCTCAAAGCGTCCCTATTCTGCTGAAGTCCTCTATGTCCTCGTAGAAGACGCAGTAGAAAGGTTTCTACAGAAGCTTTTACTCTGGCTGGACAACGAAGACAAAGATCAAGTGATTCAAATGGACGAGGTGTCTGAGGCTGTGAATGACATCCGAAACTTTATTAAAAGAACACAGACCCCAAAGCAGGAAACAGATTCAGCGAGCAGTGGTGAGGAATCTGTAGCCATCACCTCCAAGACGTCAAAACCTGGGAGCATTTCTCCAGAAAAATGCTCTCTGGCATCTGATAAGTCCCCTCCAAGACCAAAATCTGGGAGCATTTCTCCAGAAAAATGCTCTCTGGCATCTGAAAAGTCACCTGCAACGCCAAAATCTGGCATTGCACCTGCAGAGCATCCAGAAAAATGCTCTGCAGGTGTTTCAGGCTCTCTCATGGTTTCCTCTAAAATGTCAGAGAATGGTTCTGTGTCTTCCGAGGTTGAGAAAACGTCCGATGACCTCGCCTTCTTCCTCTTCGCGAGCGTTCTTATAAAATCTAAATCTAAGACCAAACATTCTGTGTCTCTGTCAGCAGAACTAGACATGGCCATCAACCGTCTGAGAGACCTGATCAAGCCTGAACTCAGCAGCACAGAGTCCACCACGAGTCTCATCAATGACCAGAAACAGTTCATGAAGAAAATAGCCAAATCCCTCATCAGGGAGTTTGGCTCCCCAGAACGTGTCTTACATGCTGCGATGGAAAGTAATTCATCTTTTGATGAGGCTGTGATAAGGCATCTAAAAATCAGCCTGGGAGTCATCCCCAGTCCTCCAAAGAAATCCAAAATTTCCAGGTTCTTTTCAGCGGTGGGAAAAGCTCTGCGAAAGCCCTTTAGGTGGTGCATTAAAGCCAACGATGATTAAAATCACCATCCTGGCTTTCCCCCACTGCCCTGCTTCTTTTAACATCTTGAGGCAGAATTTTAGCACCAAATCAAAATTTAAACCATAACACGTCCCGGGGCTAGCGATGTCTCCGGTCGGGCGACCAGAATCTATCTCAGCCCCGCCCGTCGGGCTATATGATAGCTCATCGGGCTACATTATAGGTCATCGGGCTATATAATAGCTCATCGGGATATATGAGAGCTCATCGGGCAGGGCTGAGATAGATTTTGGTCGCCCGACCGGAGACATCGCTAGCCCCGGGACATCGGGCTAGCGATTTTGCGAGCCCTGATTTTTAAATTGGCCCTCAAATCCAAATTCTAACAACTGTAGTTCACGCCATCTCGTCTCCTTTTTGATTTCCATCCCCCCAACCGGTCGCAGCGGATGGCCGTCCCTTCTGAGCCCGGTTCCGTTGGAAGTTTCTTCCTGTTAAAGGGAGTTTTTCTTCCCCACAGTCGCCTCGTGCTTGCTCAGAGGGGAATCATTTGATTGTTGGGGTTCTCTGTAGTACTGTAGGGTTTTGACCTTACAGTACAAACAGGGAGGAGACTTTGTGATTTGGCGCTTTTAAAATATCTAATTCGGCATGAAATAAAAAAAGAAATCTAAATGAAAATACATTCCAACTTTGTTTGTGTTTTTCTTCTGTTGTCAAATATGTAGAAAGTGTTGCACGTGTGATTTCAGTCATTTTGCATCAACATGTAGCCAACATGTGTCTGTTTGTGATCATGTTGCATCTGTTTTTGTCTGATTTGTGTCGTAGTTTAGTCAGTTTACATCTATTTGTGGACCAATTTAGTTGTCTTGCATGTATTTGTGGCAGAATGTGTGGATCCTGTTGGACAGTTTTGTCTTAATGCTTCACTTTGGTTGTTGGTGTTTGTGCTCATTTTGCTTCTAGATGTAGACCTGCCATCTGAAAATCAGCACCTCGCCCACTTGGACCATTTGCTTTTGGTCCAGGGGTTAGCACCTTTGTTCTTTCACTGACCTTGTGGAGTAACATGAAAACAAGCACAAAGCAGTAAAAGCATCGTCAGTTTCATTGACCTGTAGACCCTTCTGCCCCCGCTCTTTTATTGCCAACATGAATTTATGGAAACTAAAAATAAATAAAAGTAGATGAATGATATAAATGTTTTGCCATTTTTAGTGATACTCATGAATTTTGAAGATGCTTTGTGGAGAAAAGGAGAGAGAGAAACATTAAACATAAATAAGTCAAATCAATTAATTATATACAAAGAGCAGTTTACGGCAGGATTGTTTGACCACTAGGGGGCGATAACAGACTACAGAAAGAGGTTGAACCTAATGCAGGTTCTTTCATTGACTGCACTGTTTGAATTCATTTTTAAAGGAAATAATCAGAGTTAGCGCCTCTGAACTTACACTTCTGTGTATAAAACCTGGCCATAATAATAATCATCTCAATTATATATACTTTATCAGACTTCTTTTTTAGATGTGTACAGTTTTGCATCTTAAGGGGTCTAAGATGAGGGGAGAGGAGGTGAGGAAAGGAAACTCACCTGTCCTGAAGCTTAGCAATAAGTAAAAAACAAGCCTATAGACACAAGCTGCAGCGGGTGATAAACATGTGGCTTCTTCTGCTTCATAAAGCTGAAGTTTTTGCCATGACATCGAGAACAGAACATCCCAGCGTCTAACATCAGCGTGCAGGAAATAAACGCTTAAACCACAGAAACAGCAAACAAACAAACACAATCAAAGCATTTTTATTGGAACTCGTGTGTTTAAGTGTTCATATGAAATGTCTGGATTCTGTTATTGCGTCAGTTCACAGAGTACAGCTCACAGCTATACAAACATTTGCATATATGTTTGCATACATTTGCAAACTCCCGATACCTCAGCAGAGCTGGCAATATCATTAAGGACTACTGTCACCCCAGTAATCAACTGTTTGAACTATTACCGTCAGGCCGACGGTACAGGTCACATAAAACCAGGACAAACAGATTCAGGGATAGCTTCTTTCCCAGAGCTATCAAAATAAAAAAGTAAAAAAATAAATAAGCACAAAACTATTAAACCTGCTTAACTATACTTGCCATTGTCACTATATTATGCTGCTATCCTGTATATATTGTACTTATTATTGTCTGAGTACTACGGTTGTTTTATTGTACTTTTTATATTTTACATTTATATTTATTTTGCATTTTGCACCAAGGGAGTGGCACTCCAATTTTGTTGTACTTTGTACAATGACAATAAAGGCTATTCTATTCTATTCTATTCTATTCTATTCTATATAGTGTTACGAGTCTTAATACTTCAATGATAAACACGATGAAAAACACACTTCCTGCATCGTCCTGTTCATTCAGACTGAAAGTCCCAAAAACTCAGCTGATGGTTTTTTCTTTTCATCCACCTGCTGCACAAATAACTGAAGAACCTTTATAACACAGTAATAACACGTTACACTCAACACTGCAGGCATTCGCTGCATTTTATTAACCTTTGTGTTGTATTTCTATAAACATGGTTCACGAGCACAGGAGGAGCTCTGCTGGCTTCACTGATCTGAGTCCAGCTCACATGATTCACCAGTGCAGGTGTGTCTCACTCTTTACTCTCTCTGTCCTTTTGTCTAACAAACACTAACATTTAGAAAATACATTTCAGACATTTTTTGCAGAATTTTCTTCTCAGAACTGGAAATTGAATTTTTCTTTTCTGGATATTTACTGGACGTCTCCCCTCACGTCTAAGCTCATCTCCTTTCTAAGAAGTGTGATCAGTGGAAACATAATCGTGATTTTAAGAAGAAAGAAAGAACATTTGATTTCACAGATTTGTGCTTCACATTAAGCCGAGCTCTTTGCACAGATACGGATCGTTGGCATAAAAGACGGCGATCATTTTTGAACTTGCTTCAGCTCCTTTCTTTCGCACCGTGTCGATCAGGTCTCGAGCTTTCTCGTCTCTCGGTTTGGCTCTGGCCGCTTCGCCCTCAGCATCAGTTACCACGGTGACGCGCTGCAGCTCGTCCAGCAGCTTGTTCAGAACAGGATCCGACACTTTATCCACGAAGTTTACGCGAGCGAGTCGCAGCTTCTCTGCTGAGGCGCCGTTCCCCATCTGAAGAGGACTTCCACCTGGAGAATCAGCCGAGGATGAAGCTGAAAAAGTACATTTAGAGTCAGAAACACAGTGAGCACATTTCAGAGCAACATTTCTACAGATCAGTGAATCGAACCAGGACAGCAGCTTGGATCTCTGTCAGGTTTCAGTCTGAGTTAAGGCTCACCGGGCAGATGAAGGTCGTGCTCCCACACTCGTGTCTCCTCGGGATCTCGCACCATCAGCATCACTTCCTCTGCGTTCGTTGTCAGGATGATCTCAAAGGTCGGGTGGTAATTTGGTCCGTAATTTTCAAAAAACTCTGCACGCTGAAGCGAAATGGAAACGCACAATTGAAAACAGCTTTGTGGACAAAGCGTCTGCTGACACTCAGCGACTGATACTCACTGCAGGCTGTATTTTAAAGTCGTGCGGGGCGCTGCTCAGACTGTACTTTTGACCTTTGTGGAAATAACAGAAGGACGGCGCTTCGATGTACTCTGAAGCAGTGTGCTGCACTTTCACCTTCAGAGACATCACAACATTTTCTTAGTGCATGAATCGTTTCAGAAAAGCAAACAGATGCAGAACAATCAGAGGATTTATTCATGCAGAAGCCATTTAATGATTTCATGATAAAGTCATACGTCGTGCAGAGGGACGTTTCCTGGCAGCAGCATCACACCGAGGATGGGGCGTGGCCTGTTTCTCAGGAAGAGCAGGACTTGGCCACGAATGGGTTTCGTCATGTAATTGAAAAACCGCTTAACGAGATCCCAGACGAGGCCAAAGGCGGAGAGGTGAGGGACGTCCACGACCACGTGAGTCTCAGTGATCTCCAGAGGCTGTATGATGCTCATGCCATCATCCGTGATGTGGACCACAGAGATGCTGTCAGAGACCAGTGCTGGGAAAACACACAGCTTCGTTCACTGCAACAGCCTCCAGAAACTTTCCATGGAAAGCAAATCAAAGCATTTTCTGCAGGTTTAATTCTCCTTCAGGTGTTTCAGTGGCGTCCTTACCCGGCTCAGGTTCACAGTGTGGGAGGTGCAGCTGACGTATAGAGTCCTGAGGACACTCGATGCCGAACAGCGGGCCTCCGGCCACTTTGTGCGCTGGTTGGAGAACCAGAGGATCCCAGATCAGAGTCTTGTAGGTGACCTCACTCTCACGAGTCACATCAAAGACCAGACCAGTCGAAGAACACTGGAACAACCCTGGACCGGGAAACAGGAACCTGAACGACACAACGGTTCAACATGGAGCTCATTTATGTAGCTGTTAAATTCAGTCTAATTTAATTTATAGACTGCAAGACTGTCGTCACAATAGAATTAAATCCAAGGCTTTATGTTATTATATTAGTGAGAGAATCCTAAAAGAGGAAGAAACATCTATGGCAACATCCTCCTTCAACGTTTCCATCAGATGACAGTTAGATGATCACATTCTTCTCTTTTAATTAAAACTGCAACTTTACTTACTCGTGTGTAGGAGTTGATGGTCTGCCACTGCCTCTATTCACCATGACTTTGGTATTTTAACCAGTTAAGGTATAACTAACCAAGGCATCGTTAAAGTCTAAAGCAACATTTTAACAAATGTGTGTGTTGGGAAGTTGCAAAAATATAAGATATAAAACACTCAAACTGACATTGAACCTTGTAAACAGCCGTATATTAATTGGTTTCCAGTACTCCATCAATTGGTGACCAGCATCTACTGTCATACACAATCTGACATTCAGACTCAACCAATCACACATTTGTTAAAAACAGTTTTTAATTGTTCCCACATTCTTCTTTGCACATGTAAAGCACTCTGAGCACCTCTGTGTTTGCAGAGGACATAATCTCACAGTGGGAACATCGAGGCTTGCGTGTCGTACCTGTATGAAATGCCTGTTCTTTCTTTTCTCATCTCAGGTGTGAAGCTTGATCGAGCCTAAAAATCCAGAAAAGGCAAATGAAATATTTTCTCCAGTCAAACAAACTTGTAACGTGACACCATGAGAGAACTATTAGTAGATCTACTATTATTAAACACTCACAGTTTCCATTTCCAGCTTCACCACCCTGCACAGGGTCAAAGTTCCACGATTAACAGTGAATGCTGGGTAGAGAGGCTCGCTGAAAGTGGTGTGGAAGCTATGAATGAGAGTTTTTTTGTCACCAGAAAGTGAATAAAAGGACAGAACGCCGGCTGGCCAGTCCAGAAACAGTCCCAGTCTCCTGCGTCTGGCCAGGAAGGCTTGGACGTCGATGTGTGGGACCGGTATAAAAGTTTCCCTCAACCCGTGTCGGAAGGAGTAACCGTTTGAATGGGTGATATTGAAACACCAGCTTTTGTCAGTCCTGTCAATTTCTGTGTCCCAGTATCCCTTCCTCGGCAGGCTCTTATATGCAACACCAATATTCACAAATCCTTCCCAGTCCACCTCCCAGTAGCAGCGCCCAGTCAGAGCCTCTCGACACAGCACCTGAATCGTTTGGTCAAATCTCTCTGGATGATCAGGATACGACTGCTTTTCTTCAGTGCTGCTCACTTTCCTGTCACATTCAGACAGGACGAGGTTTTCATTCACCGTGTTGGGGTCGAATGTGAGATCACAGGCATCTATGAAAGAGATGCAGTGAGTTAAGCTTCAGCTCAGTTGATGTTATAGAGAAACTCAGTGACACTTACACTTGTTCAGAAGCTGTGGGTCGACCCAGTGCTCTTCATTGTGGTCCACACTGAGGCAGAAGAGGTCAGGCTGTTATTATTAGTAAATAAACATGAAATAATCTAATATGATAAACACAGGTTTCGTCAAGGGACTCTGACAGGAAATTATTGCCTTGAGTTGATAAAATTAGTTCACAGATGGAGAGAAAACAACCTTATCAGAGATACAAAACTCAATAAAAAAAATGGTCCGAGGACAAGTAATGTGTTTTAGCGCCTGAAAGCAAACAACTCCTGTATGACAAAGGTGAAGCAGCACTCAGAGACATGCTCCACCCTGTGGGTTTGATCTGTGTGGAGAAGGATTCGGTCTTCTTTCATCGAGCAGTGTTGTCAAACTTTACTCCAGATAAGCATTTATAGGAGCAGGTAAACACTGATAAAGCCAAACATTTCTAACAGGAAAAGACGTTTGTTTCTGTATCCAATCATGGATTTCAGCTTTTAGCACTGCTGTGAGGTACATTTCTCAAATCTCACTTTGACCTGGTCATTGGGACAAAGAGATTACAATGTTCTCATAATGTTTGTTATCTACAGAACCCAGGATTATTTATTTGACTTCACAGTTTTAGAGCTGAGGAGCTGTTAGCCACTGGAGTCGGTAATGTTGCCTTCAGGTACAGGTATTAAAAAAACAACAGCCTAAGATTTTAAATCTTTCTATGTAAAATCCCATTAACCACTGTTATTTATAACACTTACTGACTGAACTGCAGTCAGCACTCTGTTGCTCATGTTTAACCGGGACCTGAAACACTACAGTGTTTTAAAAGTTTTAAAAACATGTTCAGTGCCAACTTCTGTCAGTACAAGCGTGATGTCATGTGGTTGGTTGGCACTTACATTAGTTTATGTTAGCCAACTAGTGACAAGATGGATACCTCAGAGGAAAATAAGGACACTGAAACTAAACATCAGTGTAAGAGG
The DNA here is from genome assembly GCF_963576455.1 of Neolamprologus multifasciatus. Lineage (NCBI taxonomy): Eukaryota > Metazoa > Chordata > Actinopteri > Cichliformes > Cichlidae > Neolamprologus > Neolamprologus multifasciatus. The sequence continues at coordinate 1,218,027 of NC_140444.1, read as the reverse complement.
ATCACTTTAGTGCTGCAACATTGAATTTATGTTAAACTCAGGATGTGCTGTCCACTTTACTGTCTGTCTTTAGCAGGAAGTGACTGTTCGGTATTTGGCTAGCTGCACTCAAACAGGCAAATCCAGCTGTTAGCCGTGATGGTGGGGTTTGTAAAGCACTTTATAAACGAGGACTGTGTGGAGGAGAGTCTGTTTGAGTCACCAGACTAACAAACTGGAGTCCGACACCCCAGCTTTTCCTCATCAGAAAGAATCATAATCAGCATACTTTATTAATCCCTAGGGATATTATGTGGGTTACAGTTGCTCCAGCACAGTAACATTAACAAAAACAGACTAGACTGTTTGACAGTACTATATGTTAAAACATAAGAAATAGCACAATATATACAAATCACCAAATAATAAATATCCAGGGTTGACAGATGTGATTATAAATAATCATCAAGAATAATGACAGCAACATTATCGAGTAAGAAAAGAGTGTGTGTAAAAAGGATGTAACCATTGCAGTGATTACAGAGTGTTAGATAGAGGAGTTGTACAGGGAGATGGCCACAGGCAGGAATGATTTCCTGTGTTGGTCAGTGGTGCTTTTTGGTAATCTCAGTCTCTTAATGAGCGTGCTCCTGTGGCAAGCCAGTATGTCATGGAGTGGGTGGGAAGTATTATCCAACAATGTCTTTATCTTGGACAACATTCACCTCTCAGACACCACCCTAAGGCAGTCCAGCTCCATCCCCACAACATTATTGGCCTTGCAGATCAGTTTATTGAGTCTGTTATCATCAGGAACCCTCAACCTGCTCCCCCAGCATGCAACAGCATAGAGGATAGCACTGACCACAACAGACTCATAGAAAATCCAGAGCATTGTCTGACGTTGAAGAACCTCAGTCGACTCAGAAAACAGATGACTCTGGCCCTACCTGTAAAGTGTAAAGTATTGCCTATGTATACTCCAAGGTATTTATAGTCCTCCACAATGTCCAAAGCAGGTGTTTGCAAGATGCAATCAGCAATAAAATATTCTCTCTTTTCCCAAACACAACCAAACAGAACTTGCAATCCTCTGCTCCAAAGGCGTGTAGTCTAACCACTACACTATCCAGCTGCATGGCTATATATGGCTATATATGGCAATATATAGCCATATATATAGCCATGCAGCTGGATAGCGTAGTGGACTACACGCAAGTTCGATTCCCGCCTGGGGTGTCTGTATCCAGTAAGGGTCCTAAGGCTAGACCCCCTATGCTAAGCAAGCCTACCGCAGACATGAGCGAAACAGATATATATGAAGGCATGCCGGCTTGGACGTCGCCCGGATCAACAAGGTCCGCGTCAGGTGTTGAGGAACCAGGGCACCCTGACGAGAAGTGGGCTACTGGAACTAGAAGGCGAGAGGAACTGACATGAAAGATAGGATCATGGCCAAGCTTAAAACCTGGACCCCCCGTAGCCGGTTACCAAGATTACGTGAAGTACCCTCAGAAGGTCTGCTAGATGATGTTAATGCAGCACTACGGACGATACCTACAACCACGATTACCAACACTAACAAGCTGATCTACAATATGGCAGCAGTGATCAGTGAGATGCTTGGCTACAAGTTGAACAGCCACAAGGGGCAGTACCCTCCATGGAGAAGGAGGCTAGAGGCTAAGATGGGCAATACCAGAGGCGCAAAACACCAGCTACTGGCAGACCAAGCAGTCAGCTGAGACTGCAGGACCAGACTGACCAACCTGTGCACTGCCTGGATTGATTACAAGAAGGCCTATGACTCAATGCCCCACAGCTGGATACTGGAATACCTAGAACTATATAAGATCAACAGGACCCTGAGAGCCTTCATCAGGAACTCAATGGGGATGTGGCGGGCAAGACTGGAGGCCAACCTCAAGCCCATAGCACAAGTTACCATCAAGTGCGGGATCTACCAAGGAGATGCTCTGTCCCCGCTGCTGTTCTGCATAGGCCTGAACCCCCTCAGTGAGATCATTGACAAGACTGGCTATGGATACCGACTACGGAGTGGAGCAGTTGTCAGCCACCTCCTGTACATGGATGACATCGAGCTGTATGCCAAGATCGAACGAGACATCGATTCACTGATCCACACTACCAGGATCTACAGCAATGACATCGGTATGTCGTTCGGGCTGGAGAAGTGTAGTCGGATGGTAACAAAGAGAGGGAAGGTAGCCAGAATGGAGGGGATCAAACTACCAGAAGGCAACATTGCAGACATAGAGGACAGTTACAAGTACCTGGGGATCCCGCAGGCGAATGGGAACCATGAAGAGGCCGCTAGGAAAGCTGCAACCACCAAGTACCTGCAGAGGGTCAGGCAAGTCCTGAGGAGTCAGCTGAACGGTAAGAACAAGATCCGGGCCATCAACACGTACGCCCTGCCCGTGATCAGGTACCCTGCTGGGGTAATAGGCTGGCCAAAGGAGGAGATAGAAGCCACTGACATAAAGACAAGAAAGCTCCTTACCATGCATGGAGGGTTTCACCCCAAGTCCAGCACCCTGAGGTTGTACGCTAAGCGGAAGGAAGGGGGCCGGGGACTGGTGAGTGTCAGCACCACAGTCCAGGATGAGACAACGAACATCCACGAATACATCACAAAGATGGCCCCAACTGACAGCGTGCTCAGTGAATACCTCAGGCAGCAGAAACCCAATAAAGTGGAGGAAGAGGAGGAACCATCATGGAAGGACAGGCCCCTGCACGGTATGTACCACCGGCAGATAGAGGAGGTGGCTGATATCCAGAAATCCTACCAGTGGCTGGACAAAGCTGGACTGAAAGATAGCACAGAGGCACTAATCATGGCAGCACAAGAACAAGCTCTGAGTACAAGATCCATAGAGGCTGGGGTCTATCACACCAGGCAAGACCCCAGGTGCAGGCTGTGTAAAGATGCCCCAGAGACAATCCAGCACATAACAGCAGGGTGCAAGATGCTAGCAGGTAAGGCATACATGGAACGCCATAACCAAGTGGCCGGCATAGTGTACAGGAACATCTGTGCCGAGTATAACCTGGAAGTCCCGAGGTCAAAATGGGAAATGCCCCCAAGGGTGGTGGAGAATGACCGAGCTAAGATCCTGTGGGACTTCCAGATACAGACGGACAAAATGGTGATGGTTAACCAACCGGACATAGTGGTAGTAGACAAACAGAAGAAGACGGCCGTAGTGATCGATGTAGCGGTTCCGAATGACAGCAATATCAGGAAGAAGGAACACGAGAAGCTGGAGAAATACCAAGGGCTCAGAGAAGAGGTGAGAGGATGTGGAGGGTGAAGGTAAAGGTGGTCCCCATGGTAATCGGAGCACTCGGTGCGGTGACTCCCAAGCTAGGCGAGTGGCTCCAGCAGATCTTGGGAACAACATCGCAGATCTCTGTCCAGAAGAGCGCAGTCCTGGGAGCAGCTAAGATACTGCGCAGGACCCTCTGGTAGAGGACCCGAGCTTGAAGGATAAAACCACCCGCAGGGGCGTGCTGGGTAATATATATATATGTATATATATGTGTATATATATATATATACGTATATATATATATATATATATCTCCTCCGTGAATCGCAACCTTATCGTGGTGGAGGGGTTTGTGTGTCCCAGGGATCCCAGGGGCTATGTTGTCTGGGGGCTTTTGCCCCCTGGTAGGGTCTCCCATGGCAAATTGGTCCTGGGTGAGGGACCAGACAAAGAGCGATTCAGAAGACCCCTATGAAAAAAACACCGAGGGAACAGTTTACCCTGCCCGGGATAGGGTTACCGGGGCCCCGCCCTGGAGCCAGGCCCGGGGAGGGTGCCCGGGGGCGAGCGTCTGGTGGCCGGGCCTTAGTCCATGGGGCCCGGCCGGGCACAGCCCGAAGAGGAGACATGGGCCCATCCTCCCGCAGGCCCACCACCCGCAGGAGGTGCCATAGGGGTCGGGTGCATTGTGTGCCGGGTGGCGGCCAGGAGCGGAGGCCCTGGCGGACTGACCCCCGGCTGCCAAGACTGGCAATAGGGACATGGAATGTCACCTCTCTGGTGGGGAAGGAGCCTGAGTTAGTGCGTGAGGTTGAGAGGTACCGGCTAGATATAGTCGGGCTCACCTCTACGCACGGCTTGGGCTCTGGAACCAGTCTCCTGGAGAGGGGCTGGACTCTGTCTCAGTCTGGAGTTGCCCCTGGTGAGAGGCGGCGGGCTGGGGTGGGTATTCTAATATCCCCTCGGCTTGCTGCCGGTACGTTGGGGTTTTTCCCGGTGGACGAGAGGGTTTGTTCCCTGCGCCTTAGGGTCGGGGAACGGGTCCTGACTGTCATCTGCGCTTATGCGCCGAGTGGCAGTTCGGAGTACCCAGCCTTCTTAGAGTCCCTGGGGGGGGTGCTGGAAGGTGCTCCACCTGGAGACTCTGTTGTCCTGCTGGGAGACTTCAATGCTCACGTGGGTAACGACAGCGAGACCTGGAGGGGCGTGATTGGGAGGAACGGCCTCCCTGATCTGAACCCGAGCGGTGCTTTGTTATTGGACTTCTGTGCTAATCACAGTTTGGCCATAACGAACACCTTGTTCGAACATAAGAGTGTCCATAAGTGCACGTGGCACCAGGACACTCTAGGCCGTAGGTCGATGATCGATTTTGTAATCGTATCACCAGACCTGCGACCATATGTTCTGGACACTCGGGTAAAGAGAGGGGCTGAGCTGTCAACTGATCACCACCTGGTGGTGAGTTGGATCAGGTGGCGGGGGAGGACGCTGGACAGACCTGGTGCACCTAAACGCGTAGTGAGGGTGTGCTGGGAACGACTAGCAGAGGCCCCAGTCCGCGAGATCTTCAACGCACACCTCCGGCAGAGCTTCAACAGCATTCCGAGGGAGGCGGGGGACATCGAGTCTGAATGGACCATGTTCAGCGCCTCCATTGCCGAAGCTGCTGCATTGAGCTGCGGCCGCAAGGTGGTTGGTGCCTGCCGTGGTGGTAATCCCCGAACCAAATGGTGGACACCAGAGGTGAAGGGAGCCACCAGGCTGAAGAAGGAGTCCTATCGGGCTTGGTTAGCCTGTGGGACTCCGGAGGCAGCCGACAGGTATCGACAGGCCAAGCGGAATGCGGCTCGGGCAGTGGCTGAAGCAAAAACTCGGGTGTGGGAGGAGTTCGGAGAGGCCATGGAAAAAGACTTTCGGACTGCCTCGAAGAGGTTATGGCAAACCGTCAGGCGTCTCGGGAGGGGAAAGCGGTGCTCTACCTGCACTGTGTATAGTGCTGGCGGAGCGCTGCTGACGTCGACTGAGAAAATTGTCAGGCGGTGGAAGGAATACTTCGAGGACCTCCTTAATCCCACTGACGCGTCTTCCAAGGAGGAAGCAGAGTCTGGGGATGAGGGGAAGGACCCGCCAATTTCTGGGGGCGAGGTCACTGAGGCAGTTAAACAACTCCTTGGTGGCAGAGCCCCTGGTGTTGATGAGGTCCGCCCCGAGTTCCTGAAGGCTCTGGACGTTGTAGGGCTGTCCTGGCTGACACGCCTCTGCAATGTTGCGTGGAGATCAGGGGCAGTACCCGTGGATTGGCAGACCGGGGTGGTGGTCCCCATCTTTAAGAAGGGGGACCGGAGGGTGTGTTCCAACTACAGGGGGATCACACTCCTCAGCCTCCCCGGGAAAGTCTATGCCAGGGTGCTGGAAAGGAGAGTTCGTCCGCTAGTCGAACCTCTGATGCAGGAGGAACAATGCGGTTTTCGTCCTGGTCGCGGAACACTGGACCAGCTCTTCATCCTCTCGAGGATACTTGAGGGTGCATGGGAGTTTGCCCAACCAGTCTACATGTGTTTTGTGGACTTGGAGAAGGCATTCGACCGTGTCCCTCGGGGTGTCCTGTGGGAGGTGTTGCGGGAGTATGGGGTGTCTGGCCCATTGCTACGGGCCATTCGATCCCTATACAACCGTTGCAAGAGCTTGGTTCGCATTGCCGGCAATAAGTCGGACTCGTTCCCGGTGGGTGATGGGCTCCGCCAGGGCTGCCCTTTGTCACCGGTTCTGTTCATAATTTTTATGGACAGGATTTCTAGGCGCAGCCAAGTGGCGGAGGGCTTTCGCTTTGGTGGCCTCAGGATCTCATCTCTGATCTTTGCGGATGATGTGGTTCTGTTGGCTTCATCGGGTGAGGGCCTCCAGCTCGCACTGGAGCGGTTCGCAGCCGAGTGTGAAGCAGCGGGAATGAGGATCAGCACCTCCAAATCTGAGGCCATGGTTCTCAGCCGGAAAAGGGTGGAGTGCCCACTCCGGGTCGGGGATGAGGTCCTGCCCCAAGTGGAGGAGTTCAAGTATCTCGGGGTCTTGTTCGCGAGTGATGGGAGAAGGGAGCCGGAGATCGACAGACGGATTGGGGCTGCAGCTGCAGTAATGCAGACGCTGCACCGGTCCGTCGTGGTGAAGAGGGAGCTGAGTGTAAAAGCGAAGCTCTCAATTTACCGGTCGATCTACGTCCCTACCCTCACCTATGGCCACGAGCTGTGGGTAGTGACCGAAAGGACGAGATCGCGGATACAAGCGGCGGAAATGAGCTTCCTCCGAAGGGTGGCTGGCATCTCCCTTAGAGATAGGGTGAGAAGTTCGGCCATCCGGGAGGGGCTCAGAGTAGAGCCGCTGCTGCTCCACATCGAAAGGAGCCAGCTGAGGTGGTTTGGGCATCTGGTAAGGATGCCCCCTGGGCGCCTCCTGGGTGAGGTGTTCCAGGCATGTCCCACCGGGAGGAGGCCCCGGGGCAGACCCAGGACACGCTGGAGAAATTATATCTCTCGGCTGGCCTGGGAACGCCTTGGTGTTCCCCCGGATGAGCTGGAGGAGGTGGCTGGGGAGAGGGAGGTCTGGGCCTCTTTGCTTAGGCTGCTGCCCCTGCGACCCGGCCCCGGATAAAGCGGATGAAGATGGATGGATGGATATATATATATATATATATATACACACATGACGCGGCCCTTCTAACAAGAAGAAGGGCCACGTCCTTCAGATTCTCACAATACACACACATACACACGCACATACATACGCACCAACATTCCTCTGTCTATGAACAGACGTATTCACTATTGTATTACTTTTGTATATAAATAAAGACAAGTGCAAGAACAGAGCGCACATCACAGGGCCCCCCACTCTGGTGTGAGCGCTCTGTGGCCGCCCTTGCAAGTAAAAACTGCAGCGTGTGTGTTTCTACTCTCTGACTCTCAGCTGAAGAAGTGTCTTTAGAATAAATCTCATGACAGACTGTTAAAGACAACCAAGAAAGTGAGAGAGAGTCTATTTTTTGAGTTAAACTACAAAACAATTCAGACTATTTAAGACAATTTAAAAGCATTTAATACATCAAAATCACAATTTAGTTCATTTTCAGAAAGGTTAAGCAGTTCTAGCTCTGTAGTTCAATATTTTGATGGTCAAGATGAAGAAAAACTTTATAGGGAAGTTATGAAATCATTTTCATAACTTAGTGTGGAAGCTACACAGTGTACTGACTTGAGTTTTTCCAGTCTACATTCTGGGTCTTCCAGTCGCTCCAACAGCAGTTTCACTCCTGACACCCCAGGATGGTTGTAGCTCAGGTCCAGCTCTCTCAGGTGGGAGGGGTTGGACTTCAGAGCTGAGGCCAGAAAGACACAACCTTCCTCTGTGATCCCACAACATGACAGCCTGGAGAGAAAATAGCTCTTACTAAAGCATAGCGGCTGAAGCAACTTTGAACTTGTTTTGCACATGCAAAAACAAGTATTGATAAAAATAAACTACATCCTTATTATTTTCTTTGGTTTAAACATAAGAGCATAATAATAATAATAACAATAATAATAATGTCCTGCAGTTTAACTAATTGGTGTGTGTTATCTGGCTTCATGGATAGATAGAGTTGGGTATCCTCAATGGTCTTTCAACAGTTTGAACTTGTATCTTTTCTGACACTTAGGGAAATAATAGGCCAACTGAAAAGCTCTAATTCTCGTCATGATGTGCTTCCCTCTTGCATTATCAATAATGCCCTGAACACTATTGGACCCTGCATCTTCTTCTAATGAATTCATCACTCTTATCAGGCTGCGTCCCTACTGCTTTCAAACATGCAATGGTGTAACCTGTTATCAAGAAAAGTAATCTCGATCCTAATGTCCTTTCAAACTACAGACTGGTCTCCAAACTTCCTTTTATGTCTAAAATCTTAGAAAAAATATTTCTTAAGCAATTACAATCCTTCTTGGAGACAAATGGAATCAAGGAAAAATTCCAGTCCGGTTTCAAATCTCACCACAGCACAGAGACAGCTCTACTGAGAGTTTTTAATGATCTCCTTGTAACTGCTGATGCAGGGCGTCCTGTGGTTTTAGTTCTACTAGACTTGACTTCTGCCTTTGATACTGTTGACCTCAACATCCTCCTTTCAAGGCTAGAACATGTAGTTGGCCTTAAAGGCAAATTGTTTTCATGGTCCAAATCATATTTATCTGAGAGGACTTTCTCTGTCTCTATGGGCAATTATTCTTCCTCATTCACACCCCTCTGCTGTGGTGTGCTCCATGGGGTCTGTGTTAAGTCTTATTCTGTTCTCTCTGTGTCTGTTACCCCTAGGACAAATTTTCACAAACATAATATTTCCTTCCATTGCTATGCAGATGATATCCACATCTATTTCCCCCTGAATTTGGATCTTCAGTCCCCTTTATTGCCTTTGCTCAACCGCCTGTATGAGGTTAAACACTGGCTACTGAACAACTCTCTCACCCGTAATGAAAACAAAACAAAACGCCAAATTTCCAAGGCAAAGCCCTGTATACGACGTACAGACCTAGAAAAGCTCATCCATGCTCTTATTACTTCGAGATTGGACTATTGCAATTCTCTTTATCTAGGCCTCCAACTTTCCCTCATCCAACACCTGCAACTAGTCCAAAAGGCCGCAGCACATCTTCTAAGCGGCACCAGAAGACATGATCATATTACACCTGTCCCAGCTAACCTTCACTGGCTCCCCGTCAAATACTGCATCGTTTTTAAAATCCTTTTGTACAATTTTAAAATTTTAAATAAGCTACTTAATTGACCTCCTTGACCTATACATCCCCAAGAGAGCACTTAGATCCTCTAATCAGTGGCTCTTAGTGCAATAAATGTCCCGAAGGAAGACTAGGAGGGATCGTGCTTTTGCTTTTGCCGCACCTAAACTTTGCCTGCCGATTGATGTCCGTGCGTCGGAATCCATTCAATCCTTCAAATCACATTAAAAAACCCACCTGTTTAAGCTAGCCGTTGAAACAAATTAGATTTAAAATTTTTACCCGGTTCAGGTTTGTGCCATGCCACTTATCTGAAACCTTTCCGTAATTGATAACTGTATTTTCTTCATCCCTCTATTGAAACTGAAACTGAATAAAACATTTGATTCTTAGAAACTGTCAAAATGAAGTAAATACAACCTCAGATGAACAACATGACATATTACACTGATTTGTTATTTACTTAAAAAAATGAAGCAAAATGCAGAAGCAGTGTGTGAAAAATTGATTGATTGATTGATCATACTTTATTCATCCCGAGGGAAATTGGGTTAAGGCTGCCAGCCGTGCCAGCGCCGTCTTACCCTCCGACCATACATACATTACACAAACATCACATGGGGAAGACAGGTCAGAGGGGTGTAACATGGAAAATGCACAACATGAGGAAAGATAAGGAGAAAAAAATAACTCCCCCCAGACTGAGCTCCAACAGGGAGATCAGTTTGAGAACAGAAAAAACACCTCTGCACATGAAAAAACTCTTAATACACCAAAGAAACACATGACAAGCAACAGGGATGGGTAAAGGATGAGAGACATGTAGACAGCACATCCGGGCCTGCAGCCTGTGCGCTGGTCTCCTTGATCCACCATCACCAGCGGAGGGGAATAAGCGTCGAAGGCATTTGGAGGTGGAGGGGGGATGAGTGTACGTCTGCATGTGTATATATATGTCTGTGTGTGTGTGTGTCCAGAGTTCAGCTGAGACAGTGTCCTTCGCCCTGCCAGGCTAAGTAAACAGTCTTCCAGCCAACCCAGGTGGCCTTGTAGGGAATGGGAGGAACAGACTAAACACAGTCGTTATCAGGGTGTTGTTGTTCGGCTCCAGCCTTGAGACCGCAGCTGGCGCCGAGGGGGTATCCGCATGAAGTGATGGTGCTTTTTACTTTAGTGCGAACAACTCATATGAATTTCAAAGCTGTTCTTACAGTCCACACTGGTCTCTCAATCTCCCGTTGCAGAGCCGTGAGCTTCTCCATGCTGTTATCAAACCTACGCTCCGTGATGTTGTCATTCTTGTGCTCAAAGAGCCGATTCTGAGAACTCACGACCGCAGTGAGCTTTTCCAAGATGTGATCCAACTTGCACTCAGAGGTGTTATTCTGAGTATTCACAGCAGCCGTAGCTTCTCCAAGATCTTATCCGTGCTGCACTCAATGAGCCCATTTTGAGAAACTCCCGCCTCGTCCCATCGTTCCAATCCCAGCGGGCAGCCTTGTGGGGGTTTGAACAGCCGGTCACGCTTTCTTAATTCTTCGATAAGTCAGGGCCAAGCCAGCTCCGATCAGCCAGAACCCTGTTACCATGGTTCAGAATAGGTAGATATCTTCAGCACTCAGGCTCACCCAAGCCCAAACTTCTCGTTGAGAAAGGGGTGTCAATTGCATTTAGGGACCAGTTGATCCAATCCATAATTCCTCTTTTAGGTTTTAGAGAACAGACTGTGAGAGAGTGTTCCAGGGAAAAGTAACACAAAAAACACGAGACTAGACAAGGACACAAGAGGCTAAGCAGGGAAGCTAAGGGAGAGGAGGAGGAGGAGAAAAGTGCGACCGCCTTCGTCAAGAGCAAGAGAGAAAGAGGAAAGAGGAAATCAAGTATAGCCTTACTGTTTCCATTAGAATTAAGAAGGTAAGTAGCAGCCAGCTACTGATTATCAAATGCACTTGATTAACTGATCATCAGGAAATTTCACAATTTACAAAAGCAAATGTTTTGTCAGTTTCCTGGTCTAGAGCATTTAGGTGCATGTTAATGCAGTGCTATGGAGAAAAGACACCAGCATTTATCTTTAACAAGGAACTGTTTCCACCTATCAGTCTGGGATGAGTTAAAGGCCAATTCTGAAGTCCATCATTCTCAAGTGGAAGACACTGAAGACAGCTGCCATGCAGTGCTCTGATAAATTGCTTGCATCTAAGTTACCCCTCAGATGCAACAGGCTCAGTTAACATTTTTGAGAAGTTGCATCTGAAACCATAAGACTTCTGGAACATGTTCTTGATCATCTAAGAGGGTAAAGGGGTGACAGGACAAAGGCACACTGGAAGAGGGTCAGAGATTCATAATAAGTAATGAGTAAATGCAGAGAGGTGTATAAACACATAGTGAGTGAAGAACAAACACCCAGCGCATCATGGGAATCCTCCAGCAGCCTACGTCTATTGCAGCATAACTAAGGGAGGATTCAGGGTCACCTGGTCCAGCCCTAACTATATGCTTTAGCAAACAGGAAAGTTTGAATCTTAAAAGTAGAGATAGTGTCTGTCTCCAAACTGGAAGCTGGTTCCACAGAAGAGGGGCCTGAAAACTGAAGGCTCTGCCTTATGGTGGACCACAAGATTTGGTGGTACATACCATACAGGGGCCTGCCCTTTTATTATAGTTCCTCTTCTTCCTCCTCTTTGTTGGGTTTCTGCTGCCTGAGATTGTCACAAATCCCCAAGCAAATAGAGCCCGAATCCCAAAAATTTCAAAGTCAGACCGCACGCCCAGCAGCGGTTTCAAAACAGTCCCCCTGTTGAGTGGTAACAGTGGTAAAACAGTTCAGGTGGCCTGCCACGGGCCAATGGAGCAACATGGCAGCTCTGGTGGGTGGCCAGGGATCCGCTGGTGCCGAAACGGTTCAGGTGGGGGACTGTGGACCTGGCAGCGTCGACGCTGCAATTCTGGTGTCCAACCACGGGTCCAGTGGCGCCAGAGGGACCTGACTGAGTGGGTCCCTCCGGTGGCGCCACAGCTGCAGACGTTTGAGCTGATGGTGGTGTAGCAGCCACTGGCGGTAGATTGGGCGATGATACAGCAGCAACAGGTGAAGTGATGGTGGTGTGGTTATAGCACGCAGTGAAGCGGGGGGCTCATTGTGAAACCTAACCCCACCCTATCATGTGATTTCCTGAGGTCAAGAAAGGTTTCACAGAAATGAAGAAGCTTCTTGGATGAGAGGTGAAACGTCTTCAAGCAACTTATAGAAGTCCAGACGCTTTTCTTTCCAAGCTCCTTAGACTACAAATACCTGGATGACTGAGAACCTTCGCAGACGACGAGGCTTGATCCAATCTAGGTATGTGTGATGATCTTCAGGTGTGGCTAGCCAGCTGGCAGGGCCACACCCACCAGGCCTAAAAGTGCCTTTCACAGCCGCACCCATACACGCACACACACCTGCCTATACACACAAGCATGGACACAAGAACAGCAGCACAGTGCAGAACAACACATAATATAAAATTAGTCTGCAACTGTTCATGGACCCTGGGTCGCTCAGACCCAGGTCACTGACAGAGGTATTCACTGAGCATGACATTCCTGCTCATACATGCTTGGAACAATCTTGTCAAGTGGATGCGCAATGAGATATCATAGAGTGGCTCAAGCACGTTCATCATATGTTTAAACCCCTTGTTTTGCACAACTGAATATAAATAAGCCTCATGTCTGCAGCTATAAACACCCCAATAGCTTTTGTAATGGCTTTAGCCCGGTCAGACTGGGCAGCAAGGGCTGCTTAAATGCCGCAAACGCCTCTGCTCCTCAACTTGGACCGCTAATGCTGGCCATGACTATCGCTTGACAGACTGACCACACGCACCATAAACATACTTTTTTTTTCTTTGTCGAATCTTCGGATCACGTTTGTGCCAAACCGTGGGGTGGGATCGGTTCGGATCACGAATCAACAGTAATACGTTGCACCACTAGTTCTAGGCATTACCAGGATCCATGTGTGGGGCACTGAGTCATAGGCGTTCTTGTAGTCAATACAGGTTGGTCAGCCTAGTCTTGCAGTTTCAGCTAACCGCTCAGTCTAAAAATAGCTGGTGTTTTGCGCCTCTGGTATTCTTGCCAATTCCTTTCTGTCCCCCACTCCTGTATTGAGCTATATGCCTGTCCATCTTAGCCGCTATGATGCCTGACAGGAGCTTCCATGTGATACTAAGGCAGGTTATTGGCTGGTAGTTGAATGGGACCATGCCGGTCCTTAAGGATCAGGAATGTCTGGCTTTGGCTAAATCCCACTTCAGGGTCTGCAGCCTTAAAGGCCGCATTTTAAGGCCGATTACGTCACCGCGACGCGACGAAGGCTGTCCCAATTCGAAGACTGCTCGAAATGCGGCCCTCAAATGCGTCCTTCATTTCCCTGAATTTTAAGGACGTGGCGGTGTAGACTTCGTGGCCCAACATATCCCAGAATGCATAGCGCGGCGGAGGGTGTGGATAATTTTGCCGAAAAAAACGGCGCATGAGGGGCGCCTGAAGAGTAAACTTTAAGTACTGAATATTATGTCACTTATTTATGTGCAAATGTTTAATAACGGAGAACATTAAAACATTACTGTTGGCCACATGTCGGCAAAGTCATGTGACATTAGTGACGTTTGTACTAACTTGGTTTTAAAGCCTTTACTTTAAAATATACGCCGTTCAATAGCTGAGCTTAATCAGAGAATGATCAAAGCTCATGTAGAAACAAACAAACAAATGAACAAAAGATTTTCTCCTTCATTTCTGTCAAACAAAGCTGTATGAAACGTTTCCAGCTGTTAGTATCATGGTTGCTAGGCAACCTGGGCAGCGCAACGGAGGCTACACCGTCCCATTTCGCACTTCCGGCCTTAGCGGTCTTTAAGTACGCGGCCCTTGAGGATCATTGAGGCTGCGTACTTTAAGGCTGCAGACCCTGAATTGGGATACAACATTTGGTTAGCCATCTCTCGTGGACTAGCAGCTGGTTCATTTGTGCTGCCAGACGCTCATGAAGTGCAGTCAGCTTCTTCAGCCAGTAGGCGTGAACCATGTTAGAGCCTGGTGCTGTCTAACTCTTCATACTCGAGACCCTTTCATGGATGTCTGCCACTGTGATGGTTATTGGTAACTGTTCCCATATGCTCTTCCACCATTTCAGAAATTTGTGGGTGTGTTTTTTTGTTTGTTTGGCTGGTTTTTTTTTGTACTACTTGAACACTAAAGTGCCCCTCAAATGAGATGACAGTGCCAGTTGTTGCCCACAGCACATTTAAGTTTGTAATGGACACCTGGCTCCATCGGCAAATCCTCAATGCCTGGGTGGAGCTACTGGGCAAAACATTACACCGTCAGGACTTCAGTAATGACTCTGATGAGGGAACGGGCGGTGGGCTCTGTGCTATTTAGTTATTCGGGCATGTGTGTGAATTGCAGAGTGAGTAGAGGTGAGCTGCCGATTATTTTGGGAAGTTTTGTTTTCTCCTGTGTTGTTAGACCAGGGATGTTAGACTTTGTCATTTCTTTTGTTGCTTTCTTGAAGAGGTCAAAGGGGGACCGAAGTTTAGATTTGGGTTTTGTTTGTTGTGTTGGCCTTGGCTCACCCTGAAGCCGTACACGCCCCCTCTATCGTTGTTCTGAATGCCATTCGTGTAAATAAATTGTTATAAAAAGCCCGATGCTATGGCTGTGTCTGTTTGAGCATGGGGAGTTGCAGGACACCCTCCTCTTGTTATGGTCGTTCCGAGCCAGGTCATAACCAAGGGGCTTTAAAAAAGCCAACAAGGTCTGATATTTAAAAAAATCTTTACCTAAATGAGTATTATGCTTTTCTGAACAAGCTGTATGCTTGGCTTTTTTTTACTTTTAGATTTTACACCTTGATTTAGAATTTAACTCTCTTTGAAGTGGCAGTCCAGTGGGGTTAGGTTGCAACCACTGGGCTGCCACTTCAAAGAGCTGGCTGGCATAAGCAAAAGGCGGTTCCCATGCCCCATCTGTCTCTCCCGGAAATGCCAGCAATACTCGGCACAATGGTACAAACCATACAACTAGCCCAATGAATGCGCCCTCCACCTCTCCTCCGCAGCTGAGCCAAAACCACACCCCAAGCCAAATCAATCTCTGGTTGCTGGTACTTCTGCTTACGCCAGCTTTCTGTAACTTTTGCACCCCAGAAATTCTACAACAGAATGACTGAAAAGAAAATAATCAAGATGCTACAATGGTCAGACTGAAATACTATATCGTGTCCTTAAGAGAACTGTGCATACAAAAATTCCTGCCAACCTCAATGAACTGAAGCATTGGTGTAAAGAAGGGTGTACCAAAATTCCTTCAGAATGATGTGAGAGATGATAAATTAATACAGAAAATAGTTACCTAACGTTATTGCTGCTGAAAGTGGTTCTCCAAGCTAATGAATGAAGCCCCATTTACTTTTGACACACTGCATCTGCACTTTGGTTCAATTAAAAAAATGGGACAGTGTAATATGCCATGTGTTATTCATCCAGGTTGTTTTTGGTATTATTAATAATGCAACAATACCTGCCACCATGACGTGCTGGCCAGTAACAGGAGCACATTTAGGGAGAGTCTAAGATTACCCAAATGCACTACTGAACGATAATTCCTGCCTGTGGATATCTCTGTACAAAGAATTGAGTGTGCATTTTCTTTTTTACCATGACTATATCTGAACTACGTTATGAGACCAGAGGGTGTATCAGTACCTCAGTGTTTCCAGCCTACATTTTGAACTCCCAAGTCCAACAGAGAGCAGTTGCACACCTGAATCCTGCAAGTCATTGCAACTGAGGTCAAGCTGCCTCAACTGGGAGTTGGAGCTGAGAACTGAAGCAAACACTTGACAGCACTTATTTTTCAGGTAACAGCCAGGCATGCTGCAGAGAGAACAAAATCATTTGAACATCATATATGCAAGAGAGCAAAATGTGCAGATGATCCCATCACTAATTGTATTTACCTGAACTGCTCCAGTTTGCAGATTGGACCGATCAAAGCAGAAGGAATCACAGTCAACAGAGTTAATTCATCAATGAAATCTTCATAGTTTTCATGTATCTTCAACTCTCTTGTATGATATCCACTGTAATCCTTTGGATAACTGTACATGCAGTTAGTGAAGCTCAGGACCTTCAGAGGTGATTGTTTTGATTGAAGGATTGAGGCCAGAATGTGACAATTCCTAAAGTCTAGAGAAAACCCAGATAACCTGTGCAAAACATATCAGGTATAAACAAAGGATACCAAGGATAATTTACTGCAATTCAGTTACTGGACATATTTTATCTCATGTTTTAACAATTTAACTAAAAAGCTTAGAGAAACAGTTATTTACACTGACCTCAGTATCTCCAGTTTACACTCAGGAAATCCCAGTACATCAATGAGAGCATGAGGAAAACCATCACTGACGTTAGAAAAACACACCAGGCACAACTCTCTTAAGCAAGAGTCTGCTGACTGAAGAATGGGCAGTAGTACACCCAGGCAATCATTCCTTATATGCCCACTCTTAAGTCTGTTGAATCAGAAGAAAAGTGGAGAATGGCATGTCATGGTGGGTTTCTTATTTTCCTGGGCAATGAGAAAACATAAGTAGCAATGAACACTGTATTAGCTAACATTATTGTATCATAGTTATCATAACATGTATGCAGCAGCCAATACTATCAATTTCATACCAGGACTAACATAGGTTTAGGTATAACACACCAATCTGGACAAGACAGAAAAGGAAGTGGATGATCCAGTCGATATACTCAGACTTAAGATCAACAGAAATGCCTAAAAGTTCTTTGCACAATTCACACCATGCACTGTTGTGTTTTTGACACAATGTATATTTCACTAGCTGGGCCCACGTCCTCATTTTAGGTTTGACAGCGTTTTAGTGGGCAAAAGTGATGCTTTGACATGAATTGAGCTGCGGTTTGGGGAAGGCCTCGAAGGGGACTGGTGATGGCTCCTGGGCCTGGCAGATCCTCATGTACTAAATAGAAATGAAGAAGTTAGAAAATTGAGAACAAGGAGGGAGGGAGGGTGGGGCACGTAAACGAGAATGAACAGCTTGCAGAACGGGGGGAAGCGATATAGATGACAACCGGAAGGAGAGTGTTTGGAGGCGTGGTCCTGCTCCTGACATTCCGATAGATAATCTCCAAAACATTTATATAATCCAAAATACTTCATTCACTTTAGTCATTAAAGAGTTCAAAGTCAGCAGAGTATATTACAATTTACCAGATTTTAACTAGGCCACTAGTATCTTCCAGATCCTCTCCTTGTTCCCTAGAAATCCCATTATGACTACTTGCAGGTGCACATTTGCATGCACACTTCATATAGCGTCTCTGATGTATCAAAATTGGAAACTTTCAACTAGATTATGTTTTGTTCTTCATATGTACTATCACTCACCAGTTATCCACAGCTGGGCTCACTTAATCTTGGCTATTTGGCTAAATGAATTTTCGTCCCATTCTATCTAAACAAACTTTTATTCACCTACTAAATCGGAATATTTGTACTACTTACACAGCCTTCTTGCAGTTCTTCATTTGCTGGATAAGTTTTTGAGTCCCAGTAGACGGTGTGACAGAATTTGTCAGATCAAGTTCCTCGAGCACTTCCCCTGATATCTGCATCATGGTCGACAGTACTGCACAGTCAATAGGTGAGAGTCTCGCTCCTGAATCCAGATACATTCTGATGTCATCCTGAAATCTCTCTTCCTTCAGCTCAAACTTGCAGAGGAAAAGGTTCATGTACCTCTCTCGTGGGATGTCTTTGACATGGAAATTCTTCAGGTATCCCTTCATCTCTTCGGTGGTGTCCGAGCTGCTCTTTACCTGTGGCAGTAAACTCTGCAGCACTGTTTGATTGGACTCCAGAGAAAATCCAAGGAAGAAACACAGAAACAGATCTAACTGACCTTTCTCACTTTGCAAGGCTTTATCCACAACCTTTTTCTGCAAATCCAGAAAGCTCAGATCTGTCGGGTCGACACCCAGGAAAGACTTCAAAGTACTGAAGTTGTCCGTCAGGATGCAGTGGTGCATGTAGAGAGCTGCAAGAAACTCCTGAAAGCTCAAATGCACAAAGCTGAACATCTTTTTCTTGTACAGGCCTCGTTCTTCCTTAAGAATCTCTGAGCAAAATCCACAAAACACTGACGCTTCATCAACATCGATGCCACTTTCTGTGAGGTCGTCTTCATAGAATATGATGTTTCCTTTCTGCAGCTGTTCAAATGCCAACTTGGACAGGTTTAAAAGCATGGCAGAGTTCTGGGCTTGAGACTTCTTCTGTTTGGACCTCTTCTTGGAGCTTTTCCCTGCATATTTCTGTCTTGTTCTTTGTGTTTGAATTAGTAAGTAATAAATGTACAGCTCTGTCATCGTTGTGATGCCGCGGCTCCTCTCATCACTCCATCCTTTCCTAAACACCTCAGCGATGATCCAGCAAAACACTGGGATATGGCCCATGAAATAGAAGCTGATCATTCCTCTAAGACGAGACAGGATTTCTTCTGCCTGATTAGCAGTGCTGAATCTCTTCCTAAAGTATGACTCTTTCTGTTGCTCAGTGAAACCTTGGACTTCTGTCATCTGGTCAATGTATTTAGAAGGTATCTGACTGGCAGCTGCAGGTCTGGATGTTACCCAGAGCAGAGCGCGAGGCAGCAGGTTGCCTTGGATGAGGTTGGTCAGCAGCACATCGACTGTTGATCTTTGATCTATTTCACTTATTCTCACAGCTCCATCAAAGTCCAGTGGAAATCTGCTTTCATCCAAACCATCAAAGATGAACAGCACCTGCTTGTGAACAAGCTGCTGTGTACCTTCTAGGGGTTTTATTTCAGGGTAGAAGTGAAGGAGAAGCTGCAGCAGACTGTAGTCGGCATCTCTGAGCATGTTCAGCTCTCTAAAGGGGAGCACAAAGATGAAATCAATGTGCTGGTTAGATTTTCCTTCTGCCCAGCTTAGAGCAAAGTTTTGGACAGCAAATGTCTTTCCAATGCCAGCGATGCCTTTCGTCATCACTCTTTGGACTGTCTTGTCTCTTGTTGGTTGTTGCTGAACATGAATTCTTCCTGGTTTAAAGATATTTAAGAAATCGATCTGTTGATAAAACACCTGTGAAAACGATGACTGCTGATCTGGGACATTAAAATGATCTAGAATCTCATGTGATATGGAACCAAAATCCTGATCCTGCTGAGTGACGTAGAGCTTTGTGTAGATGCTGTCAAGTCGAGAGCGATTATCCGATGTGCCCTCATTTATCCAGGTAAACTTTTCCTGGAGATGTTCTTTAACCTTTTGTTTAACACTGCCCACGACTTTATCCTGCTCCATGTTTGCAGCTCTGTCTTCTCCACACTGAACCTAGTTCTGCTGTCACTTGTTCTCTTTATAGGTGGAATCCTTCTGAAGGGATTAAAAACCTGAAAGCAAGAAAATAAATAAAATGTCCCTTTTCTTGTAGTATTACAGTGCAGTGATATCCATAAGCATTTGCTTTTTTTAATCTTTTTGTCTAAATAGATTTTCCATTTTTACATCCACACTCAACACTTTCGCACTACAAGTGAAGAAAATGATTTCAGACTAGGACTGGGCGATATATCAAGTTTCTTAAAAATATTGATATATTTTTATACGAGATATAAGATGTGACAATATATTCTCCGTTAATGAGTTACCGCGCATCGCCCCGTGCGTGGGGCTGGACAGCGTCAATGTGTTAGCGAGCTAACTGCGCTAACGAGCTAACCACGCTAACGCCATACAGCCCACAGGGGCCGCACAGCCTAAAATCCTTTCATTTTCTCAAAAGTTGACAGCACGCCTTTCTGTGTGAATTCTGGTTGTGCTTGATGACCGCGAAGCGATTTTATGTGGTACACAGCGCTCAGCAATCTGTCAAAAAATGTTTTAGTACGACTTTGGTAAGCTACGGAGCTGCACCGCTTGATGGATTGTTAGAGCATTACGGCTAGTGATGTTCGATTCGTGAACGAATCGTTCAATACTCGAGAATCACTTTACTGACTCGTGAATCATGATTCACAAGCCCAACTGACTCACTGACTCATCCCTGTTTCTGTTAGCAAACTAATTCCATTAGTAGAAATATATCTAGCTTAGAATTAAAATTGTGTGTGGGGGGGGAACAACAGCCAGTTTCTTAACAAAAGCATTTCTGCTCTGAACTGGAAGAAAAAACCCTGAGTAGAAGCTTATATCAAGAAAATAGCTCCTCGGTTCACAGTAGCATCGCTCTGCTAACATGCTAACAGCACATTTGAGCTACTCACCCCCTCCCTTCCTGTGCTGAATCGTAAGCGTAAGCGAATCACTCAGGACTCGCTCACCCCCTCCCTCCTGTGCTGAATCATAGAGCAAACGAATCACTCACTCACTCACCCCCTCCCTCCTGGCTCACAGCTTCTTCTTCTTCTTGGTTGGCAACCAATGTTAAGGCGCATTACCGCCCCCTGGCTCACAGCTCAGTGGACATTTAGATGAGAAAATATATATTTAACACATTTAAGGAAAATACTAATAAAATACAAATAAACAAATTAAATGTTTATTAAGCAATTTTGATAGGAAATTGCTTAATTTTAGAAATGTTTTTGCTCTTTTTTTGCTCTATAAAATAGTTGTTTTCTTTTAGGATCATTTATCTTAGCAGTGGGATTTACATGAAAAGAGAAACAAATTAAGTTTGAGTGAAAATGTAAATTTTTTGCACTCTCTGGTCAACTGACTCAGTGAATCAAATGACTCAAAAAAACAGATTCACTTTGGTGAGTGACTCATTAAAACTTGATTCAGTAAAAAGAATCAAAGTTACCATCACTAATTATGGCTACCGAGGAGCCTCGCGGAGTGATACGTAAAACTCCAAGCTGTCAGTCACGCAGCAGAACTTGGGAGCAGAGCAGCTGTGAAATCTGTCTCTTTGTTATTATGCTCAGCGTCTTTTAGTTTACATTTTGACTGCACAATTGTGAGCTTTTTGTTATGCACAAAAACAACATTGTTTTATTTATGAAGCATAATATATGCTCATAATTTATTTTTGAGTAATTTTTTCATGTACATCTACGCTGTATGTTAATAAAAGTGCCTGTGTGACATCTGGGAAACAGCTTTGACTAAGAACTCTCTTTTTGTTCTTACTTTATGGCTTTAAAAAAAATATCGAGATATATATCGTATATCGCCATCCAGCTAAAAAATATCGAGATATGAATTTTGGGTCATATCGCCCAGTCCTATTTCAGACAATGTTATAAATGCATAAAAATGACACAAGCCTTACCCTTTGATAAGACAGTTGAAATTTATCTAAGGTGCCTTATAAAGTTTCTCTGAACTTAAAGACATTTCTACAAAATGTGTTAGTCCAGTTGTGGCAAACTCAGCTGACTGGACATGATTTAAAAAGCAATATGACAGTCTATGTAACATCTCCCAGATGACTGCACAGTACAGCGTAAAGAACCACACCCAAACTTTGTTAAAGACACATGAAAGCTAGTTTAGTTTCATTGTCTTATGCACCATAAAGATACCTCAAGCACTCTGTTCTCAAGAATTCTCCATCAAAAAAACGATTTCTGCTTGTGGCTGGAAGGAGGCATGACGCGACCACGATTTTGGTAACATTTGACTTTATTTTGGTTGCTGCACCCTAGCTGCCAGCGACACAAATCCATAACAACAACCCAGTTCAGTCTTTTAACCCAGCGAGGTGTCATTGTGGATGCCCTGCAGGTATGTTTGCCAACCCTGCAGTGGCGCCACTGACCATGCCCTGCCACATACCCCCATCGCCCAACTGAGGCCGGGGAGCCATCTGGCCAAACCTACTCCCCTACAGAGAACGGGAGAGGGAATCAGACCGAACAATCGGCACCCCCGGCCCCTGGCCCAGAGACGGTGAGTTCAGCTAGCTAGCCGCTCCCACCCGAGGAGTGGGGATGAGTGCAACAGCAGGCTGCGTCTTGGCTGATTGCACCCTGCGGCCGGTACAGGTGCCTGAGCAGTCTGGACCTCTGCCACCACCATTTGGGCCACCAAGGCTCAGCCAGAGCTACAGCAGGGAGACGGAGCGCCCCCAGAACCCCAAGCCCATCCTGGACCCACCCAGGGGCAGCCAGGCCACCAGGGCAGTAACCTACATCTGCCAGCACAGACCCTCCACCAACCCTCCTGTACACAGCCACTAGGAAAACACCACCCAAGATCCACCACAGCCCCAACCAGGTCATGACCACAGCCCCCGGGTTGAGCCCCCCAGGAAACCCCGGACACTCCAACCTCTAACCCCAAACCAACCACAATATCAAAGGAAGGACAAAACCACAATTTTTGAATTGTATTAATTGCAGACTGGGATTTCTAATCACTGTCACATGCAGGGCAAATCTGTGCGATATCTGAGGCCAGAGGTTTTGGTCTAAGCTGACTGAGCTGAACAATTTTCATCAAAAACACACAAATCGTGGAGGACTGTGTCTAACAAGAGATCAGATCATCCGCCATTAGTCACTGTAACCTGTGAATAAATAAGGCTGTTGAAATAAAACCTCTACAGGGCAAAGGTGCGTTAGACAGCAGGCGCACTTATGAGTTTATGAATCTGGGTGTTGCTTCTTTTTAGCTGCAGTTCAACATTAAGGCTGTTTAGAAGCAGCTATTTTCATATAAAACTACATATAGATTTATCACAAGCTAACCTTTGCTTTCACAGACTCTTCAAACTCTCAAATTCGCCATTATGAACTCCACGCTACTGGGTGGATGTTTGGATTGGGCTGATGCAATACAGTCCACTTCCTTGTTTCTGTACCTCTGTATGAGCCTGTGGAAGTAAAAAAGAAAAAAGAAGTTCCTGCTAGAAAAAGATCCCAACCAGCAGATGTAACTATATAAAAGAACTGCTGTCAGCATAAGAGGTAAATTACAGTAAGGTAACTTTGAAGAAGACAGTTTGTGCAGGAGCTGTGTGGATTGTAGCGTCAGAGTCAAGCAACACTGTAGACATGTCTGTCTGCACAGAAGAATAATCAGACATGAGAGAAAGATCATACCTGATCCAAAAAGCACTTCCTGTCTGAACCAGCTCCTCACTGTGGACCACTGAGCTAATCATTCAATCTAATGCATTATTTCTATGTGCGCAGCGATGTTCCTGTTGAAGGGAATGAAGGCTGGAATCAGAAAAAATTATCTCCCCTGTATCCGGTTGTTCCTGTTAATGTTTAACCAGGCTGCCTCTGACAGGTGACAGTTCACCGACCCATAAAGCAGCACAGCGGGCCTCGCTGCTCAGATCCATCTGTAGGATGTGTGCAGATCCACTAAAACAGAACCAAACTACAGTTACTGACTCATTAACCTGCAGCGTCTACAACCTTCATCCCTCCAGCTCAGTGTATTGACAGTAGGTCAGCCGGCAGCACAGCGCCCTCTTGTGTCTGCTGTCTGTATTACAGTATAATACTGTGTATGTGGAAACTGACAAGTTAAATGCAGGGAATAAATGATTGAGCCAAAAAACATCCAGGAGTTCTGTTTATTGGAAGTTCAAGTATTAGTGTCAACTGCTGAAGCAAATTAAATCTTTTTTTTCTCCCCTCTTTATTTATAAAGTTTTGCACATGTAATTTGACATATCAGGCCCAATACAGCAAGTACCAACCGATATAATGACATATGTCAAAACAAATTAGGCCATTAAAATTCGGATGATAACAATAAAACAGAAAAAAGAAAGAAAAACAAAAAAAAAAACAACCCACGCACAGAAAACAAAACAAAACAAAAAAAATTAAAAAAATCAACTCCCTCCCAAAACCATAACGAAAGGGAACCCTGTGGTACAAAAGTTTAGTCTGTTGTAAATGTTTTCAGTTAAAGTAAATGATAAAAAGCTGCCACATCTGTGAGAACTTAACATTTCCTCTGAGTCTAAATTTTATTTTCTCCACTTTTAAAAAGAACATAACATCTTCCAGCCAGCGTGATCGGGCTGGAGGGTGAGGAGCTTTCCAAGACAGCAAAATTCGACGCCGTGCCAGCAGTGAAGTGAAAGCGATAATATCCAGTTGCTTATGACTAAGGTTCAGGGTGGCGTCCTCAGAAACACCAAAAATGGCAACTAGTGGACATGGTTTGAGAGTAACGCTCAAAACATGAGAGAGCACTTCAGAGTAAAAAGTCCAGTATAATTGACGTGACGGGCAGGCAAAAAACATACGAGTTTAATCACAGGGGGAGGTGTTGCATCTGTTGCACAGGTCAGGTATGCTGGGGTATATTTTAGATAGTCTAGATCTTTAGAAATGTAATCTGTATACTGTCTGAATTAAATCTTTTTAAATGACACATATTTCTCCTGAATTCCTTCTGAAGATTTGGAACACGACAGACTCGTGGATGCACCACAGGCTAAACAGATCTGTTATAGAGCCTGTGCTGCACACTCGGGTAAATCTGCTCCAGAGTCACTTTGCTATCTGGGGAGAACCGAGAGAACCTAACAGCTGAAAAGCATGTATGTTAGCTGTGCCACTGCAGCTGCTCCCAGATAAAGATGATAACACTGCTACAAAACAGCACAAGAGAAGCACAATACGGGAAGTAATAGTCTTATTACGTCCCGTATTGATTACTGTAATTCCCTCCTATTTGGTCTCCCTAAAAGGTCCCTTCATAAACTCCAACTTCTTCTAAATTCTGCAGCTCGGGTCATAACTCTACTCCGTTAAGTGCTCATATTACCCCAGTTCTTCAGCAGCTTCACTGGTTGCCCAGAGAAGCCAGGATAAATTTTAAAATCTTACTTCTTACATACAAATGTGTCCATAAATCTGCTCCCTCATATTTGTGTGACCTGCTCCATATCACCACTGTTTCCCTCTCAGATCATCATCTGCTGTTCATCTTACTGTTCAGTCCACACGTCTCATCACTGTGGGGAACAGAGCTTTCAGTCGCTCTGCTCCTCGAATCTGCAACTCTCTTCCTCCTGCACTAAGAAATATTGTCTCCCTCTCCGTATTTAAGTCACAGCTCAAAACATCTGTTTAAACTGGCTTATTCGCTTTAATGCTGATTTTATCTGTTGTCACGCTCTGTTTTGTCATTTTAACTTATTTCATGACTACTGTTCCTTTTATTAATTGTGTTTTTTGTAAGGTGACCTTGGGTTTCTGAAAGGCGCCCTCAAATAAAATGTATTATTATTATTATTATTATTATTATTATTATTATTATAACACTACAAACATTTGTATAGTTCTGTTTTATCCTTGTTATTGTGGCATATTAAGTGTAGGTCCACTATGCAAACTTAGACAACAAAACACGTTAAAATGCATTTGCCAACAAACATGACAGTGACTGTATCTCTCTGTAGGACCACCAGTGGGAAATTACAAGCTTCCCCTCATCATAAAATACATTTTAAAACAAAGTGTATTCCTATAAAAACTCCTGCTGCCAAATGTAGACTACATCAGCTCCACATCTGTGAGGCCGAGTTAAAAACTTGAAGCCCCATTTTTGTGGAGAAAAGAGTTTGTGTCCACATCACGAGACCAGAGAAAAATATTTTACTTCTGCAAACTTCTAAATGAGAGATCAAACCGTGAGCCGGCTGAGCTCGCGGTTTGATTTCAGTTTGGTTCAGTTTTAGATCCACTAAAGCTGAACCAAACTACAGTGACTGACTCATTAACCTGCAGCGTCTACAACCTTTATCCCTCCAGCTCAGTGACTGTAGAAAACATGGACGACGCGACCCCGCCTCCTACCATTGTGGAAAAATAAAGCCAAAATACCCGCTTGTGGAGGCTGACATCTTGCAAATTTGGAGCCAGAGTCTGCGCAGTAGTGACTTGAGGTGGAGCGACTGTGTAACGCTCCCGCCCACACACCCGCTGCACGTGACCGCAAACACGCCCCCTACGCTTTTTACGTAGCCCGGCTGCTCGAGTTTTTTTTGCTGGTTTACCGCGACTGACGACTCGTTTAATTAAGGTAAATACAACCACGTCACTGTTATAAAAAGACACACAGCTCATCATCTTATAATTCTAAAATCACTCTGTTGTTAATTCGTTAGCTAGATTAGCCGCTAGCATACGCACTGTGTTGGAGGCTCGTTGCTAGCTAGTTAGCGATGCTACACACCTGCTACTCTAATAATCTTCAACACTTATGTTTTTTTTATCCATTTTTAGACAGCGATGAGATCAGCTGCACACTCTACAGAGGCCCAGAGTTACTGTTAATATCAAAAATATAATGCTGTCCTTTGAGATTTTAACATAAGACTGTGAGTGTAATGGATCTAAAACTGTTTAAATCTCTACAGCCTGGTAACATGGAGACTTTAAAAACAGCAGCAGGTTTCAGTAGTGTAGTCTAATTTGTTCTTTTCATTTAATAATAGAGTCCATATTATATCAACAGCTACATTCACCCTGGAGAGAAACTAGTGAGGGAGACCATCAGGACCAAGCTGGGTTTCTGGGTCCAGAGGTTTGGAGAAACTTCTTCCCTTTCTTTCATCACAGCTGTCCTGTGCCAGATGTTCTGTTGACCTGCTGTAAGAGGCATCATTTAAGAAACACCAGGAAGACTGAAGCTCATGGCATTGATCAAGCAGGACTCATGATCTTCACCAGCAGCTCCCTCACAGGGAAATCTTCAGCACTCCTCCGTAGGCCCGCCCCAGCAGATGGATAAACCCAGCATTTCATCAACACTGTGATGAGACCTTTGCTTTGTGTAATGTTATAAATACTCAGATACTCCCCAGAGGCTCCAGACTTTTATATAAAGATATTATATTCAGTCCTGTAGAAAGTTATATATTTAAAAATATGTGATCCTCTCTGGTTACTCTGGTATGAATAACTCTGAATCACTTTATGGTAAATAACACACTATCTGCAAAAAACTGTGAAAGAATTCCAGATGACAAGTTTGTAGTTCAACATACAAGTGACGACCTTTGACCTTCATCAGCTTTTATTTAATTGTGTTAAGAGAAAATCTCATATGCTCTTCATGCAGCTGAGTACATCAAGTGTTTAAAACAGAAGGTCTGAGATACAAACTGAGGTCCTGTTAATGCTGATATATAGTGACACAGTTACATGAGTGATTAATCCTTTTGTTTTTTTGTCTTTAACTTTACCAATAAAGCTGCAGCCTTCACTACAGCACATGTGGTACTCTAACCTTTGTACTGTTTCCATCAGTTCATTTTGCAGTTAACATGTGAACATGTTGGATGATCTGTCTGCTGTCACTGGGTGGTGCTGAGGTCTGAATCTGAGGGCAGCTCCTGTAATCACAAAGACAACAGAACCATCAAACTCACATATAAATTTTATCCCTCAATATTGAAATAAAGCTGATTCTTCTGTCCTCACACACTCAGGATCTGAAGTTCTTCTCTTACATTTTTTCAGTATTACAGTACACTACAGTACTTTAATCCATAGTTCCTGATTAATGAGGAGTTACTGAAGTACAAGCTTTTAAAAAAATGTTACTGTCTTTACAGATGTGGTAAGAGACTGAAAACATGCTGTTTGCACATCTTTAATATTCAGCTCTGCACAGGAGCTGCAGCAGGGTGCAGCCTGTTGCTTTTACAGTATAATACTTGTAATAAAAGTACAGTAACAGTAATTAGTGACTGAGCAGCCCGGAGCGTTTCTCTTGATTTCTTTAGTAAATGCATTCACCTGCACAGATTAGCTAAACGAACCCTGACATCTTAGCTAGCTAGGTCTCAGGAGCTAGCTAAGGACGGTAGTTACGGAGTAGCTTACAAACACGTTTAACTTACCGAAACAGTGCAGCGGGGCCTCGGGTCCTTCTGTCGGGTAGTCCAGTTTACTGAAGAACACCTCAGGCTGTCAGGTTAAAACACTCGGTCGTGTTTTCGTAGCGTAAACGCTGGCCCTCCTCTCAGAGCCTACGCTCTATCTGCTATTCCCGAACAGAGATACGCAATTTTCTCCGTGACTGCAGCTGTCACTACAGTCATTGGTGGGACATGACAACAGCGCCACCTGCAGGAAGATTTTCTCTCTGTCTGATAGCTCGTGTTCTGAGACCTGACGATGTCCTGAAATGTACACCGTACTGCGCTTACGTTGAAGACTTTATTTCTGGACCGCTTCACTTCCGCCATTTTTCTTCAACCTTTGACTCGCAATGAATCCTGGGATATGGAGGGACACGAACGGTTTACCCGAGGCGTCATTCAAATCTGCGGCTGCGCAGCTGTGAGCGCGCGCCAGGGGCTTCTATCAACGCGTCTGCGCGTGCGTTCTCTGTGACTCACGTTCTTTTGCTTTGATCTGTCAGCCACGTCACAGGCAGGGAAACCCTTAAGTAGGGGCTCTCACACAGAAACGTCACAGCTCATCTGTTTGCAAATGTTCAACAGTCGGCGTTCTCTAAAGCAAGAAAACTCGCACACTATTCACTTCAATCTAGAAAATCACAGTTGCGACACAACAATGGCTCCACCCAGCAAAGACGAAACTTCATTCGTGGTCACACCAGAACAGATTATGCCACCAATCAACCGGTGCTTTGAAAGGCTCTCTGAAGTTCAGTGGAGCGAGATAGAAAATGGCACGTGCGACTCGGGCGTCCAAGCGGTGCTCGCTGATATGATTTCTGAAATCATTCAGATCGCCTCTGTCAGAATCCTTGAAATAAACCTTCCTGTTATTCAGGATCACATGACGAAGGAAGATCCGGAGCCTTTAGGTGCGGGGAAAATAAGCCCGTCCCTCGGAGACTCGATCTCAGCCGCCATCGCCAGCGCTCTTAACGTCCCGGAACAGCGACATGAGAGCGCTGACGAGCTGACACGGATGGTTGAGGAAGAGATCTCCGAAAAGGTCAGCTCAACAATTGCCCTGATCGCAGAAAGCCCTGATTTGCCGCAAGACCCCGCCGTTTATGTTAGCGGCAAATTGAGTAATATTAAAAAGCTGCGCCGCATGGTTTGCCACGCTGCCTCGTGCCTTAAAAGGCACGCACGTAAGCTGCGCTGCCGGTGCGTGTCAAGGGGGTCTGATTCCGGTTCAGAAAGCACGGATTCAAAGGTGTCAGTGCAATCAGCAATCACAGAGATTTCTGTGATTCTGTCATCAAGGAGCTCAGATGGAGAGATGACAGAAGGAGATAAAGGTTCAGATGATGAGGAGAAAGAAATTGAGCTCCCAGACCAATCAGCTCTAACAGAACAAGGCCAAATCAAAGCCACTGCAGAGAGCCACAGTATCCGAGCTGCAACCCCAGTAGAACAGGTTGCAGCTGACATTGTAAATGAGATACTTGGAAACCTGGATTCAAGCAGTGAAGAGCTCTGTGACAGCTGTAGCTTACCCAAACCTGCCTTTAATGCAGGATTCATTATCAACAAGGTGAGAGACTTCTTTTCCAAATGTGTGCCGTCCACCTCTCACTCCGGCCTCAAAGCACGCAAACATCGCTTTTGCATGTTTGCGAAAAAAACAATTTGAAAAGATGAAAAACGAGCTGAGACAAGAAATAAAGACAAACAGGAAATATTTTGTTTGTCTAAAAAACGTTTGCAAGCAGCCCAAGAGTGACACGGTGCCCTCCGATGAAAGCATAGCTGTCAGCCTCTCAGGGTCAGAGCCTCATAGTCCTCGTCCCCAGAGCGCAAATCAAGCCCCTTCCCAAAATATGCTTCTACGGTACATTCGTTTTTCTCCACTCGACTTTGGCGCCATTAGATCCCACGTTAATCGGTTGTTTGACAAACTAACTAAGAAAGAAGAGCTCTCCATTGAAAAAACCTTGGAAAACTTTAGAAATAGTGGGACAACCAGAGACTTTACTGTGGACTTAACGGCAAAAGTGTTTGATCTACTGATGACGGATCGAATGTATGAAATCCCCGAACCTCTAATGGGTAGATCCCTCTCAGACACCGTCATCTCCAGGACTCCACGACAAACACAAGGCTCAAAGCGTCCCTATTCTGCTGAAGTCCTCTATGTCCTCATAGAAGACGCAGTAGAAAGGTTTCTACAGAAGCTTTTACTCTGGCTGGACAACGAAGACAAAGATCAAGTGATTCAAATGGACAAGGTGTCTGAGGCTGTGAATGACATCCGAAACTTTATTAAAAGAACACAGACCCCAAAGCAGGAAACAGATTCAGCGAGCAGTGGTGAGGAACCTGTACCATCACCTCCAACGTCAAAACCTGGGAGCATTTCTCCAGAAAAATGCTCTCTGGCATCTGATAAGTCCCCTCCAAGACCAAAACCTGGGAGCATTTCTCCAGAAAAATGCTCTCTGGCATCTGAAAAGTCCCCTCCAAGGCCAAAATCTAGGAGCATTTCTCCAGAAAAATGCTCTCTGGCATCTGATAACTCCCCTCCAAGGCCAAAATCTGGGAGCATTTCTCCAGAAAAATGCTCTCTGGCATCTGATATGTCCCCTCCAAGGCCAAAATCTGGCACTGCACCTGCAGAGCATCCAGAAAAATGCTCTGCAGGTGTTTCAGACTCTCTCATGGTTTCCTCTAAAATGTCAGAGAATGGTTCTGTGTCTTCCGAGGTTGAGAAAACGTCCGATGACCTCGCCTTCTTCCTCTTCGCGAGCGTTCTTATAAAATCTAAATCTAAGACCAAACATTCTGTGTCTCTGTCAGCAGAACTAGACATGGCCATCAACCGTCTGAGAGACCTGATCAAGCCTGAACTCAGCAGCACAGAGTCCACCACGAGTCTCATCAATGACCAGAAACAGTTCATGAAGAAAATAGCCAAATCCCTCATCAGGGAGTTTGGCTCCCCAGAACGTGTCTTACATGCTGCGATGGAAAGTAATTCATCTTTTGATGAGGCTGTGATAAGGCATCTAAAAATCAGCCTGGGAGTCATCCCCAGTCCTCCAAAGAAATCCAAAATTTCCAGGTTCTTTTCAGCGGTGGGAAAAGCTCTGCGAAAGCCCTTTAGGTGGTGCATTAAAGCCAACGATGATTAAAATCACCATGCTGGCTTTCCCCCACTGCCCTGCTTCTTTTAACATCTTGAGGCAGAATTTTAGCACCAAATCAAAATTTAAACCATAACACGTCCCGGGGCTAGCGATGTCTCCGGTCGGGCAACCAAAATCTATCTCAGCCCCGCCCGTCGGGCTATATGATAGCTCATCGGGCTATATGATAGCTCATCGGGCTATATGATAGCCCGTCGGGCTATATGATAGCCCATCGGGCTATATGATAGCTCATCGGGCTATATGATAGCTCATCGGGCTATATGATAGCTCGTCGGGCTATATGATAGCTCATCGGGCTATATGATAGCTCATCGGGCTATATGAGAGCTCGTCGGGCAGGGCTGAGATAGATTTTGGTCGCCCGACCGGAGACATCACTAGCCCCGGGACGTCGGGCTAGCAATTTTGCGAGCCCTGATTTTTAGATTGGCCCTCAAATCCAAATTCTAACAACTGTAGTTCACGCCATCTCGTCTCCTTTTTGATTTCCATCCCCCCAACCGGTCGCAGCGGATGGCCGTCCCTTCTGAGCCCGGTTCCGTGGAAGTTTCTTCCTGTTAAAGGGAGTTTTTCTTCCCCACAGTCGCCTCGTGCTTGCTCAGAGGGGAATCATTTGATTGTTGGGGTTCTCTGTAGTACTGTAGGGTTTTGACCTTACAGTACAAACAGGGAGGAGACTTTGTGATTTGGCGCTTTTAAAATATCTAATTCGGCATGAAATAAAAAAAGAAATCTAAATGAAAATACATTCCAACTTTGTTTGTGTTTTTCTTCTGTTGTCAAATATGTAGAAAGTGTTGCACGTGTGATTTCAGTCATTTTGCATCAACATGTAGCCAACATGTGTCTGTTTGTGATCATGTTGCATCTGTTTTTGTCTGATTTGTGTCGTAGTTTAGTCAGTTTACATCTATTTGTGGACCAATTTAGTTGTCTTGCATGTATTTGTGGCAGAATGTGTGGATCCTGTTGGACAGTTTTGTCTTAATGCTTCACTTTGGTTGTTGGTGTTTGTGCTCATTTTGCTTCTAGATGTAGACCTGCCATCTGAAAATCAGCACCTCGCCCACTTGGACCATTTGCTTTTGGTCCAGGGGTTAGCACCTTTGTTCTTTCACTGACCTTGTGGAGTAACATGAAAACAAGCACAAAGCAGTAAAAGCATCGTCAGTTTCATTGACCTGTAGACCCTTCTGCCCCCGCTCTTTTATTGCCAACATGAATTTATGTAAACTAAAAATAAATAAAAGTAGATGAATGATATAAATGTTTTGCCATTTTTAGTGATACTCATGAATTCTGAAAATGCTTCGTGGAGAAAAGGAGAGAGAGAAACATTAAACATAAATAAGTCAAATCAATTAATTATATACAAAGAGCAGTTTACGGCAGGATTGTTTGACCACTAGGGGGCGATAACAGACTACAGAAAGAGGTTGAACCTAATGCAGGTTCTTTCATTGACTGCACTGTTTGAATTCATTTTTAAAGAAATAATCAGAGTTAGCGCCTCTGAACTTACACTTCTGTGTATAAAACCTGGCCATAATAATAATCAGCTCAATTATATATACTTTATCAGACTTCTTTTTCAGATGTGTACAGTTTTCTGTAAGGCCAAACAGAACATCCTTCCAAAATAAGAGAAAATCTTCAGCAGTTTGTTTTGAAATCAGATCACAAATCTGACAGCACGATTCAATTCAGTTTTATTTATACAGCGCCAAATCACAACAACAGTCACCTCAAGGTGCTTTATATTGTACAGTAGATCGCACAATAATACATACAGAGTAAAACCCAACAATCATAAGACCACCTATGAGCAGCACTTTGGCAACAGTGGGAAGGAAAAATGCATCATGGGAATCCCGGCAGCCTAAACCTATTGCAGCATAACTAAGGGAGGATTCAGGGTCACCTGGTCCAGCCCTAACTATATGCTTTAGCAAAAAGGAAAGTTTGAATCTTGAAAGTAGAGATAGTGTCTGTCTCCTGAATCCAAACTGGAAGCTGGTTCCACAGAAGAGGGGCCTGAAAACTGAAGGCTCTGCCTCCCATTCTACTTTTAAATACTCTAGGAACAACAAGTAGGCCTGCAGAGCGGGAGCGAAGTGCTCTAATAGGGTGATATGGTACTACAAGGTCATTAAGATAAGATGGGGCCTGATTATTTAAGACCTTGTATGTGAGGAGCAGGATTTTGAATTCTGGATTTAACAGGAAGCCAAAACAGGAGAAATATGCTCTCTCTTTCTAGTCCCTGTCAGGACTCTTGCTGCAGCATTTTGGATTAACTGAAGGCTTTTCAGGGAGTTTTTTGGACATCCTGATAATAATGAATTGCAGTAGTCTAGCCTGGAAGTAATAAATGCATGAACTAGTTTTTCAGCGTCACTCTGAGACAGGATATTTCTAACTTTAGAGATGTTGCACAAATGGAAGAACGCAGTCTTACATATTTGTTTAATATGTGCGTTGAAGGACATATCCTGGTCAAAAATGACTCCAAGGTTCCTCACAGTGTTACTGGAGGCCAAGGTAATGCCATCCAGAGTAAGAATCTGGAGAAAAAGAGTCTAACTGAACATCAATGGTACTAAGAGTAGCTGTAGATAATATTACATCTGTGGGATGATTATTGGTAATTTTTTCTCTAATGATTAAAATTTTATTCGTGAAGAAGTTCATGAAGTCATTACTAGTTAACGTTAAAGGGATGGTTGGCTCAACAGAGCGCCATTTCCTCTCCAGATTACGAGTCATCTGCTTTAGGCTACGTGTTTGAGAATTATACCACAGAGTCAGGTACTTCTGATTAGAGACCTTAGTTTTCACAGGAGCTACAGTATCCAGAGTCGTACGTAGTGAGGAGGTAAAATTAGTCTCGGTCGTTGTGTCCTTGGGCAAGACACTTCACCTACCGCCTACTGGTGTTGGTCAGAGGGGCCGATGGTGCGATATGGCAGCCTCGCCTCTGTCAGTCTGCCCCAGGGCAGCTGTGGCTACACCTGTAGCTGCCTCCACCAGTGTGTGAATGTGAGAGTGAATGAATAGTGGTATTGTAAAGCACTTTGAGGGCCCCAAAAAGCTCCATATAAATGCAATCCATCATTATTATTTCTCCACACAAAGTTGCAGAGCATCTTGTCGATGTTGTTTGAAGGATTTTTCTCTACACGGAGCGACGCTTTGGCGATCAGAACTCTTCCTCCTCTTCCTCAGAGATTTCTCAGGAGACACTGTTTAGTCTGCGTTGGGTTTTCTGAATGATAGCTTCCAGATTTAAGGATGTTGTAGCCATACGTTCACACCTGTTAATATTCAGATCTAAGATCCAGGGAACAAATTTACTGAACCCAGAGCGGCAGAAATTTGGTTTTCGTTCTTCAGAAAAAAAGAGTGATGATTAGATTTCTGTCCAGCAGAGAAATCGAGGTTTACTCGACCTGCTAAAAGTTGGGCGACCAGTAAAAAGAGGTACAGAGATACGGAGCACCAGGAGTGACAAAATGAATTAATGAATTGTTTCAATAATTAATTAAAATTTGAAATAAATATATAAATAAATGAATGGTCATTTAATTACATTACATTAAACATTTAATCAATTATTTAATGGTGTATTACATTACTTCATTTAGTCACTCCTGGCCCTCCGTATATCTGTGTCAAACAGCTAACGCACTTTTATCCATGTTTGTGCGACCAGCCTTAAAGTTCTGCTCATCTCCGGCTCTCTGCTTCATTCTTGGACTTTACTGGAGTTACTGGTTTCAAAGCATCTCCGACAGAATCTAAATGTTCAACACTCGTGCTCTACGAGTCCTCGCACCTGGAGGCTGTGGGCAGTGAACTCACCTGTGTTAGTGTGTGCGCTCTGGTGCTGGGGTCAGAGCTGCTTAACTCACTGCTCTCTGCGCTTCCAGCCTCGGGAGTCGAACCTGTGGAGAGAAATCTGTGGACTTCCCAGCCCACGCCTCATTCCCAAGACCCAATGTGAATATTTAGTCTCAAACATGACTAAAATAACCTACAGACAGTCTGTAATCTGATTACATTTCATGCTGAAAGTTTGAGCTCTAGTTTTTAAATTATGTCAAACAATATTTGATTCAAAGTTTGAGTTTATTTTCCAGTCTCACTGCGAGCGTGTGATCTCTGATGCGCCCGTCCTGACACGCGCTCATATTGCTTCGTCTTCTGGATTAAAATCGCTGCCCTGCTCTTTGTTTTTCCGTTGCCGTGGTGAATCGTGGTATCGGAGCTCGATTGGTGATGGCTTTCTTTCTCCACTCGTGCTGATCTCAGGGTGAAAATAATCAGAGCTGACTTTGTGGAAGTGGAAACTGAATCATCTGGAGCTGAAGCTGCTTCCTGTAACAGGAACCATCACATGAATCCTGCACTGATTTTTAAAATTCAATTTCAGAGATCAGCACTTCAGTGTTTACAGATTCAGCTGGATGCGTGATGCATAATGTGATTTTGGTCCAGTCTGAGTCAAACATAAAGCAAAAACACCTTAAAATCGTTTAAAATAATTATTTTTCCTCCAGTGTGGAAACAGCACAGGCTGGAGTCCAGGAAGTCCACAGCTTTGTGTGACATTTGATACCATGTGTGAGTTTTAGAAGACGTAATCCAGCATGACGTGCGTGTGCGTCGGAGTCCACTGTGGCTTCAGCTCCGCGTCTTCGCTCCACCAGCTGCCGAGTAACCAGAACAGACACTTGGCTGCTAAGTAGAGCGCTCCAGCGCCGAGAAGAAGCTTCAGGAAGCCAAAGTCCTCGCCTCCATCCCGCTTCTTTGGTTTTCCACTGAAAGCTGAAGACAGAAATTCAGAAAGTCTTTAAAATGTTCCTCTTACAAAGGAGAGACGGTTTATCAAGAATTCAATCACACAGTCAGAAACGATCCCCGTCACCTGCCAGGCACCGAACTGCTCACGTTTGAGTCTCTTTATTCTTTTTTCTGTTTGCTGATGTCTCAAAAACATGAATCACCAAAACAGAAGGAGGTGAACTGTCCCTTTAATTATCTAAAGCGTGAATGGGACCTGGCTCACGGTGCCAGCAGCTCTGAACAATCACGTCTAAATATGAGAGCTTCATTTCACGTCCAGAACTTTTACAGGAGCCAATTCTTCAGCCGACCCTACAGGTGATATAAAAAGCTAAAGTAAAAGCACAGATATGACACCAGCTCATTGTCTGTAGGGAAACGTGACACACATGGTTTGATTTTAAATAAATAGTAGAGGTTAAAGGTCACATTACATCATAAAGTCCTGGCCTTTTATCAGGTGTGTACACGTTGTAGTTGCTGCTACATCTGATCATCTGAAGCAGTTAAGTGGAAAACGACTGGACGTCTTTTTTTAGATGTTTCACCTCATCACTGAGACTTCTGCACATCTGGATAAGACGTCCAGTTGCTTCCAACTCGAGTGCTTCTTGTGAAAGAAAACCAAAACGACAAATCATAAAAACAATGAAAATCTGGGGAAATAAAACCTCAAACGAAGCGCACATCTCAGCTTGAACTCGGGCGACCTGACCAAAGATGCCAGTCGGACATATTCCACATTTTCTGCCATTCAAAACGTTTACATCTGAAGCTAAACTGAACCCTGACTGCAGGTTTACCTTCACGAGGCAGCTTCCAGTAACTGTACGCCGGCAGTTTCCTGTAGTTAGCTGCAGGCCTGCTCTGTGCTGATGTGTTGTAGCTGTAGTGCCGCACCACGCTGCAGGTTTGCTGAGCCGATGGAGCCGAGTAGGGGATCTCTCCTAAGCCCTGGAGCACATTTACGTAGTAGCCCATCTGGATGAGGAAGCCGGTGAGGTCCAGCTGGGGGTTCTGCAGGGCCTGGATCAGTTCACAGCTGATTTCAAACGTCCTGTCGAATCTGAACCTCCCAAAGGCGGCTGGGTCGTGCTCAGTGATGTACACCGCCTCCACCACCCGGGTCCTCACCCGGTAACCAATGATGATGCGATCGATGTTGGAGTTGTTGCTTCTGACACCCGACCGATAGTTTTCCCTCACGTACGCCGGCAGGTTTGCAGAAGCAGGATACGTTTCTGTGCTCAGGTTGCCAACCTCAAAGTACGTAACCTGGAAAGAGAGTAAAGATGGAGGGCAGAGGCTGTTACAGTCGGAGTCCTACTCCCACCTGCACGCTCCCGCCTTTGCTCTTCTTCTCATTTCACTTATAATGAGATGTTTGCCCATTCAGAGTCCAGCTGAGAGCATGAAACCTCAAAGTGAAGCGAGTGTTTTCACTGAACCACAACCAGCTGAGCGGTTCCCCTAACAGGAAGCAGCCTGATCTCTACCTGTGAAACTACCAAACAAACACGACACACCTGACTCCTGCTCCTCCTGGGCCTGCTCAGAACAGGAAGGAGCTCCTCCATGTTTCCAAACAGGTGGAAGCCGAAGTTCCCGTTCTCCGGCTGACAGTCCGACACCAGCTGTGGAAACACATCAGGTGTTAGTCTGATTCACACACACACAGACACACACAGACCTGATCTTACCTTCATGGTGACCACCAGCTGGACCACGTCGCAGGTCACACACTGGTTGGAAAACCAAAAGAGCAGCTGGAGGCCGTGTCGTGGAAAAGGACGGCCGAACCCTGAATACATCAGGTTCTCCGGAGTGCAGAGCTGCCACTGGACCATGGTGGAGCTCAGCACGCAACACACTCACACACATGCAAGTATTCAGGAGCTCTGCTTTCACTGCGAGGAGGTAAAGATGCAAAAACTGCACTTTGATGTATTGTTTAAATGCCATGTGTGCATCAGTGCACAGCTGTTATTATGTAGAGACCCGCTCGCACAGTTATAACTAAGAAAATAACAAAATAATCAGAGTTAAAGATAAAAAACGTATTTCAGTAAAATATTACAGCTCTACTGTGGGATAACACACACACACACACAACAGCATCTCATTTTTGCACATTTACAATTTTACTTTTTCACTCAGAAACACACACACGTGTAAAACTGCAGATACAGTCCTGTGCAAAAGTCATGAGCCACTCATTTCTTTATATTTTGCTGAGAAAATAGAAATATTTTATTATATTATTATATTTTAATAATATCAGACTATTAATAATAATGTAATATAATATTATTATATATTAGTTAATTATTTAAAATAGGCAATTTACTGCAAAGTGCACATAAATGGATGAAAATTATTATACATAAAGCTAAAACAGAGTTTGTACAACTCTAATGAGACTGGAGGTGTTATTGCATGAAGGATCAAACTCTGATTGTATTAAATTCTATTCTCATAATTCCAACAATTCAAAAAAAAAAAAATACATTTCTATGAGCTCAACAAACATCAGCAAACACACAAACTGTTTGTCTCAGTGTGTTGCAGCTAAAGGTCCAGCTGCTTATTTCACAGGGAGAGAGAAGAAAGAGCTAACATCACTCAGAGATAGAGAAAGATAAGAAAGAAGGACGGGAGAGGAAGAGGAGAGCTTATAAGGAAGGACGCTCATTTAAAGCTCACATGGAAGTCCTCGTGTTGTTAAATCTGTACGTGTCACATTATGTTTGTTCATATAAACTGAGGCAGACTAAATGTTTCACTTTTACTCGAGTAAAGAATTTGAATCAGTATTTGAACTTTTGGTACAAATGACACTAACACTAAACAACTAAACAAATGCGAATGAATGATCTGTCAGGCTGCTGGTAACAAAGTGCCTAAAGAAGCAACTTAAAATGTATTTTCTGCTGAGCTGGTTGTGATGAGGCAGAGTTGGGCGGCTTAACAAGCCAAGATAAAAAAAAAAATTCCTCTGAAAATGCTCAGGCACAAGCACAAGTGCAAAGTCTGTCTCGCAGGGAATAATCTAAAGGAATAAGGGGTGGCTCGGGACTTTCGCACAGCACTGTATAGTTGTAATATTAATAATGTAATCATTCACATTATTCGCGTATTATGGCGTGTTTTCGATAAATGAAATCACTGAGTTCATTAAAACATTTATTCCAACAACACAACACTGAGCTGAGCCATTATAATGCAGTTCCTTATTTCTAAAAAAAGCTTTATGATAGTCATAGAATCGTGGTCTAGTCCAATGAAGCTCTTAAATAATGATTTTAAGCAAACGGCGAGCTGCAGTGCAGAGAAAATCGCTGCTGTAAAGTCTGATGTGCTGTTTTCTTCTTTATTTACCGTTTTTGTTGTTTTCTCGCTCTGTTTCCTCATTTTCAGGAGGCGCGCTACAGCCCGGAGCGCGAACGTCAAATGCGCGCTCGTTCACGTCGTTCCGTAACGTGGGTCCTAGAGGACGTCCTCTGCTGGCGTCATTTGCGCGCCGCCTAGCTTCCCATGCACTCTCCTTCTCCCGAAAGCCTGCGGATAGATGTTTCGATTTCAGGTGAGTGTAGCTTTGTGGAAATAATCAGGTGTGTTTTCCCGAGGAAGAGTTCCGGTGAGTCCCGGAGAGCTCACGGTGACCACAGAGCGCGCGCTGTACGTGCTCGGCGTTCACTATTGTTTATGCGGCTGAACTCGGTGCGGCCTGCGAGGCAGCCCGCTTTCCTGTGCTGAACCGGGGACGGCGAGCCCTGTCTCGGCCTGTGTGGGTTACAGTACTGTAAAGTAAACCAGCGTCCGCTGTGACAGTCCGGAGTGTCGCAGCGGCCCTGACTGTGTCGTATTCGGCCTCTGAGGGCAGCAGCTAATCGACGCGAGTCATACGCGATATCACGTCAGCATTAGCATTGCGGCTAACAGGCGCCTCTGCTAGCTGCAGGGTGCCAGAGTGCTGTGATAAGAAACGTTATTGTTCCCAGCAGGTAGTTTAAAAATGGAAGGCTACTAATGGCTTCTCCTGTC
This sequence comes from Neolamprologus multifasciatus, assembly GCF_963576455.1. Taxonomy (NCBI): domain Eukaryota; kingdom Metazoa; phylum Chordata; class Actinopteri; order Cichliformes; family Cichlidae; genus Neolamprologus; species Neolamprologus multifasciatus. Next base: position 1,177,938 of record NC_140444.1, on the reverse strand, counting down.
AGTATCGTAGTGTTCCTGTTTTGAGTTAATCTCTTCTGCGTTTCATGTTTTTCCCAGTGAAAGCAGGGTCATTGTCTCAGCTAGCTACTGCTAGCATTTGGCCAGTGGTCAATGCTACTCCTAGTATTTACTTACATGCTATAAATGCCAACTCAGGCTGAGGCGTTTCTTTTGCAGCTCAGTTTAGCACACTTTGACCACTCCAAGGCCCAGTGTCGGTTTGAATCAGACTTTCTGGCACCTTCTGGATGGATTAAATAAAAGTAAGTGTCATCACAGGTCCATGTGGCCCTGACAGCACACCGATGATCAGCCAGTTTATACAAGATAATGACGGTGCTGTAAGCTCCAGCAATTAGTCAGCATTTTATTCATAAAATGAACCGTCGTATAACAAATCTGTCAGTTGCTCGACAAGAGTGAATTTATTGCTGCCTCTGAGGACATGCGCAGTGTTTGGTAGGCGTGGATCCAGCTTTTTCCAGCTCCGTTTGGATCCAGATACCAACACTGCAGCTTAAGGTATCTGCTAGATATCCACTGATCTGATACCAGTGCTAAAGGAAGTTGTTTCTCACTGCGAGGAAGAGACTGGGCATCACTCTCTATGCTTAAGACATCTGGCTTAATTTTAAAATTATATCCTGACCTTTGTAAGGTGACATGGCCACCGTGATCACACCTATTGATTTTCAATCCTCGAAGTGAAGATTTTCACCGTGGGCTGTCTGTCACAGGTCCTTAAACAATGAGCTTGCCCCGAGTACTCCTCGTTCCTGACACCTAGAATGACCACATTTAAAAAGTAAACTTAACAGTGGGAACATAACCTCCTCCCTCACACGGTCCCAAGCTACTACACTTCCCAGCACAGTTCCTGAGCCTGGATAAAGTGGAGGGTTTCATCAGGAAACGTAGCACAAGACAGCAAAAAATAGAAATATTGTCATCATTTACTTAGATTCAGAGTAAAGCTTGCAAGGCTGCACCTGCATTGTTTGGTGCAATCGTTGCCGTTTCTGTGAATGTATTTTTTTTCTTTGATACGTTTTTCTATATTAAGTGCAATCAAGCTTTTGCTGAGAAATTTGTGAAGCTCTTTCAGTTCCTGCGGTAAAGAGTAACGATGCACCCGGATCAATAACAAGATTTATTTGGCGGTATGGATGCTGCTGTTTACTTTCGACTGCTCCATTAGTTGCCAAGAGGAAGCACAGATTTACGCCGAATGTCCTTCCTGGCACAGCTCTCGTTTATCCCGGCTGAGGACGGACACGAGGAGACCCCGAGCAGACCCAGAACGTGATGACAAATGAAGTCTTTTGGCTGCTTTGGGAGGATGTAGGTGTCCTCCAGAAGACTGGAGGAGGTTACAGTGGAGAGAGGAGTCTGGGAGTCTTTGTTTGGCTCCTGAGAACCCGTCTGGATAAGCATCGGAAAATTATGAACATTTTTAAAGGTCTTGATGCATCTCAATCATCCAGGAAAGTAAATCCCAAAAAAGTTGATTCTGTTCATCTGGACGTAGCGTTTTGTGGGAGAAACGTTTCGTCATCATCAGGTGACGTCTTCAGTCTCAGCTGCAGGTTTCATCTTATAAACAGTACATTTGCATAATGACTGAAACCAGCCCACTGAAGGAACAATGGGCTGGGAGGTCAGTTCCTTAGTCTTAATTATGCAAAATCTCATGACCATTGATCAACAACCACTGATCAATGTCCATGAGTCCCATTCACAGAGATGTCCTGTTTATAAGTTTGGGGAAACCTGCAGTCAGCTGAGACTGAAGAAGTCACCTGGATGATGACGAAACGTTTCTCCCACAAAACGCTACGTCCAGATGAACAGAATCAACTTTTTGGAAACATTTTTAAATATCATTTTATTTCCCAATAGCAATATTCAGCCAATCAATCAATCAGCAAATGAGACGATGTTTAACAGTGTCAGCTTGTGTTTAATGTCTCATCAGTTTTACAGCAGCTGAATCAGGATCATCCCTCACATGGAGGAATCGCCCTGAAGCAGCAGCAGGACATATTTTAAGCAATAATATTTATGTGTCACTAGTAAAAACACGTCAGCTTTTTGAATTGATTGTCGACTAATCTCTGACGAGACTCACTGAACTGGTTGTGTGTCAGGTCGGACACACCCAGAGGATGCTTTTGATTGCAGAGCTCTGAGAATGAATACGATCGTGGATCTGATTTACTCTAAATGTCTGATGGAGCCGTGTGTCGAGCAGGACCATCCATAGAGAGAGGGCTTTGAGTGACAAAATATCTGCAGCTGTAGAAATTATAATAATATTAATAATAATAAATTTTATTTATAGGCACCTTTAAGACCCTCCAGCTCACCTTACAATAGTACGATAACAGTAGCAATATTATAAAACATAGCAAAATACAAATTAAACATAAGGTTAAAAAAAGCATGAAAGTATAAAAGCTAAGCAAGATCAACACTAAGACAGAGTCATGGTGAGTTTTCAGACGTGAGTTAAAAGTGTTGAGACATTATTTTATAGTCACAGATTATTCTGCCGTCCCAGTCGCAGCTGTTCGGTCACCTCGTCTTTCACATCTGTAGATCTTTTCATCCCTCTTGTCCTCCTTTATTTCAGTCCCTGGATGAAGACTGTATGCTGGAGGAGGAAGATGATGGATTGATAGAAGACGAAGATGAAATCGATCAATTCAACGATGACACTTTTGGAGCCGGGGCCATCGGTAAGAAAGAAAGTTTTTTTTTCAGTCTGACTCTGTCGTCTAGACGAGGTGAGGTTGTACTGTGGATCTGTCCTGTCAGATCTCCTGGATGTTCGTATCAAACACACCTGGCTAGTTTTTTCTTGCTCTCAGGCCTGTCGGACACGTCGTGCACTGAGGCCTCATGTAAGAAACACTGGTAAAAATGGTAAATGGTCTGTATTTGTATAGCGATTTACTAGTCCCTAAGGACCCCAAAGCGCTTTACACAACCAGTCATTCACACACTGGTGATGGCAGCTACATTGTAGCCACAGCTGCCCTGGGGCGCACTGACAGAGGCAAGGCTGCCGGACACTGGCGCCACCGGGCCCTCTGACCACCACCAGTAGGCAACGGGTGAAGTGTCTTGCCCAAGGACACAACGACCGAGACTGTCCAAGCCGGGGCTCGAACCGGCAACCTTCTGATTACAAGGCGAACTCCCAACTCTTGAGCCACGATCGCCCCATAGTGGTGTCACTTTGTGAACAAATTGCTCAAACACAGTTTAACAATAACAAAATGGAGTAAACCAATGAGCAACATCGGTTCTCACAATGACTGATAAGTTTCTTTGCTGTTGTGGAGCGTGCAGTGAAATGTTTGAACCATAAACTGAGTTAGCTCTGCATTAGCCGCATCATCGCATCAGGAACAGGGTCAGCTCCTTCACTTAGCTCATAGCGTTTCTCAGACTCTGTTTGCTCTGACAGGCTGATGACTGAGAGGGTGACTTATACCCTGATTATCTTTGAGTATCTGCAACAACATCTGCTTTTTATTAGCACAGAGGCTCAGCTGTTCTCACCTCCTTTCATTCAGTGAGAAAAGACTGAATGTGCTGCTGAAGCATTTAACCACGAACAAGTGGACCAAAGATGACATGTAGGCCACAGTTTTACTGGAGAGAAACTCATAATTATTTTATGTATTACTGTGGAGCTAAATCTGTAGTTTATTGGTAGGTTTGTATCACTAAGCTTTAAAATAAATGTTAGAACATTTAGACTCAAATCGGTTTCTGCTGTCAGCCTGGTTCTTTATTATAAGGAGCGTGTGATCTATTTTAGATCACACGAGCTCAGCGCTGCCGCTCGTTTACGTTTATACTCTGACATTTTCAGAGAGGCCCCATAAATGAGGAGGTCACATGTACGTGGGACCTCTGAGGGTTTGAAGGCGCTCTGTGTGTTTATGAACACAGATTCTCATCCTCACGTCTCTGCTTTTATTTTGTAGGACGGTTTGTGTCTTTGCATATTTGTCTGTGGTGACCTTTGACCTTTCACGTGTGATTTGGGGCTGCGCAGATTTGATGTTGCTTGTTTGTTCCAGATGACGACTGGCAGGAGGAACACAAGCGCCTCGCCGAGCTCGATGAACGGGACGAGTTAGGGGCGGGGCTGGGGTTCGGAGGAGGGGGGATGGGAGGGGACTCGGACTTGAGCACAAGCGAGCGCCCCTCCTCCACCCGAATCCCTTCTTCTGTAGTCCATCCCCCTCCACCATCATCCCTCGCTTCCCTCAGCTTCTCCTCTTCCTCGTCTAGACTGCCGCCGTCAGGTAGGTGATGTCATCAGACGCTGAAGCATCAAGTGGAGGTCGGCATGTTTTAAAGTCTGTAACCTCTCACTTCAGATGTGGAGGATCGAGTGGGGGAGGGGGATTTGGCCGAGTCTCTGGCCAGGCTGATCCTGGACGCCGACCCGGCCATCGCTGGAGTCGGGGCAGCCGAGAGACCCGGTCTGCCCCCCGGCTCTGCAGGATCCGGCCTCTCCGGCCTGCGGGGGCTGGACCAGCCCAGAGTCCTGCCGCAGCCCTCCCCCATCCTGCCTCCCACCCAGCCACACCAGCATCCCCAGCACCAGCTGCCTCCCGGGCTCCCTGCGTCAGGTGAGAATGAGTCGACCGCGTCGCAGCTCTAGAAGATCTAAGATTCACTGAGCTCAGTTATTTTTATAGATGTCACCAAGATTTTAAGTGTGTGTGTGTGTGTGTGTGTGTGTGTGTGTGTGTGTGTGTGTGTGTGTGTGTGTGTGCGAACCCTGACTGTGGATCTGTTGTCACATGACTGTTGGTCACAGTTGATTCGTAGCGTCTGTCGTTTGGTCTCTTTTATACGAGCAGTTTCATTTTGGGGAATTTAAACGTTGAATAAGTCGATGAAACTTCATATTTTTAAAGATGCACTTGGTTGTTTTCTTTGATCGATCTGTTGTTCATCAAAGAGTCGTTGTAAGGAAGCTTGGCTTCTTAACCCACCGGCAGATTTTGGAGCCTAAAGGGTTGATTTTGAATTCGTGGCTGCGACGCTCAGAGCAGACCTACCTGCTGTTTCTGCATGTCGGGAACTTAGCAGGTAAAACCAGGAGTCATTTTCTGCCTCATGAGGAACGCCGGTATCCGAAATTTGGAAAAGCCTTTCGCACACTTGGAGCAAGAAAGTATTTGTCTTCCACAGCATGTCTTTATCCTGTCTTCCTTCTCTCACCCCAACCAATCACAGCAGATGGCCCCGCCCCTCCCTGAGCCTGGTTCTGCTGGAGGTTTCTTCCTGTTAAAAGGGAGTTTTTCCTTCCCACTGTCGCCAAAGTGCTGCTCATAGGGGGTCATATGATTGTTGGGTTTTTCTCTGTATCTACTGTTGTGACATATAAATAAAATTGAACTGAATTAATGTTTGACAGTAAAACTGAACAGAAGCAAATTGTAGTGGCAATTCCTTTTGTTTGATAAACCAAACATCCCACAATTAAAAGTCCACAAGCCACCGCTGCACTGAGATACTATTTCGTACAAGGTACGTAATAGTAATAATAATAATATATAATTAATAATAATAATAATAATAATAGTAATTTACGTAGGCAAAAGAAGTCCACTGTCCAAACTTGAAAGTTGCGTTTTTATGGTTTATTTATCCAGTTTGGCAATAACAAGATCCATTTTTGTTACTTCCTGCTGCTTCTCCTGCTCTGGTAAAAAACCATAGGCCCACCCCTATGCATGCTGGTCCTATACCAGTCGCTTTATTTATAGAAAACAAAATGGCCCTACAGCTCTTCCTGACTAATTTAACAAAGTAACATCAAACAAACATTGAAACAAAATATTAACCGACAAATAAACTTGTAAATAAATCCCAAAATATAAGTAAACTAACAACAAACTTTAACTAATTTCAAAATAATAAAAAATAAGAACAAATGGCTCCAACACAGATCAAGTGAACGCCTCGTGTGAGGCTGCTGTGCTCTCTGAAGCTGCCGGGCAGCTTCCCAAAGATTCCCGCTCTAGGATCAGGGCTGCGATGACTCCGTGTTTCTGCTGTTCGTTCAGTCTGCAGCTTAAGTTCACATTAGCTGCAGAAGCTGTGTTTGTAACTGAAACCTGCTGTTGTGCTTCAGGCCTTCCTCCCTCGTCCATGCTCAGCTACCAACAGCAGCAGCACTTGCTGCGCAGAGGCACCGCCCCCATGAACCAGGTGAGTGTTTTTACCTTCATGTGCAGTATCAGACTTTGCAGCGTGGCAAAATGTTTTTGAGGAAATTAAATTGAATCATGCACCAAAAATCTGCGAACAGGTGGATTTAAGGTTTCCTGTGTTTAGTCTGAACCAGCTTCAGCCTGATGTGCATGAACTGTTTGTTTCTTGAATCTGTCTCATAGATGAGCTCTCACAGTATTTGGGAGAACAGCATGGGCTTTGGCCCCGTGAGCGTCGCCCCGGGATTGGTCACACACATGGAGGTTAACCTTTACTCTTCTTATTGATAGCTAACTGTTCATCGCCAGTTTAGTTAATTCTCGGATCAAAAATAAAGAAACGAACGACTAAATACATGAATGTAGTTATTGTTCATATTTCTTCTTCAGGATAATCCACTCATGTCGATCATCAAAGAGGTGGGCCATCCCAAACGAGCTCCTCAGGGCAGGAGCGATGAGGATCTGTCAGAGAGGGCTCCTCCTCCACGCTCTTCTTCTCCTGTGATTGGCTCCCCTCCGGTGAGGGCGGTGCCAATCGGGACTCCACCCAAACAGCCGATGAGCCACGCCCTGAATCACCAGGTCAGAAACAGGAAGTCTTCCTGCTGCGAACACGTGTTTCTGTCGCAGGCTTTAAACGTTGCCGTGGCGCCGAGATGTGCTTTTAGGCGTCCGGCTGCCTGTAACGGCTCCGTCTCTGTTAACCCCGCCCTCTGTCTGTGTGTGTTTGTGTAGATCCACCATCCCACAGCGGTCCACGTGAGAGCCCCGGTCCAGCACAGATACCCCGCCCCTTTCCCCGAGCGTCTGTCACCCAACACCCTCCTCAACATCGCAGTGAGTGTTTCAGCTCCACCCGCTGCCCCGTCAGGACGGTGCGCTGCAGTGTGTTTACAGGACATCACAGGTTTATTTTTGACAGGAATCATACTGGTGATGATTTTATATCATGTGGTTTTTATTTACGCACCGTGGAACAATAAAAGTGCTAATAGCACTGATTGTGTGGTGACCTCCACCAGCAGCTGCATCAGGTGGTTCAGCTGCAGGGTGGAGCTGTGTGATTTGGTCTTTTAGTGATTATGAAAACAAAGAATCACAATGAAATGATTGCACTTTGTAGGTGAACCTGCGGAGGCGGAGCCTCTCGGTCACCACCAGGGCTGAGGATGAAAATACTTGAACCTGTGTGGACGGCTGAGCTGCTGTGTGTAGTCACACCCACAAAGGTCCAGGAAGGACCCGTCTGTTTATAAAAGCGGGAATCATATTTACAGCTTCGGGCCAGCTGTTAGCTCTGATTGTAGTTTTCCTCACAAACAGCGCGGTCATGTGACCTCATCACCGTGTTTTATTCTGACGTCACTTTTTTTGTGTGTTGTCAGAACTCTCCTCTGTGCCGCGGCCCGTTCCCCCCCAGAGTCGGTCCTGTGCTGTCGCATATTCAACGCGCCCAGCTGCTCAACTCTCAGGTCAGACACACACACACACTTGCATACACACATGCATGCACCAGTTCAATTCCACCATCAGGGGTCTTTCTGTGTGGAGTTTACATGTTCTCCCCGTGTTTGCTTCCCCCCACAGTCCAAAGACATGCAGTTAGTGGGGATAAGTTCATTGATCAAATTCAGGGCTACCAAAATCTATCTCTGCCCTGCCCGTCGGCCTATCGTAGGAAGGAAAAATATATGTCAATGCTTTTGCATTCTTTCAGAAATGTAGCTGAGTAATTATGTCATTGGCATCGGTGAGCCACTGTCAATATGTGACATATTGAAATCGCGTTTGAATTTGTGCTTGTTTTTTTGCTTTCACTTTGCAATCGCGCGAACTGTGTATAGAGAGCGACAGCACTGATTCGTGAGTGATGATAATTTGCACACCAATTCCTCTGACATCGTCTTATCAATCGTTAATAAGACTATTAACGATTAACATAGTAAGCTAACTATTTTTGTTAGCTTACTATGCAAACATGACAAGTGAAATCTCCTGCAGCTTAAACATGTGAGAAGTTGATCGCGCAGAGAGTCGCTGAGCGTTATGTGAGTGTCTGTGTAAAAGCAGCAGGATATATATTTTAGTTCTGCTGAGCCAAATAAGACAGGTCAGGGTGAAGACGTGACAGCCAAAGCAAAGCTTACCACAAAACAGAAAAGTTATGGCAAATCAGACTATAAGGCAAAAAGAAAGTGCAGCTTTATGGTTTCATGGACAAAATAATTTCTGTGGCTGCAATATGACGAGCTAAATAACATGATGTTCTGCCAGGTGTGTTTTTGGTTTTCCCTCGATTTCTGAGTCGACAAGCGCCTTTGTTACTGGGACCAGTCATTTTAAGAAAGGCCCCCATTAGAACCCATGAGAAATGCAAGAAATGCATTATTGCTCAGTCTGCAATATCTTTCCCAGAACCAACACCAATTGCAAATAACAAACTAAAAATAAACCTGAAAATCTGTTTAGAACAGCTACTATGTTGCAAAGAGTGAACTACCACTGGCACAATGTAGCAGTGTTTGCAAACTTCAAAAAGCAAACGGCCTCGATCTTGGTTCCACTTGTCGTGACTTCAGTGGAAATTTCAGATTCAGGATCTGACACAGACTGATTCATGTTCACAGTTCTTACAAGTTCATAGAAATGTCTGTTCAATTAGAACCAAGTATTTGAGTTGATGATTGTAATTTATATACAATGTTGTAATTTGTGTTTCAACAATTTTTTGTTTAATGTTTTGTTTCCTTTACAATATTATACTTTAATGTATAATATTGTAAAGGAAACAAAACAGGAAACAAAACATAAAAAAATTGCTCTTTTTTATTCGGGCTACTTAAATTTATTTTGGGCTACCAAAAACTGAAGAGTGCCGGCCCAAAGGGCTACCAGGGATTTAGAAATTTTGCGAGCCTTGAAGTTGCCCATAGGTGTGAATGTGACTGTGAATGGTTGTCCGTCTTTGTGTGTTAGCCCTGCGACAGACTGGCGACCTGTCCAGCGTGTACCCCGCCTCTCGTCCTATGACAGCTGGGATAGGCTCCAGCGCCCCCGCTACCCTGAAAAGGAGAAGTGGATGGATGTTTTCACATACATGTTGTTATTACTTACATGTTAGGCGATGGCATGTCAGCGAACGCTCACAGCTTCTCAGGCTCTTGACTGTCCCGTGTGTCCAGGTGGCAGGATTTCCCCGCGGCGCTCCTCCTCCTCTGCTGCCAGGCGGGGGAGGTTTCAGGCCCTTCTTCGGAGGCCCTCCTCCTCCGCACGGTCACCGAATGGGCCCCCCGCCACCTCACGGGCCCCCCAACCACGCGCCACCGCTCCGGCACAACACCACTCACCTTCACCCACAGCACCGCCGCATGCTCACCCAGCGCATGCAGAGCCGAGGAGGGTAAGCGATCGCGCGAGAAACACGGCCTGCTCATTGGTCGATTCGACACGCGGTCATCGTCTTGTTGCGTCTGTGCAGGGACCGCAGGCCCGGGATGGACCGGCGCAGCAGAGACCCGTACAGCAACCTGATGACTCAGAAGGAGAAGGAGTGGGTGACGAAGATCCAGATGATGCAGCTGCAGAGCACAGACCCTTACCTGGACGACTACTACTATCAGGTGGGTTTCACCGACGCTTGCTCCAGGTGAGCAGCCCCCCACGAGTCAGTGTGATGGTTGTTCATGGTGTGTGTGTGTGTGTGTGTAGAACTACTATGAGAAGATGGAGAAGCGTCAGGAGAAAGAACGCGACAGCAGCAAGAAGGAGCACACCACCAAGCTCATCACTCCTCAGGTGGCCAAGGTGGAGCACACCTACAGACCAGGTAACCCACACCGGCGCTTCGCCGCGTGATGTCACATGCTCGATCAGCTGCTCAGCTCTGACGCGGGTCTGTCTGCAGTTCAGTTCGCAGGCTCTCTGGGCAAACTGACCGTCTCCAGCGTCAACAACCCCCGCAAGATGATCGACGCCGTGGTGACGACTCGCTCAGACGACGAGGTTTTTATTTCTTTCTACATTCAAACGTTTTATGACGACGCTGCTTCAGCTGCTTTATAAACAACAACGGAGGCTCAGATGAGAGCGGGTTGTTTAGAGCAGGTGACGATCAGGTCGACCATGAAGCAGCTGCAGCATCACATCAGAAAGCTGCCTCGTGATCGAATCAGAAAAACAGAATTCTGATTAACCCTTTAAGACCGACCATAGAACCAAGCCCGCCAGAGCTTATATTATATGTTTACATGCTGTGGAGCCATTTTTGGGAGCATTTCAAGTTGCTATACATCAATACAACCATTACAGCCTAAATTTTAATAATATGTCTGCATTAAGTGCATAGTAATTACATAAATTGCAAAAAAGTGCAATAAACTACAAAAAAATTGAAAATCGTTTTTGTTTTTTAACATATATTTCTAGTTAGAGAAATTTAAGAGGCTTATCCCTCAAAACTGTAAATACAAAAAAGTTGCACAAAATAGTTTCCCACCACAGGAAATTTATTTTGAGTGTCTTCATAGTTTTATTTTTGAAATACACCAATTTTTATACACTGCAGGAAAAACAAAAATAAATATTATAATAAATAACGCAAATTTGCAAAAAAGCAGCATATGCATCAAAATAAACTATTTCCAGCAGTGCAATATGAGTCCTAAGCATCCCAGAAACCACACAGAAAGTCAGAAAGTCAAAGATAACTTTTAAAAACACCAGTATAGGCTCATGAGGCCCTGATGGTAAAAAACTACATTTCTGCAAAATGACGTCACTTCCAGTTTCAGGCAGGTCATGGAGGACATGCGATAGTTCGCGCTGACGTCTATTCCAACGTAGGAATTCAATTCAATTCAATTTTATTTATATAGCACCAAATCACAACAAATGTCGCCTCAAGGCGCTTCATAGATACAGAGAAAAACCCAACAATCATATGACCCCCTATGAGCAGCACTTTGGCGACAGTGGGAAGGAAAAACTCCCTTTTAACAGGAAGAAACCTCCAGCAGAACCAGGCTCAGGGAGGGGCGGCCATCTGCTGCGACCGGTTGGGGTGAGAGAAGGAAGACAGGATAAAGACATGCTGTGGAAGAGAGACAGAGATTAATAACAGATATGATTCAATACAGAGAGGTCTGTTAATACATAGTGAGTGAGAAAGGTGACTGGAAAGGAAAAACTCAATGCATCATGGGAATCCCCCGGCAGCCTACATCTATTGCAGCATAACTAAGGGAGGATTCAGGGTCACCTGGTCCAGCCCTAACTATATGCTTTAGCAAAAAGGAAAGTTTGAAGCCTAATCTTAAAAGTAGAGATAGTGTCTGTCTCCTGAATCCAAACTGGAAGCTGGTTCCACAGAAGAGGGGCCTGAAAGGAAGTGTTACGAACAGCTGATCGGATCAGCAAAGCGTGTTTCTGGAATATTATGTTTTTGTTGCTGCAAGTGCTTTTTATGCAGTTTTTGCAAAGCTATATGTGGAAGGAAACTGTGACCGAGGACAAGCTGATGGCATAAGATGTAAGTACAACTCCTCCGGTTTCATATGCAAAAAAAATTATTGCGCTAGCTCACGTGGTTGCAGAGCTACCGGGATTTAAAAATAGTTACGCAAAACAGAGCGTGCTGCTCCGACCGGCTTTAAAGGGTTAAGAGTCGGCTGGAAATGAGAATAAATGAGACTGTTATGGCACTAAATACGTCAGTGTTTCCCTCACATGTCGCTCTGAGAGAAACCTGAGTCTTTGCCTTTAGCAGACGCTGCTAACAGCCTGTCGGCACAGCTGACAGTCGGTGTTACAGTGGATCAGTGTCCCTGTGAAACGAGCTTCAAATTGTCCTGAATCCACTTGATCCACCAAAGCCAGCAGGCAGATAGAAAAATGTGACACAGCAGCTGTTTGGTTCTGTTTGGTTTTGAATCCTGAAGTGTTTTATCAGGTTTCAGCTCCCGTTGATCTTTTTGTTTCTGTTTTCTTGAAGGAGAAACGAGAGAAGCAGGTTTGGAATAAGAGGCGACAAATCCTCTACACAGTGGAGAAGGTAGGACGAGCAGAGCGTGCACGACAGGATGTTCATGCAGACGGCAGGAAACGCTTCGAGAAACGTAACCATGTCTCCCCCTCCGCCCTGCAGATGTACAGTTTGCTGCTGGAGGTTCAGGACTTCGAGAAGTGCTTCGTCCAGGCGCCGGAGGAGGACCGCGAGGCTCTGCTGGAGCAGCACAAGAGCAACACGGAGCAGCTCTGCAGCTCGCTGCGGGAGAAAGAGTGGGACGACAGGTAGGAGGGGGCGGTCCTTACTCTGTCCAATCAGCGCCGTCACAGGCGGCTCAGCGGTGTAACGTTTTCTCCTCCTCTGTGAAGAGTGAGTGACGAGCAGTGTGTGATGATCATGTCGGTGAGGAAGGGCAAGCGGCTCATCTCCCGGCTCCTCCCCTTCCTGCCCTCGACGCAGGCGGCTGCTGTTGTCATGGCAATTGCCCGCAACCTTCCCGCTTTAGCCAAGAAGGACAAACAGGACCAGGTAACCCCCGCAGGAAGTGACATCCATTTCACCCGTGTCTGTGCGGCGTTAACGCCTCTGCTCTCCGCTCAGGTGCTGTGCTGGTTGGTGGAGCCGGTTTCTGCGGTGACCCAGTCGTTATCGAGCGCCTCCCTCACAGATCTGCTCCAGGAGCTCCAAGGCAGCGAGGGCCAGCTGGCCACAGTGCTGCACAACAAGGTACGCGCCCCACAGCCCGGACCAATCACAGAGCGCGCGCGTCACTCCAGGTCACCCATAGCAACAGAAGGAAATGCCGTTTGTGCCACTTCCTGTTTCTGAACTAACGAGCAAACTCCAGATTTCAGCTGCTGCAGCTGCTCTGACAGTCTGTGATCACATGATTACACCTGAGCGCTCGTTTCATTGATCTGTAAAACAAGCATCACCTGCAGAGACGCAGCTGTGCTCGGAGTCCCTGCAGGATGGACGGTAACGCTTAATTCAGCGTACCTGCAGATCCTCACACACAGTTTGTCCTTCCTGCTCAAACGTCGCTGGGTTTGTGTCTCTCTGGGATTTTTATCCAGAGACCAAAGAAAACTTCTCCTTCAGTATATCTGATATTGTCAGAGTGATGCGTTGGCTCTGAGAGTTGTTTGTTTGTTTTAACAAACTGATGTTCGTCCACGCGTGTTCACATGCACACGCCTGTTTCTGTCCAGTTTGGCGTGACGCTGCTCTACGTGATCCTGAGCGAAGGTGAGAGGATGCAGAGCTCCGACCCAAACTGTCAGCTCATGGACGACAATCGATGGTGAGCCGTGCACGTGTCGTTTTTAAAATAATCTACCATATAATTGTGTTCAGAGGATTCACTGACGCCTCTGCTCGGCTACTTTTCATGTGCTGTGCAAAAGTCTTGAGCCACCCCTCGTTTTATATTTTTAAATTGTTTAAATTTTTAAATAAGCAGCACCTGGTCAAAGGTCTGTTCAGCCACATGATGCCCAGCCAGTGCTGTGTCTGCACAGTTTCAGGTTTTCTGTTACCAGCAGCCTGTCACAACACAGCTGAAAACTCTCAGTATGGTGTGCACTCAGAACAGAAGTGTGCAGCTTAACATCTAAGTCAGCGTAAAAGGGTTGCTACAAGTAATAAATGATATTAAAATTAATTTGTAAGATTGTTTCAAATACTTTTGGTTTATTTTTATTAAAAAGTGCAGCAGAATTAACTGAACCTGTAATACCAGTTACCACCACAAGATGGTGCAGTGAGTCATGAGCTGATCTGTGGGCCTCTCCATGCAGCTGCTGGAGAATGGCGCCCCCTGGTGGGGAAAGTTTGTGATTGTGCTAATGACAGTGAGCGTGACCCCGCCTCTCTCCTCCCTCAGGACCGAGTTGGTGTTTTCGGTGACGAGGGAGCTGCTCAGCGTCCCCTCCTCGTCCCTCTCTCCCCCCCTCTTCACCCCTCCCAACCTGCTCTCCCTCTTCTCGCGCTACGTGGACCGGCAGAGGCTCGAGCTGTTACAGGACAAGCTACAGTAAGTGAGCGGCGGACGAGCGGCGGCGAGAACACGAGAGGGGCAACGTTAAACTGACGTTGTATCCTGTTTCTGTTTCAGGATCTCTGCTTTGTCCAGGTAGAAGTTACTACACGCATCGACGCAGCCCCTCCCCCACCCACCCGATGCAGACTTTTTGTTTTGTGTGTGTGTGTGTGTGTGTGTGCGTGTGTGTGTGTGTGTGTGTGTGTGCGCGCGCACGCGAAGTGAAGCCACAGCGGATGATTTTAATCAAGCAGAATCTTTAGTCACTTTTGTTTTTCTGTGTTTCGTGTGTGTGTGTGTGTGTGTGTGTGTGTGTGTGACAGCGACACTCAGCGTCTGAATGGGGACAAAAATTAATGAAATCTGCATTTTTAAGTATCTTGTTTACGAATATGTCTGTGATGAACCTTCAGATTAAAGAAAGTATTTCTATTATATAAAATCTCGTCTCTTTCTGCACACGTGCAAACGCTCCGGACGATTCCGTCCAATCACAGATCCAAAAACCATCAGTTATGCAAAAATGATGTTAAATGTTGTTGTTGTGGTTAATTCACTGATATTTTTGATTTGCATGAGAAACAATATCAGGAAAAAACGAGATTCTGCCAGGTGAGTAATTCACAGGTAAATCATACGAAGGTCACAGAGTGGGCTTTCTGTGAGGGAACCTCCCCACGTCAGTCACCTCTTATCAGGGTTTTAGATAAGAAACCAACAAACAGGACCGATGCCGACTGACCAATCAGGTCTTTGGCAAACGCCCACAGGACAAACCTGGGGGAGGAGCACTTCATGAGCCCAGTACCTCTGGCTCAGTTTATGATTTAAATACCAAAAAGTCTTTTTTATTTTATCATGAGCTCTTTTTATTGGTAACTTAGAGGGCAGATATTTCTCCTTATTAAACCCAGAATGCTGCGTCCGTCTGTCGCCGCCTCTGCGGTCGAGCTGGTCCAGCCTTCTGTCCTCGGCTCTCACATGCGGCGTCCTGATGAAGACGGCAAAACAGAAGAGTTTCAGTCTGATGTGGAACCACATCTGTGTTCAAGCGTGTCTGTGACGTAGGTGAGCGTAGCTTCAGGCCTGACAGGTGGAGCGCATTAATGGGTCAAATGAAAACGCTGCTGTGGGGGGGTTACAGTCTACGTTGAGCCAGAACGCATCAGACGTCAGGAAAATGAAATGTGATGCTTTCTGGTAACGACGCAGGAAGTATCTTAAAATTGAAAATGATCAAATGTGAAGTTTTCAGAAGTTTTCAGACCCTCGGCTGAGAACCTTGGAGAAGCACCTTTGAAGGCTTGTTGAGTTTGCACCCTCGCTCGGATAGTTTATCCCAGACTTCCCAACAGATCAGAGGGAAATGTCTGAACTCAGGATGATGTCAGTGAAGCTGACGACTTCCTGTTGTGTGCTGCTCTACAAAAAACATCCTAAGCTTCATTCAAATGTTGTTTGACATTGTGTGTGAAAGTGTGACAGCTCTCAGCCACGAGTACATCGTTTACCAGGAAACTGTTGAACGAGCAGACGACAGCAAACATCTCACCTGCACAGTTCACCTGAATGACCGAGGAGGAAAGCCGTGGATTCACAGCTCCGCACTGCATCAGCGCAGACTCGGATCCACGGCAGTCAGAGAAAAAACGCCACATCGGCGTTTTGTTGGGAAGGTTGACGGCTTTGGTGGAAACAGCCATGTCGCAGCCCAGCTGTCTGCACACTATGCCCGCGTGGTTCAGGTCCCAGACCGTGGACTCTGCGCTCACCGGTTTGGTTTCGTTCCCGTCGTTGATGAGAAGCTTCCCAGCACAGGCAGCGGAGTCCTCTCTGGCTCTGAGCACGCCGTCGTCCAAACTCACATCTGAACCATCTGTTAGAGACAGACACGTCAAAATGAGGGGCCAAAATGACCAACGCCACGAGGAAGAAGAGACGCTAACAGAGACGAGGGAGAGAGGTGCCATTCAAAATTGTGTTTTAAATATGAACAAAATATTTTTACTAAAATGTAAAAACTCTAAAAAACATGTTTTTGTAAGTTTTTGAGCTACATGTGGAAAAAAGACCTGTAGTCATCCTTATGGGAGATCAGCACGAGAACAAAACAAACACACATATTCGCATCACAACACCATAAACCGCATGACAAGTAACTGCGTGGGCAGTGTTGGGAAGGTTACTTTTAAAATGTATTTCATTACAGATTACAGAATACATGCCCCAAAATGTATTCTGTAACGTATTCCGTTATGTTACTCAATGAGAGTAACGTATTCTGAATGCTTTGGATTACTTAATATATTATCATGCTGTTTACAACTACATGAATGTACTATTGCTGTGATTTATTACTGTTACTGAAGGTCCGCGGCTCCGAACCGTAGTAAAGGGACCTCTGGCTAATACGGTGGGTTCTGTGTCGGCTCGTAGCTGAAAACTAGCTTTACTTTGTTGTCTGGGTCACTTTGCTAGCAGAGACAGAGAGAGGCGTTGAAAGGCTGCTCCAACAGAACTTATTGTTTCAGAGGAAAACACGAACACGGTGTACAGTCGAGTCTTAATAGCTTACTTACAACTGGGCTCGTCAGGCTCTCTTCTTGGCTGCAGTGGTTATTATTATATTTACATGCTTCCAGCTCCCGTTTCTGCTCGATGACAGCTCGTACTTTTCCTTTTTCTCCCTCCCTCGCTCACAGACACATAACGTGTATGGCAGTCCATTCTCCCTGCAGCACGGACTACACTGCCCATGATGCTACATTCTTTAGAGCCTGTAGCATTCTGCCTGTTAGCTTAGCACAACAACAACAAAAAAGGCGCTCTCTCACCCTGTAACCATGGCACCCGTAACGCTGCCGCCTGGAACAACAGAACGTAGCTGTCAAACAAAACCCAAACAGTCCTGACCCGCCACAATATGAAACAGGGAAGTACCGCCGTGTAATCAATTTATTTCAACAAAGTAACTGTATTCTAAATACCACCTTTTTAAACGGTAACTGTAACGGAATACAGTTACTCATATTTTGTATTTTAAATACGTAACGGCGGTACATGTATTCCGTTACTCCCCAACACTGTGCGTGGGTGAGAGGTGAGCTGAAGCAGCCACGGCCGTCCAGCCAGTGTCTTTGTCGTACCTTTGACAGTGAGCGAGAGCCTCCCGCCCTCAGATGAGAAGACTTTGTAGAAGACAGTGTTGTTATAGACGCAGGTGTAGGTCCCCTCGTGTGTTTGATTGGCAGCTCTGAACCAGAACTCGGCCGAGTAATTGAACGCTGCTTTGGTCAAGCTGCGGTGTTGGCGAGCGCCGGTGATGTTGAGGGTAAAGGTCCCGCCGCTGTATTGTGGCTCCACAGAGCAGCCGATGCCGAAAGAGTGGCCCTTCCACACCACGCCCTGCGTTTGATTCCCAGTTGGAGAAGTCCCACTGCCGTCAGTGTAGAAACTGAGGTCAGGAGCGGGCAGGACGTCTGTAATGACATCATCATACGCCTAACGAGCGCACACGCTTTAAACGCTCGAACTGTGTCGTAGAAAACAAAGAAGCGTCGGGTTTCAAGTTATTGGATCAGATTTATGAGCTGATGTTGCAAAACCTTTATTAGGGAGGGGCGGGGCTAATGTGACTGAGAGAGGTGTTATTACCACCTTATTACTTATGTATTTGTGTGAGTTTCCCTTTCTGAGCAGAAACTTTGTGGATGGATAGAATGAGTAACAAAGATTAATCCTGCAGGCGTTGAGGTTTACTTTACTGGATTTAACACCAGTAAAAACTCGTCTTATTCTGCGTCTGCTGCGATAATTTAATGAGACTGCAGCCGCCTTAACCTCCGATCATGACATGTAAATGCTGCAGGATGAAACCCACAAACTATATGAAACACTTCAAGCGTTCTCACCAGCTTTTGGCCAAATCGGTGCTTTGACATCAATGTTATGCAGTTATGTGGCGGAACGACGGGCGGCATCGTGTGAAGGTAACTCGACAATCACAGCGTGAGGCGTGAAGTTTGACCTCCTGACCTCATCAGCAAAGTGTTTACTGAGGTCATGATTCACAGATGTTTTTTATATACATGTAATTCTTTTTACAGCTGGATGAGTCGCCCCCTGGTGGCCACTGATGAAGACTACTGCTGGAGGATGGGTTAAACTCCGCCCACACCTTTGTGTGACTTCCTGTGTCACTGCCTCCCACTGTCTGGCCTACTCTCTGTACTATAATGTAAAAACATGTTTAAGAAAACTGGTAAGACCATAGAGAGGAACCATTACTGGCGGTCTCAGACCTTTGACCTTTGACCTTTGTGAATAAAATCCGTCCATCGCACCTGCAGCTGAACTGACCCTCAGCTCACTGTACAACGAATGCCGTGCTGTTCTCACCTGAGCAGATCACCTCAGTGGTGAAATCTGAGATGCCCCTCTTCACCGCTCCGCAGTCCGTGAGCGCTCGCTCAGAGCCGTCGCAGTCCGAATAAAAGCTCCAGACGCGCAGAACTTTGGGCCGGTGCCTGACGTTTTTGACTGAAACAGCAGAGCCGCAGTCGAGCTGTCTGCACGCCACGCCGGCCTCCTTCAGGCTCCAGGTGCGCTGTTTGCTCAGCTGTCTCCACTCTGCCTCGTGCTTGAACCTCAGCTCGCCGGCACAACGGTTCCCTTTGCCAACCAACCTCACATCATTGGAAGCTGCAACGAAATCATCGGCAACAAGACTCAGTCCATCGACGAGCTGCGACACTGCAGGAGGACACGATGACTGCTGCTGGAAGTAAAACTCACCGAATAACCCTGAGAGGGCTGCACAGCGCCTCCATGCTGACAGAGGTTGATAGAAATCTAGCCGCTGTGCAACAACTCGAGCTGAACTTTATCAGAAATGTTGGTGTTTGATTGTTCTAGCTCCCGTATTTAAAATAAAGATGCTTTTTTATTTACTGTGCACGCTGCTCTGAGTACAGGATCGATTGAGTTTAGCGACTGACTCTGTGATGGAGTTTAAAGTGTTTGTGTTCAATGATTAACACACTGCTGTCGCAAACACTGACCCACTGACAGGCTTGTTCAGCTTTAATCAGATCGGCCGTCCTGTAACTGTGGTGCACAGAGAGCATAAAGATGCAAAAGTACTGCTACATAACATAAGTCAGGAGTGTTTCCCCTCCAGCGTACATCCAAATAAAGCTCTTTAACTGGACGATAGATGAACTTAATTTATCCCAGAGCTGGAAAACTCCCTCGGTTTAGTTTTTCTGACTGTGCATCAGAAACAAAGAGGAAGGTGAAATGAATTTACCTCTGCCTGCAGGTTTTGCAGACTGTAGCTCAGCTTAGTGACAAACAGAAGAACAGCCAAAGAGAAAACGATGGAAGAATTACAGCTGGGAGACGTGTTTATTCGGATTTAAAGTGAAAGGGACTCACCTGTGGAAAATTGTGCTCCTGCTGGCCTTAGAGCCCAGCTCAGCATCAGCACACAATAAAACACAAGTGACGACCACGTGAAGACCCAGCTCTGCACTCTCATGTTGCTCTGACTTCACAGACCTGCACCAACACTCGGGTTTGTTGGCTCACTCTGCAAATACAGAGTGCGTGCTCTGCTTTAAACACAGCAGTGTTTGCTTTGAATGGTCAATGCTTCATGATCATAGTTCAT
>NC_140444.1:1042974-1152974 GCF_963576455.1 Neolamprologus multifasciatus | reverse complement strand
TACTGCCACTTTATTAGGTACAGCTCACTAACACAGGTGAGACCTGCTTTGCCTTCAGAGCCGCCTTAAATCTTCATGGCTCAGATTCAGCGAGGTCATGTGATCAGTGACGTCTGCTTCAGCACTGACTGATAGAAAAGTGCATCCACATAAACACGATGTGTAATAATAATAATCAAATAATGATTTTCAGCTTTTCAGCCTCACGTCTACAGAAAACCAAGGTTGTCAAACCAGTCTGCATCTGAAAGCTTATTTCTACCTTATTAAGCTTATTCATAAGCATTTCTGATCATGCTTGACTTTTCATCACTATGTGTTGCTTTTGTGACATGCCTGTGCATGTGTGGTATTTTATCTTCCCAATGTTTCCTCGATGAAATGGGCGGAGAGAACAAAACACAGCCAGAGAGCATTTGAAGCCACACAACACGAGTGTGGAGACAATTCTTCCTCTGCAGATTTCGAAGGCACCGTAAGTTTCCCTTCTTTCTACCTTTAAGCTTTTATAGATTATTGATTAAACAGAAAAACACAGAAATTCTTGTTGAGTAAACAATAAAACATGAAGCTCTCGTTGTGAGCGGCTGCTGTGATGCACATCAAACTTTAGGCTGATCATTTTTCACTTTATGTGAAACATCAGCTCAGCTTTAATGTTCAAAGACAAAGAGGCGACACATTGTAAACTAAAGTGCACAGTTCAGCCTTACTCAGGTTTAACAAAGCATCAGTTTCTGTTGGGCGCTGCTCACACACAAACACTCAGGAGGAAGCGCTCGTGCACGCTGCTGTTATTTGCAGGTTCAGTCAGTTTTCTGCAGCTGGAACTCATAAATCCAAGTTATACAAATCTTCTGTTATAACAATGTAAGTAATGTTAATATCTCTGTTTATCATCTCAACTGTAGCTTTAAGTTTAAGCATTGACGTTAGATGTGCAGCCCTGACTCGTTTAGATTATTCTGTTTACCAAGAACAAGTTTGCACTCGCTGATGCGAACGTCCTTCTGCCTTTGCTTTCATTTCTAACATCAGATCTCCTTTTTTCACCAATCTTCTTCCTCTAACAAGATCCTCAGTCTGCTGATGTTTCTTTTGTGGAGGCAAATGTGTTTCCTGTGTTTCCTTCAAAGCGTCATTTCCACTTCAAAGCTGTGAAAATGTGTCAGATAAAGTTCCCTCTTTAAAAAGCGATGATGAAACTGTGGCTGAAACCCAAAACACATCATGTTTGTCTGCTGGAGAGACGGATCAGGGCGGCCTTCGTCGCTGTGATGTCATCAGCCTTTGAAGACTCTGTCAGGACAGTGACAGGAAGTGACCTCAGTCTAAAGGTCATTTGTGGAGCTGAGCTGATGCACAGCATCAACATGTTACTGCAGCTGAAAAGTAACAAACTCAGATTAAACAGTTCAAACAAGTCGAAGGCGTTCCAACATCAGGGAGCAAAGACGACAAAGAGACAGCCGTTAGCATCGTTTCAGTGTTTTGGTCATTTAAAAACACTTCCTGTCACTGTGGTGGTCACAGTGACATCATGCAGTTTGTGTTTTGACCTCCAGAAAACCAGCAGAAATAAATCACCTTTGGACAACCTGCCAGAGATTGGGGAGTTTCCCACGTGCACTTGAATGCAGAACTGACAGTTTCTCGCTCTCGATCATAACGGTGACGTCACACAACCCTGTGGGTGTTTCCTTCCTGCTCAAACTTTACTTTCTCTTTCCTGAACTACCTGTTTCTGC
The DNA here is from genome assembly GCF_963576455.1 of Neolamprologus multifasciatus. Classification (NCBI taxonomy): domain Eukaryota; kingdom Metazoa; phylum Chordata; class Actinopteri; order Cichliformes; family Cichlidae; genus Neolamprologus; species Neolamprologus multifasciatus. Next base: position 1,151,226 of record NC_140444.1, on the reverse strand, counting down.
TGACTGATCGTCTCCGTGTGAAGCTCCGTGTGAAGCTCCGTGTGAAGGTAACCCGAGCAGTGTGTAATGTTTCCTGGCTAACATCAGCTGTGTGCAGCTTAGTTCCAGCACCAACAGCACACATCTGCCGCTCCATAGTTCACAGTAACGGACTCACAGCCGGAACAACGAGGCTGTTGGTTAAGCACGTAAGCTAAACACACATCCTTCTTTCAGTGTGGGCGTGACTTTGTCTTAAAACACACATTTAATATCCTGTTTGTAGTTCGAAGGAAAAAAGACTCCATGAGGAGTCAGTTTGAATGTTTTCAGTGATGATCTGTAGAAAAATAGCAGTGAAGACTTTTTCAGTACAGGGTGAAGTTTGTGGTTCAGTTTTTAGCAGCTCTGCAAGTGGAAGGTTTGAATCCTGTTTTAAAGACTGATGTAAATTTTTTGCGGATGGGCAATGTTCCTTCTAAGCTGCGCGCGTGCGCAATTGCGCACTGCTGGCGCTCTGCGCACAGAAAATCTGCGTTGCGCACAAAAAAGAAAAAATCTAACCTGAATTGAAATTAAAATGAACACTTTAACAATTCTGTTTTGCAGTGTTAGTCAGTGACTGGCTGCTCCCGTATGGGATTAGAGCGATGCCACCTTATCCTAAAGTCCAGCCAATGATGCGATTCACATTCATATATAAGCAGTAGTGATGTGTCGGTCGCGAACGAAACGGCTCTTAGAGCCGGATGTTTGACGTGAACGACGCGAGTCGGCACTTTTTCCGCTTCACTGTGCTTTGCTGGGCAGAGGGGGGAGGGGCGGTAGTTTCTGTCAGTAGCACAGGAACAGAGCGGGAGAGAGAGAGAAAGAGAGCCAGGGGCAACAAGGTCACATTAGAAAGGTATAGTAATCATCCACAACTATTTTCAGTTGCAGATGATAAAGGATTCAGAAAGTTTATTCATGCAGGTCCATATGACAGAGAATATGCATCTTCTTTTTGTTTTCATATTTTAATTTATATTTAATTATATTGTGCTTTGCAGTGTTTTGTGTTGTTTCACTTTAAATTAGTTTGAAAGGAAAAAGCTGAAAATTTAAATAGTTAAAAGTTGAAATGTGAATAGTTAGTTTTTTATATTATATGATTTATTTATTACATTTTATGTGGAGTGAATAAATAAAAGTATATTTACGGTGGCCCCTACAGACAAAGCACATACAAACTCAAAACACGTAGAAAACACAGCAGAAGTGCTCCAGGATGCTAGGGGGCAGTGTTGAGCTTTTGTTAACTAGAGACTACACAAGCCAGCAAGTACCAACGACCAGATTTGGTGTGTGGTAGTAACAGGTGCTTGTGTATAAATACACAAACAATACACATATGCTTTCATGCTTTCAATTGTGTAATTTAAGTGATCTGCTCTGTTTTGGAAGTTCAGTTAACGCTAGAAATGTGTTTTGGAGTTTGTACGTGTTTTGTCTCTGGGGGCCACCGTATATATTTATATATAAACATATATAAATATGTTTAATTTATTTATATTTATATTTAATTAATATGTTTATAAACATATAATATATATATATACACTTTTGTTTTTTACATTAGTAATTCCTTTTGTGCATAATTTTATATTGTTGTTAATAATAAATTAATAAAAGCAACAAAACAACCTGAAGAGCCGGTTCTCTAAAAAGAGCCGGAAATCCCATCACTAATACGCAGCTAATCAACGTCATTGACAGGCTATGACAGCGTCCTTATGTGCCGGTGTTTTAGCAAAGCGGCTGATGTGGAGTGAAGCCACGTTAATGACAACGTGTACAACCATTGGAGATGTGAGCAGGACAGACGGAACAACTGACGGACAAAGTGTGGACTTTATACCAGTTTTTAAATTGTGTTGATCGGCCACGTAAAACCAGAGTTATGATAAAATATCTGCAATGTTTGTTTTTCTTCCTGAATACTGTTGTTGTTTATATTTACTGCAGGAAGAAACGGTAAAAACACCGTTTTATAAGGAAAACACTCGACTTACTTCAATCACATGATGCTCCTCATTTTTCCTCCTCTCTGTTTTTAGACATGAGGTCACATGACAACTGTTAATGAGTGGGAGGGGCATCTTCCCGCCACCTCAGTAAAACTGCCCTCCGGGCCAACACGGAACAAATCAGTGAGGATCAGTTTTGCATCAATTACAACCAGGCCCAGGCCGTATCATACCGTTCACGTTAACACCGGAATAATGTTGGGCAACGATAAGAAAATGGAATTGGCGATAGAATATGAGTAACACACGCATGCGCAGTGCCTTTGTTTTCATACGCACATGGCGGTGACGGAGAATAAGAAGGGCGAAAGCGGATCGTTGAATGACAAGAATGTTAAGTTTAGCTAGAAAGTCAATAATTGCATTGCAGTAGGTTTGTGACTCTGAGGTGTAAAGATTTTAAATTTTTACTTAATAATGAATAATCTGGCCACTGATATAGTCCTTAAAATAATAATAAGGAATAGGAAAGGGAGAAAGAAAGATGAAGGAAAAGAAAAACAGGAGGGAAGAGGGACAGTGAGAAAGGAAACTTAAAAAGAGAAAGAAGAGGAAAAACAATCTCCTGGATCACCTGTTGAGAGAAAAAGAAGAGAAAACAAGCAAAAAAACCAGCAACATACTAAACACAACACCATCACATTAATCTAGCTAAGTGTAAACAGCAGTAAATACTAAATGTTGAATGTTGTTGTGTAGCAAGCAGGACCGACAGCGCACAATGTGCTTTGAAATAGCAGCCAATAAAGGTGTAGTTTATGTCTATGAACAGACATGAACAAACTTGTCTGACAGAAGGGTTGAATTGAAACGCTGTTGTGCAGCTTTTGCAGTAAGATGTGGAAGAGACGGAGTAAGTGGGGCATGATCTGAAATAACTATGCTATCGTAGGCACAGAAGTGGACCTGCTGCAGATACTTAATGTAGTGTATGGTGCACGAGTGAGAAGTAGAAGTCTCTCTTGTGAGGATTTGAGGTAAACATCACACATTCCATATTCAGATAGAAAGATGTCGTCACAGTTTAGTAATAATGCTTTGTGAGGCTTCTGGAGTCTTTGGGAGCCTCTTAAAGCCTCGCCTGCTCCAACATAATGTTCGCCCGTTGATTAAAGACCTGAGGATGGTAGTCTTCCACACTACAGATTGTTGCGCCTCAGCAGGTGAATCTCCTGCTCCTCCAGGCTCTTCATATGATGAGGTCCTCGGTCTGGTATCGATGGAGACGAAAGATCACCGGGCAGGGCGGGTGGCCCACGGGCGGCTTAGCTGCAAGGGAGCAATGTTTTCTATCGAGCTCAGGTGGAGATGGAAGCACTTTGTGCAGTAACTCACAGAGAAGGTTAGAAAGGAAATGAGTGGGGCGCCCATTCTCAGTGTCTTCAGGTGATCCGAGGATCTGAGGTAACTTTTATGCTACAATAAGCATAAAAGTTACTGTACGGCTATCATTTGTTAACATGACGCTTGTTCCTATACATGTAAGACATTTATTACCAACCTGCTGGTCATTCAACATGACTTCTGAGGTCTTAATCCAGCTCAACATGCTGTAGATTCCCGACAGTAACAAGCTAAATGTGGTTCTATTAATCTGCACTCGATTACTCTGGAACTGGATGTAAAAAACTGAAACTGAAATTAGTCGAGAGCTACATTTTTAAAGGATAAAATACAGTTCCAGAGCAAATGAATTCATTTTCAAAATATAAAATTCAATTTTAATTTAGTGACTATCAAACAAATATAATGAATTTCAATTTAACTTATTCAAATTCAGTTTCTGATGGTACAAAGATCTGCCCACAGCTGATGTTTGTGTATTCTCTGTAACACCTGACACTGATTATCTAAAGAGGATTTTAATTTTTACAACAACCAGTGAATGTCTTAATGTGGGGGTGTGACTGGGTGAGGTAAAGACTCTACAATAACACAAGTAAAACAGAGAAAACCCAACAACTCGTCGTAATATTCGTGATGCCTGCAGACATGCATTTACTACGATTGTGTGATTTGGAGGCTGAAATCATCTCTGTGACATTTCTCGCAGTGAACTGATGAAAGCAGATTGTGACAGAGCAAACTGTCTGGCTGATTCTCAGATATGATATTTGGACATGTACTCTGTTACTCCGAGGTGTGCTGCTGTAAACGATTGTGTATTTTATTCCTTCCATATGTGTCAGTGCAACTCCAACTCAGTTTGATCGTCTGTCTCTGAACATTTACAGTTTTTATCAAATGAAAGGAAACAGGAAACACTGTGCAGTGAACTCTCTGCACAAGAACAACATTCAGTTTATTTAATGTGAACGTTATTTTTCCTCTCATTAACATGATACTGTCATAAGTTTGAGCAGCATGGATCAGTGTGAGGACAGAGAGGAGGGAGCCCCTCCCTCTAAAGCCACCCTGTGTGGGGAACATGAGAGCCAGACCAAACCTCAGAGGTGAGATGACCATCTCTAACTGTCCATGACTCTTCTCCATGTCACAGCTCAGCACTCACATCACTGCTCCATCATTATTCACAGGAACCCACCTGGACCTCCACCCAGAGAGCGTGACAAGTCTAAAAGCCCCCCTATAGAAGACCAGCCTGTGTCTGCTGCAGAGAGGTGAGCTGTTAGTAACATGATCTAAAATGTCTCAAAGGACACACAGGCTCAGCTGTAACTAGCCTCGTGGCTAAACTGACCAAAACCAGCATGCCCACTGCCAACACTAGTTTGGAGTTTCCTTCTGCTCATGCTCAGCCTGCAATCCAGTTTGTCTTTAGGATGATGAAGGTAGCCTAATCTTCATCAGCTTCTGTAGCTGCAAATAAAAAAAAGTTTCCTCCCTAACAGGACCCATGGGAGTCCAGCTGGACCTGAAGCTGGACCCAGCTGTGTGTCCTTCAAGAGTGACCGGTCTAGACGTCAGCCCATTGATTTTAAAGTCCAGCAGGTGTCTGCTGCAGAGAGGTGAGCGGCTAGTAACATCAACTCTGTGTTGTCAGTTTGTTGTCTGATATAAGTGATCATGATCTTTTTGCTTCGTGGTTTTTAAAATGATCTAAAATGTCTCAAAGGACACACAGGCTCAGCTGTAACTGTCATTTTTATCTGGTTTGAAGCCACTTTTTGACAGAATTGGCTGTTTTTAACTATTTATTTTAAGAAGTTGTGGAAATTTAGACATCAGACATCTGGATCCTGAACTGTTATAGAAACAAATGCTAGCAGTGGGTAGTTTGACTTTAGCCTCGTGGCTAAACTGACCAAAACCAGCATGCCCACTGCCAACATTAGTTTGGAGTTTCCTTCTGCTCATGCTCAGCCTGCAATCCAGTTTGTCTTTAGGATGATGAAGGTATCCTAATCTTCATCAGCTTCTGTAGCTGCGAATAAAAAAAATCTTTCCTCCCTAACAGGACCCATGGGAGTCCAGCTGGACCTGAAGCTGGACCCAGCTGTGTGTCCTTCAAGAGTGACCGGTCTAGACGTCAGCCCATTGATTTTAAAGTCCAGCAGGTGTCTGCTGCAGAGAGGTGAGCGGCTAGAAACATGAACTCTTTGAGAACTGATTTAACTGCTTGGTGTTGTTGAATGTTGTTATACCTCCTCGTTTATCTGTTTGTGTAAGGTTTGTGGTGGGAGTAAGAGGACTGGGTAGGTCTGGTGGACTCTGTACATTTCCATTTGTTTTCTGTTAAAAACATTAAGTAGGTTGGTGCCACCTATGCAGTGTTTTTCATCTTATGGATATTAAGATTTTTCTGTGTTTTTGTTTCGTTTTTAAGAGTAGAGCTCAGCCAGGTTAGGGGTTAGTAGGTCTCACATTCACATTTTCACATTCAGCTGCAAATCATTCCAGTGTGGGCTGAAGGCCATCACTCGATGAAGCCAGCAGAACCACATCATCTGTGAAAACCAGAGAGGATATTCTGAGACCACCCAAGTGAAAGCCTCGTGGCAATTATGAACGGAATCGGTGACAAAGGGCAGCCCTGACAGAGTCCATCACCCACTGGGAAAGAGTGCAACTTACTGGTCCTCCTTCTTAAAGATGGGAACCACCACAGTCTGTCAATCTAGAGACACTGCCCCTGATAACCACGCAACATTGTAGAGATGAGTCAACCAACACAGCGCTAGAAAGTCCAGAGTCTTCAGGAACTCAGAGCGAACCTCTCTTGAAGGTCTGCTGGAGGTGTTAGTTGAAGATCTCGCAGATGTATCGACAAAAAATTGAGAAACTAAAAACTATAGAGCATCTCATTCATTAAAAAACAAAGTTTATTGTTTTAATTACAAGAAACCTTCCCACACTGTAACTGACTGACCCATTTTAAAACTAAATAAAGCAGGAGGCCCAAACCATTGCACATACTGGTTCTGTATAGCACAAACGTTCTGCTACCAAATGACACCTGAGCATCCTGACTCAGGGTTTGAACGATTCATCCCATCGTCTGATCCAAACCATATTGTTAACGTTAATACAGGAACCTCTCTGTGGTTCGTTTATGACAAAACTGTGAGATTTCAACCTCTTGGATATGAATGTGGTTGTTTACCAGGACACAGATGAGTCAGAGACAGTTAGCAGCTCTGTACTCGTGTCCAACACGATGATCCAATGGTGAAGTTTGAGAGACATAATTATCTACTTCAAGTATCCGGTCGTTAAGTGATGACGTGATGAATCCTACTTCCGGGCCTAAAGTAGTCTGTTTAATATGGCTTTTATGTTGTTAACATGTTTAATGTTTTGAATTTTCTTCTATTTAATCTCAAAAAGCTCCTAAAACAGTCAGTGATCACTGTTGACCTCCCTCGGCTTTTATTACCGCTAATCATTTATTTAAGCTCAGTTTTTAAAACCTTAGGATGTAACTACAGCCCAGCCCATGCAGCAGTATATGAATGACTAACCTCTTATTGTGGATGGATTATCTCAGTTGTTCTCCTGGCTGAAGTTTGGTCCGTTTACAGCATCCTGCCATGCGATTACATTTGTTCCTGACCACCGAGAACACTCACGTGAACTTTTATTGAGTGGAAAAAAAGTTAGCTTGTTTATATTATGCTAACATAGCTGTGTCGCTAGCGGTCACGTAGCACATCATTATATACCAGCTAGCCAAACTTCAGTAACCCTACAAACGTCACTGCTGTTTAGTTTTCTGTCTTCATTTATGTTGGAAGTGATAACAGAGCTGTATGTTTTCATTTGTTTCCAAAACCCCGCAGTCAGGACATGCTATATTGTATTTAGATAGAAGCTAGCGAGCTAACTTCCTGCTAACTTCTAACTCCGTTAAATGTCATAACTTCCGTTTTCATGGATGCCTGGATGTTAAACTCAATTGTTACACCTGGTAGAGCAGAACGCTGATCATTTTATTACAGATGAAAGACTTTAGACAGTTTTTCAACTCTCAGTAATGCCACAGTGATCGTTTGATATATGGACCTGCAGCGGAGTTTAGGCCCAGACACAGCTAGTGACGTCAGACTTAACGACTGGATGGTCGTTGAGCTGAGAGAGGAATTAATCATATCTTAGACGATTGATTGTTATTTAACTATTTCATTATGTTTTCTTTACAACTGTCACCCAAAGAGAATTTGTTAGCAGCTGATGTTGGCTTTAAGTTGGGAAACTTAAAGTATAAAAAAAACTAAGCTGAGCTGTTGATTTTTAGTACAATCAGCTGAAATTATAGCCATATACTGTATGACTACGAGCAGTCATCTAAATAAATGTGTTTGTCAAAATATCACTGGCTGAATTGATGATGATTCCTCCACAGAGTGGACCAGGAGAGCTCAGAGGTTCAGCGTGGTCAGTCTGCCCATCAAACCCAGCTGGACTCCATATTTATGGTCTGTACATGTACAACAACTACTTTTACATCTATTCTGTTCACAGTGATCTCCATGCTGCTCTTTGTAGACCAGCGGAGTGTCAGTGTGTCCAACATGGATCTGATGTTTGGCTCCATGATTTCAGTCTGATTGGTTCATTCATAAAGTATTCTGTTCCAGCTGCTGGAGGACAACATCATCACGTTTGTGAAGAACGAGCTGAAGAAGATCCAGACGCTTCTGAGTCCAGATTACCCAGAATGCTTAGAGAGTCAGAGGGAGGATGATGAGAAGAGCAGCAGCAGAGAGGCATTTGTGAAGATCACACTGGACTTCTTGAGGACAATGAAGCAGGAGGAGCTGGCTGACCGTCTGCAGAGCAGTAAGAAACAGATGAAGATTTGAGCTGGTTAATGAATGCTACATTAACTAATATCTTGCAGATGGACAACATGCATGTGTACTCAATAAATTCTTGTCTGAGATTTAATTAATTTGTTTTTTAGAAATTCCCACTGAAGGTTTTCAACATCATTTCAAGTCTGTCATGAAGAAGAAGTTCCAGCATGTGTTTGAGGGCATCGCTAAAGCAGGAAACCCGACCCTTCTGAATCAGATCTACACAGAGCTCCACATCACAGAGGGAGGGACTGCAGAGGTCAATGATGAACATGAGGTCAGACAGATGGAAACAGCATCCAGGAAACCAGACAGACCAGAAACAATCAGACAAGAAGACATCTTTAAAGCCTCACCTGGAAGAGATGAACCAATCAGAACTGTGCTGACAAAAGGATGGGCTGGCATTGGGAAAACAGTCTTAACACAGAAGTTCACCCTGGACTGGGCTGAAGGCAAAGCCAACCAGGACTTCCAGTTCATGTTTCCATTCACTTTCAGAGAGCTGAATGTGCTGAAAGAGGAAAAGTTCAGCTTGGTGGGACTTGTTCATCACTTCTTTACTGAAACCAAAGAAGCAGGAATCTGCAGCTTTGAAGACTTCCAGGTTGTGTTCATCTTTGATGGTCTGGATGAGTGTCGACTTCCTCTGGACTTCCACAAAACTACAATCTTGACTGACCCTAGAAAGTCCACCTCAGTGGATGTGCTGCTGATAAACCTCATCAGGGGGAAACTGCTTCCCTCTGCTCACCTCTGGATAACCACACGACCTGCAGCAGCCAATCAGATCCCTCCTGGGTTTGTTGACATGGTGACAGAAGTCACAGGGTTCACTGACCCACAGAAGGAGGAGTACTTCAGGAAGAGATTCAGAGATAAGAAGCAGTCCAGCAGGATCATCTCTCACATCGAGACATCACGAAGCCTCCACATCATGTGCCACATCCCAGTCTTCTGCTGGATCACTGCTACAGTTCTGGACGATGTGCTGGAAACCAGAGAGGGAGGACAGCTGCCCAAGACCCTGACTGAGATGTACATCCACTTCCTGGTGGTTCAGGCCAAAGTGAAGAAGGTCAAGTATGATGGAGGAGCTGAGACAGATCCACACTGGAGTCCAGAGAGCAGGAAGATGATGGAGTCTCTGGGAAAACTGGCTTTTGATCAGCTGCAGAAAGGAAACCTGATCTTCTATGAATCAGACCTGACAGAGTGTGGTATCGATATCACAGCAGCCTCAGTGTACTCAGGAGTGTTCACACAGATCTTTAAAGAGGAGAGAGGACTGTACCAGGACAAGGTGTTCTGCTTCATCCATCTGAGTGTTCAGGAGTTTCTGGCTGCTCTTCATGTCCATCTGACCTTCATCAACTCTGGACTCAATCTGCTGGAAGAACAACAAACAACCTCCAAGAACTCTGACACAAGAGAATCTACAGAGAAAAACTTCTACCAAACTGCTGTGGACAAGGCATTACAGAGCCCAAATGGACACCTGGACTTGTTCCTCCGCTTCCTCCTGGGTCTTTCACTGCAGGCCAATCAGATCCTCCTACGAGGCCTGCTGACACAGACAGGAAATAGCTCACAAACCAATCAGGAAACAGTCCAGTACATCAAGAAGACGCTCAGTGAGAATCTGTCTGCAGAGAAAAGCATCAATCTGTTCCATTGCCTGAATGAATTAAATGATCGTTCTCTAGTGGAGGAGATCCAGCAGTCCTTGAGTTCAGGACGTCTCTCCACAGATGAACTGTCTCCTGCTCAGTGGTCAGCTCTGGTCTTCATCTTACTGTCATCAGATCTGGATGTGTTTGACCTGAAGAAATACTCTGCTTCAGAGGAGGCTCTTCTGAGGCTGCTGCCAGTGGTCAAAGCCTCCAACAGAGCTCTGTAAGTAAATATGTGGTCATTCCTTTCTGAATTTTTGAAATATTCAAAATAATTCAGCTGTCAAAAGTCCTCTCGAGCCTCTCGATTATCAAAGACATGTCTGTAAATTGCTGCATTCATCTTCCCCTGACTAGTCTCCTGGTTCCTGCTGCCATAAACCTTCCCCACAGCATCCTGATGCCACCACCTGTTCACCTGTAGAGATGGTATTGGCCAGGTGATGACCTTTAGCTGGTTTCCTTTAGACATGACATTTGGCATTCTGGCCAAAGAGTTCAATCTTTTATCGGACCAAAGAATTTTGTTTCTCATCATCTGGGAGTTCTTCTGGGCCTTTGAGTAAGCTGCTGGCAGACAGTCGTGTGCTTGTTACTGAGAAGTGCCTCCGTCTGGAAACTCTACCATGAAGGCAGAGTGGTGGAGTACTGCATAACTGGTTGTTCTTCTGGAAGGTTCTCCTCTCTTCACAGAGCAACGCTCGACCTGTCAGAGTAAACATCAGATCTTTGGTCACCTCTCTATTTGCCCTGAAACGCTCTCTCAAAAATGGGACCCATGTGGCAATTGCAGATGTAAGCGGGGGCTCTCAAGTGGCTTGGCAGGCGGCTGGCGTGCAGGACCACATGGTGTGCTGACCTTTAGCGCGGACACCGCTAGACCAGCCGGCATGGTGACCTCAGGCATAGCAGGACCCTTGTGCGCCTCCACCTCCTTCCGGTCCGTGAAAACATGCTGGTCGCTCCGCGGCCCTCCTCCGGGGAGCCACGACGGGTGCAAGCCCCTGCTGACCGACAGCCACTCCCACCCAAGGAGTGGTGATGTGTGCGCTGACAGGCTGCGTCGTAGCTGGTTTCACCCTGGATGCCAGAACAGACGCTGTGCAGTCGAGGGTCGTGGGTGGGGGTGGCGGAGGTGGCGGCCAGGAACCAATCCGAGCTGCCAGACTCGTAATCTGCTGCATCCGGCACTCGGATCAGTCTTGCAGTTCTTCCCACCGGCAGCAGGACCCCGCCGCCTGCTCTCACTGTGTGGCCACTAGCTCGGCCACTTTTTGGGCCAGCTCCTTCCCTGGCTGGCCCGGTCTTGGGTCTGCCACGCCCCCTCCTGGGTTTTGGTGCCACTGTAAACATCACACGGCAGACCCAACCAGAGTTTCATGCTTTTCAGCATGCTGCTTTATTTAACAGCCCAACACATACCAACAACAATAATCTAATGACTAACAGCACAGCCTTTTAAGCCGGCAAGGCATGATTGGTGTGATTCATTTTGGAAAGAGGCTCTAACATGACAACTTGTAGAAAACTGAACTGCTGTGAATACTTTCTGCATGCATTCTAGATCTGATCCTTCAGCCTCGTCTGCAAGATTTCGTAGCATCATGTTTTTCACTCACAATGTTGTCTTCAAGGACAGGAGTTTAGTTCTTTATTTCAATTACACATACTTTAGTTAGCTAATCATGGCTCAGCTTACAACTCGCCTTCAGTGTAGTCTGTTATCTCTGCTATGTTGCCATAACACCATCTAGTTTAGAAGTCTTGGAGTCCAGGTTTTTCATCTGTGCCAGGAAATGGAGCAGTTAAAATGAACTTTCCAACAAGTGTGATCATACCAGAAGCTTACTGACCAAAAGCATCTGGTGGAGGTGCAACACTTAAGTGTCCCTTAGAAGAGATTTGTTTGGGCCAAGAAAGTGACCAATAGTGCCTTCTGTTTATGCCAACAGGTATATTTAGACAGAGGTTGATTTGTGTTTTCACAAAGAAATTTTAAAATGTTTTATTAGATTTGTTTTAACTCAAATTTTAGATTATTGTCTTAACCATGAATTGGGTATCTAGGTTCAGCATTTACAGTAATTTAATCTTATCACAAATCTTGCTTTTCAGATTGAGCGGCTGTAACCTTTCAGGGAGAAGCTGTGAAGTTCTGTCTGCTCTCAACTTCCAGTCCTCTAGTCTCCGAGAGCTGGACCTGAGTAACAATAACCTGTGTGATTCAGGAGTGACGCTTTTCTCTGCAGGACTGAAAAATCCACATTGTAAACTGGAATCTCTCAGGTCAGGAATCAGCCATAAAACATTAAATTGTATTACCATTTAAACAGCTACTCATCATATAATTGTCAAATTATTTTTGTTTAACTTTTTGCGTAGTGTTAGACTCTGGGTACTGTTGACTTTTTTCATATTTCATATTTTTGCATGTTTAAAAAGTGAATTCATTCACTGTCCATTTAGAGAATTTAGGGCTATTTTGTGCTTGTGATATACTAATTCCCTTTCATTACTATGAATGACAGATTAAGGAAAAACTGCAGAAAAAGACCTTGAGACATTGAGAATAGTTACAAGTACCTGGGAATCCCACAGGCAAATGTGGCTTCCAGGAAAGTTGCAACCACAAGTTCTAAGCAGTCAGCCGAATGGGAAGAACAAGATCCAGGCAATCAATACCTATGCCCATCCCCACTGGTGAGCTCATCAGTTGGCTAAAAGAGGCGATAGAAAAAGCAGATGAAGGCAGCCGTAGTGATAGATGTAGCTGAGTGATAGTAAGAAAGAAGGAATATGAGAAACCTGAAAAATACGACGGGCTGTGAGATGAGCTCAAAAAGATGTCGAGGGTGAAGGAAACAGTGGTTCTCTTGGTAACTGGAGCGAGTGGCTCCAGCAGATACCAGGAATGACGTCTGAGATCTGCGTCCAGCAGAGTGCAGTCCTAGGAACAGCAAAGATACTGTGCAGAACCCTCGTGGCCTAATCACTTTGAAAGGCAAAGCTGACAACGCTGATTAACAATGGGCAAAAGAAACCCAACTAATTATACCTCATTATGTGTTCTCAATTGCTGCTGCTATAGATAAAGCTAACAATAACTGAATGTGTAGAATGGGTTTGTGGCATTCAAGCTCAAAAAAAAAGAAAAAACAACAACACAGCAACTACAACAAAAGTGTTCACACGTTATTCTGTCTGCAGTCTGTCAGGCTGTCTGATCACAGAGGAAGGCTGTACGTCTCTGGCCTTAGCTCTGAGCTCCAACCCCTCCCATCTGAGAGAGCTGGACCTGAGCTACAATCATCCAGGAGACTCAGGAATTAAGCTCTTGTCGGCTGGACTGAAGGATCCAGGCTGGAGACTGGACACTCTCAGGTATGGAGAGAATGTCTGATAGAGGAGGATGAATTTTAATTTCCTCAGGCAATGATAGAGTTTTCTGATTCTGAAATGTTTTCTCTCCCTTTCACACATATTCTACGTGTGAATCAAAGGAACATGTGTTTCGTTTAGCCTGCTATCCCACAGTGATACTCAGCCTTTCAGCCTTACTGGAGAGCAGTCTTCTGGTCGAGTCAGTGCTAAATCAGCTGTCGGCCTTCTTCACGTAGTTACTGGGTCTTACAGACAGACGCATCAAACAAACAGACATTTTATCTTCTAAAAGGATTCAGTGTTTCTTTTAATAATAAAAGCCTAAGCACCAAATGAGCAATACATATTTAGCCCTTCTACTTGTCAACATCTGGGGCTCCAACTTATCTCTCGACTCAGTCCTGAGTCCTCCTTATCCGACCTCAACCAGCAATGGCATCTGATAGTTTGGTGGCACATGTTCGTCCTTTACTGCTGTTGTTATCAATCTGATGTGAAGAGTCCTCAAACATGAGATCTGACAACATCAATCCCAGAAAATTCTTTCATGTCATGTGACAGTTTCCATAACCCTTCCAGTGCCCTGGTAACTGACCCATCCAGAGCTGTATAATTAAATAAATGTATTGAACTATACATACAACAAGCCAACCCAAGCATTGGACACACCCCTCCGTTTTCTGCCAAAAGCATAACTAACGCTATCCTGTTCTGGACTGTCATAACTGACGTTGACATCAACTTTTCTGACAGTCCAGCTATTGCATTCCTGGTCAGGTTAGCCAATTTCTGCACATTGTAATGAACATAATTAATACGGCTAAAATTCTCATTGGGTGTTATGCAAAGTACTATAGACTCAAACCCGGTAACTGTTGGGTTTGCCCATTTATAAGTAAGTAAAGTGTACTTATTAAGCGTTTTTTGTAGACAGACCGTCACAAAGAGCTGAACATGAAGGTAAAAATAAACAGAACGCTAAGTATCCAAACGCTCTGTGACTGGTATTCATGGACAAGTTCCATTTAATCAATGGCAATTGATCAGTGGTTGTTGATCAATGGGGATGAGAATTTGCATAATTATGATACTGACCTCCCAGCCCATTGTTCCTTGAGTGGGCTGGTTTCAGTCATTATGCAAATGTCCTGTTTATAAGATTGAAACCTGCAGTCAGCTGAGACTGAAGACGTCACCTGATGATGACGAAACGTTTCTCCCACAAAACGCTACGTCCAGATGAACATAATCAACTTTTGGAGATTTACTTACCTGGATGATTGAGAAATGCATCAAGAAGAACACTAAGTAATAAAACAGACAATATAAACAATACAAAAGGTTAAAGGTAAATAAAAAGGTAAAAAAAATTTAAAGCGTTGATCAACAGAAGGCTCATCTGGAACACCTTTCTGTATCCCTGTTGATTTATATATGCTGAGAATTTTTATGTAAGATCCAAATTGTCTAATATGGACCGTCTATTCCAATTTTTGGACTGATGTACCTTTTGTCTTATAACTCTTACTGGCAGTCCCAACCTGACCATTGAGCAAGACACTGACCAGGCACTGGGCAATACCAAAACAAATCAGTCTTTATATCAAAGATCTGGAAGAATTTGGCCATAAAGTAAAATTCATGGTGCGGTTACACCCATCAGGGCTTACGTCCTCTACTTTGGTATCCAGATTTCGATATAAGCAACAGGCTCTGCTTACCTTTATTTTTGAAGGCTTTCTGTGAGCTGAACCGAAACCAGTTGAAAAACCCGTCAGGGTTGCCACTTGTGTTCATTTTTCTTTCTTAAGGAAGGAGAACGACTGTCTTTGGAAAGATTTTATTGGCTTCAGCAGTTGGTTACAAGTTATTGCGTGCTGGACCTCAATGTGAACACGCGGTCTGCTTCACAAATAGGATGGCCCTGTAAGCATGCAATACAGTTTCATACCGCGACGTGGTGCTCCTACCGTCTCCCCTGCAGGTCTTCTCCACTCCGTCCATGTCTGACCTTGTCCTACCATCTGCTCCTTTCCTGGAAAAAAGATAAAGGAAAAACACCCCCGTAGCCTAACCTTGTTGCACTAATATTATCCAGCAATTCTTAGCCTCTTATTTTCTACTGATTATCTAAATCTGGGACATTGTGTTCGGACTCTGTCAGCCCAGAAAAAATATCCCCCTGACTCTAACTCCACAATTGATGTGTAAGCATGTTTGCAAGCTCTACATGTCAGTCTTAATAATTCAATTTAAGAATATTGCTGAATTAATGCGTTTGGCCCTTATTACATGGAGTGCCACATTTGTATGAGCACAATAGGAATGTGTATAAACCATCAAGCAAAAGCAGCTTTATTTAATCATTTTCCATCCTAACACTATCAGTGTGTGTATGAGAGCCATGTAATGTCCATGTGTGCATGCTGACTGTGCTGCTCTGACCCCCCTCCTCCTTTCAGGGTGGAGCCTGCTGGAGTCCGATGGTTGACACCTGGTCTGAGGAAGTGTAAGTGTGTTTTTAATGGGATTCATGAAAACAAAGCAGCACACATTCACGTCTCTGATGTCAGGAGTCATCATCAAAGTGTCAATCAATGAACAGAAGATGGATCAATAACTGCAGCTGGATTGTGTTTGTTCTCTCCATCAGATTCCTGTCAGCTCACAATCGACACAAACACAGTGAACACAAAGCTCCAACTGTCTGACAACAACAGGGAGGTGACACATGTGGAGGAGGTTCAGTCGTATCCTGATCATCCAGACAGATTTGATGTTCGTCCCCAGCTGCTGTGCACAAATGGTCTGACTGGTCGCTGTTACTGGGAGGTCGAGTGGGGAGGACTGGTTGATATATCAGTGAGTTACAGAAGCATCAGAAGGAAAGGAGAGACTTACAACTGTGTTTTTGGATACAACGATCAGTCCTGGAGTCTGGACTGCATTAAAGATGGTCCTGATGCTGTCTGTCACAATAACAATCGAGCATCCATCTCCTCCTCCTCCTCCTCCTCCTCCTCCACCTCCTCTTCTGTCTCTAACAGAGCAGCAGTGTATGTGGACTGTCCTGCTGGCACTCTGTCCTTCTACAGAGTTTCCTCTGACTCTCTGATCCACCTCCACACCTTCAACACCACATTCACTGATACTCTTTATCCTGGGTTTTGGTTAGAAAGTGGTGCCTCAGTGTCCCTGTGCTGAGTGGGGTGTAAAGAGTGTCTCCTGTTAGAGAAACACTGACTGTTGAACAGTTCAGTCTGTACATGTCTGTCTCTTTCACTCACAAACATGTTTTCAGATTCATGGATTCAATCAGTTGATGTTTGAAAGTCTTCTAAATGATTGTAAACTTCTTCCTCTTCAGTCCTTAAAGTTCACATCCAGCTCCTCTGCATTTCCAACGAGTCTGAGCTCATTAAAATGAATCCAAATGTTTGATTTGTCTTTCTTAACCAGTAAAGCCCTAACGCCACCAGCACAGGGGCTCAAGAGTTATGTGACTGTCTGTGCCGTCAAGCCTTTTATGCAAATATCAACATGTCTAGTTTCCACAGAAAGCTTATCTCAGCTAAATGTGAAAAACACAGTGAAAACAAGTGATGATTAAAAGAGCATTTACAAAAAATCCACTAAAGTGTGCAAAACACAAACAGCCAAGCCCAGAATTTGCCAGACTTCATGTACCCGGGTAAACAATGGCTGTTAGCGAGCAGAGACCTCACAGATTCCAGAACACCAAAATTCACTGAATGAGCCACAAAAGACGACCACATGAATGTGTAGCAGCACAAATGCTCTAAGACAGAAAGTGCCTTACGGGACAGACTTCCTCTATTTTCACCAGTAGACGTTGGCCGCTGTAGCTACAACATGTCGTCAGTTTGGGGCCATGTGGGGTCTCGCCTCGCAACTATTGATTGGTTGAAGTGATGTGAACGCAGCATCGTTACCATGATTCTCAAATGATTAAAAATAGTTGTCAATCATGCAAATCGCTCAAAAGAAGCTGAAGCTTCAGCCCCTCAAAGTGCTAGAAGCCATTTAAACAAACCAGGGTGCAGGGTAGAAAGACCTGTTGCCTGTGTTATTATTCTTCAAAAATATTCAAAAAGCATTTTTAGGCATGTTAATGAAATTAACCCTTTATGGCCGGTTGGAGCGGGCACGCTCTGTTTTCCACAACTATTTTGAAAGCTGGTAGAATTACAACCATATAAGCTGATGCAATACTTTTTTTTTTGCATATGAAATCGGAGGAGTTGTACTTACATCAGTTTCCTTCCATGTATGGCTTTGCAAAACTTGTACAAAAAGCACTTGCAGCAACAAAAACATAATATTCCAGAAACATATGGCGTTATTTTTGTGCCACTATTCTGAGCGCACATAAAAAAAAGCTGGTGGGTAACAGGCATCTCCGAAAACGTCAGAGCAGTTATGCAAATATGTCTTGATGAATCGAGAAGATATTTGAAGTTTACACAGAAACATTCTCGCATGAAAATATCTTAAAAGTTTATTTTGTGACCCAGACAAAGTAATTTCGTCATTTCGAGCTGATTGGAGACCAAAACAGCCAATCAGATTTTTTTGCACCTGAGTCTGTGATTGGCTGGTTTTGTGGCACAAATATAATGGTGTAGAGAAAGAGTTGAGCGCACATGGGCAGAAATGTTGAGAGCACGAGCAACACGTTGCGAGCGAGCGCAAATGCAAAAACTGAGCGAGAGGGGCTGCTATTGTGTGTGTGTGTGTGTGTGTGCGTGTGGATAATAGCAAACACTGAAATACATTTTTTGCACGCAGCAATGAATTTTGTTCACTCAAATTTAGCTTTTCTTCACTCAAAATAAATTTCTCCTCAAAATGCAACACTTGCACCTGCAAACTTTTTTTTACGTGCGCTCAGAATAGTGGCACAAAAATAACGCCATAGAAACACGCTTTCCTGATCCGATCAGCTGTTCATAACACTTCCTATGTTGGAATAGACGTCAGCACGAACTATCGGCTGTCCACCATTACCCCCCAAAACTGGAAGTGATGTCATTTTTGCGGAAAATGTAGTTTTTTCCTACAGGGCATTTACAAAGATATGCTGGTGTTTATCAAATTAATTTTTCAGTTTATGCTTTTCTGTATAATTTCTGGGATGCTTAGAATTCAAATTTTGATGCTTTTTGGTTTTTTTTACAAATTTGCATTATAATATTTATTTTTGTTTTTCCTGCAGTATATAAAAATTGGTGTATTTCAAAAACAAAACTATGAAGACACTTAAAATAAATTTCCTGTGGTGGGAAACTATTTTGTGCAACTTTTTTGTATTTACAGTTTTGAGGGATAAGCCTCTTAAATTTCTCTAACTAGAAATATATGTTAAAAAAACAAAAATGATTTCAATTTTTTTGTAGTTTATTGCACTTTTTTGCAATGTATGTAATTACTATGCACTTAATGCAGACATATTATTAAAATTTAGGCTATAATGGTTGTATTGATGTATATAAACTTGAAATGCTCCCAAAAATGGCTCCACAGCATGTAAACATATAATATAAGCTCTGGCGGACTTGGTTCTATGGTAGGTCTTAAAGGGTTAAGAAAACCTGGTTTCAGCCAGAAATCAGTGAGCACTTTCCATATTTCCATAAATATAAAATAAAGCTAAAAAGTACAGGGTTGTCAAGGCGAGTGTTGAACTAAATTTGATATATAAATGTAGACCTTTTAGACGTCTGAATAGCAGCAAGTAATTGTTTCAAATTTGTGGCAGCCATAAAGTATCAAGCTGCTCTCACAAACGAGTGTGGCTCGGTGGTGGAGCAGTAACCATTGTTTCCTCGCAGCAAGGTTTGGGTTTGAGTCTGCCGGTCATCATGCTGTCATGGAGCAAGAAGTGTCACCATCCATTTATTCATGAATACGAAGTCTAAGCTGTTGACAAATGTGTAACCCATATCAACTACTCCCTGTCACATAACCCACGTCAGCTGATTTGAGGTCCCTCTCCTGATTGGCTCCTTCCACGTCGCGGCAAGTCTGAAAACCGGCTGTGGAGGGATACTTCCGGGTTCGACTCCTGCTGTGGCTGTAAGCTTATGGCATTTAGAACGGCGTTGGAAAACAAAGCGTTTTCTCCCCTCAATTCATCTATGAACTCATTTCACCTCAGCGGTAAGTGTCCTTAATATCTACCAAAAACAACCTTTTGGTTGTCAGTGAGCAGTCGATCGTTTTTCGCGATTAAAAAATGACTTTGTTCGGCGGCGTTCCCACCGCGAGCAGAACTCCGGTTCAAAAACCGCTGTTTTTGAACACTTTTATTTACTTAAGCACTTTAATGGGCTTACTTTGGAACAAAGTGCGATTGAATGATTATTGTTATGTGTTGCCTTGAATCCGGCTATGCTGTCTGTTAGACAGTTGTTTTTCTTTATTGTTGTTTTTGTATTTGGTTGTAGCGAACGCTACTGGAATGTATAGATTAAGCTACGTAGCCAAGATGATTAATAATAATTAATAATTTAACTGTTGTATATTGGTGGATGATGATGATGATGATGATGATTCATGATTCATGATTTGCATTGTTACATAGAACTGCAGAAAAATGTATTTGATTACCGGTAAACTGAATCGAACTTGATGTGTTAATGGACATTCTTCTGACCTACAGGTCAGGTTTTTTCCCCCCTTTGAACTGATCTTCTTCATATTGAAGTGGCGAGCCGGTAGGACCATTCTTTGTTTTTTCCCCCACTTTGCCATCTTTGGATTACAGACATATTTCCCCATTGTATGAAGCTGGACCCTAAGGAGGAATACCTTAAAAGTGAACTTTAAAGAGAAAAGGACCAAAAAGGACTCTTAACAAAAGGACTCTTGCACAGAATCACAGCAATTACTTTTTTAATTAATTGTGGGCATTTGTTTATGTTGTGTGTTGCATTAATTATTTTGTTCCACTTCCCCTTTCCCCCACTTATTCAATATATTTTTGGTACAAGATATTGCAGTTTTTGGTCTCATCATTCACACCATCTAGGCTCCATAAAGAACTATTTCTTCTGCGCGTCAGTCAGTAAACTCATCCATTGCAATAAAACTAGGCCTTAAATAACTTTGCGTTACACGTGGCGAGCCAGCCAGGAGCCTGATGTGTGAATGAGTGTTTTTTGTGTTATTTGATGTAACTGGATATTTGGTATTCTCTGTGGTTTTGATAAGGTCCGCGACAAGAAAAAATGAAGTTTATTCAGGAAAGTGGGGTCAATATTGCACATTCTGTCATTGTTTCTGGTGCCACAAACACTGAGAAAGATGAGGAAATTCTTGATTATTTGAAACAATACGGTCGTATAAAAAGGGTTATTTTCCTGGATGACACAAATAGCGTGTTTTACAAAAACCTGATCGTTGAATATTTTGATAGTTCTGCGTTAACTGCTCTTAATACATTTTTCCCATATACTCATCAGTCAAAGAATTACTCTGCTTTGACTTTTTGTGTAAAATCGCTTGCCGCGGAATGCACAGCCACAGCAGGAGTCCAGACCCCTGCAGATTACCTCGGCGAGCTCAAGCAACTTGCACGCCGCAGCGGCAGGGATTTTCCAGATATTCTGAGGGAAATGATGGGACAAATTAGTGAGCATCTGGAAGGAATGGGACAAGACAGTGACTTAGAAGAGGGAGCCTCAGTTCAAATTGTGGAGCCTGCACCATCTTTGCCTGGCCAGCAGGGGTCGTTGTCTGGACACTCCGCAATCCCTGAGACAGCTACCAGCAATCCCTCACCTGACCAACAGGGGTCACTGCCACATCCACAAAGATATTCACTGTCACAGACTGAAATGAACCCCCCGGAAATACAAAAAGTAGTGGTGGAGCATGTAAAAACAGACACCGTACCTGCATTCAGACTTCGTCCTTTCTCTGGGAAGATTCCCAAACCAGCCAACGAAACAGATTATGAGACCTGGAAAACTCACATTGAACTGCTGTTAGCAGACCCAAATTCAAATCAAATCAAATTCAAATCAAATCAAATTTTTATTTGTCACATACACAGTCATACACAGTACGATATGCAGTGAAATGCTTGGACAACTGCTCATGACCTAAAGAAAAAAAGAAAAGGCTATGAATAAGATAGGAAATAAATAAAAAAGGGTAAATTTAACCAGGAAGGAATAAAATAAAATATAAAAAATTAAGTTAAGAATGAGAGAACTGTACAACACAAATTAGAATGAAGGGTAAATTTAACTGGGAAAGAATAAGATAAAATATATAAATTAAAGTTGAAAATAAGATAACTGTACAACAAAATACACAGTATAGACATATATAAACATATATAAGAATGTATGAGAAATATAAATATATATACACACAATAACAGCAGCTGTACAAATATTAACTGGAAATGAGGAATATAATGTCCAGTGTTGTGCAATCCACATTATATAGTGTCTTGTGCAGTGCAAATATGCTTAAAGTGGTTTAAGTGATGAAGTGAAAACAATGTCCAGAATGTCCAGTGTGTGTGTGTAAGAACTATATGTGTGGGTCAGTACTGTGTGGTGGTGTGATTGAGAGACCGTATCGCCTGCGGGAAGAAGCTCCTCCTCAGTCTCTCTGTGTTGGTCTTCAGGGAGCGGAATCGCTTTCCTGACCTCAACAGAGAGAACAGTCCGTTGTTGGGATGGCTGAGGTCCTTCACAATCTTCCTGGCCTTGGTCCAGCACCGCCTGCTGTAGATTGAGTGCAGGTCAGGGAGCTCTGAGCGGATGGTGCGCTCAGCTGAACGCACAACCCTCTGTAGAGCTCGTCTGTCCTGCATGGTGCTGTTCCCGAACCAGGTTAAGATGTTTCCCGTCAGGATGCTCTCTATGGTGCACGAGTAAAAGTTCCTGAGCACCTTGGGGGGCAGTCGGAAGTCTCTCAAGCGTCTGAGGTGGTAGAGACGCTGACAGGCCTTTTTCACCACGGTGTTGATGTGACAGGACCATGACAGGTCCTGCGTGATGTGAACTCCGAGGTATTTGAAGCTGTCCACTCTCTCCACTGGGCACTCGTTGATGACGGGGGTCTGGTAGTTCCTCTCCTGCTTAGTGCTGAAGTCCACTATCAACTCCTTTGTCTTACCGACGTTTAGAAGGAGGTTGTTCCTCTGGCACCAGTTCTCCAGATTCCTAATCTCCTTCAGGTAGGGCGTCTCGTTGTTGTCAGAGATCAGGCCCACCACGACGGTGTCGTCAGCAAACTTGATGATGGTGGTGGAGCTGGTAGTGGCCACACAGTCATATGTGTACAAGGAGTACAGCAGGGGGCTCAGAACACACCCCTGGGGGGCTCCAGTGCTGAGAGTGGTGGAGGCTGAGACATGTCCGCCCATCCTTACTGCCTGTGGTCTGCCAGTTAGGAAGTTGGAGATCCACTGACACATAGATGAGCTGAGTCCCAGATGCTCCAGCTTGGTGGTGAGTGTGGAGGGAATTATGGTATTAAATGCAGAGCTGTAGTCTATGAAGAGCATTTTAACATAATTCCCCCTTCTAGTGTCCAAGTGAGTGAGTGATGTGTGGAGGAGATGAGAGATGGCATCGTCTGTGGAACGATTTGGACGGTAAGCGAACTGTAGTGGGTCCAGTGTGTCTGGTAGTGAAGAAATGATGAAGTTTCTGACCAGGCGTTCAAAGCACTTCATCACTACTGAGGTGAGGGCTACAGGGCGATAGTCATTGAGAGAAGCAGGGTGGGGTTTCTTTGGGACAGGAACAATGATGGACTTTTTGAAGCATGTGGGGATCACCGACTGAGATAAAGAGATGTTGAATATCGCAGTGAACACAGGAGCTAGCTGGTATGCGAAGTCTCTGAAGATACGACCTGGGATGCCGTCTGGTCCTGCTGCTTTCCTGGTGTTCACTCTCTTGAAGGCTCTCCTTACTTCATGCTCGGAGATGACGAGCACATTTCCGGTGCTGGCAGTATCTTCCTGTCTGCAGCCGTTAGCGCCGCTAGCACTAGCGTCGTTGGAGTCCTTAGCTGCAGCCTCGAAGCGAGCATAGAAAGTGTTCAGCTCATCTGCCAGAGTCACGGCCGTGTTCGTCATACCGGTTGTTGGTGCTTTATAATCCGTTATTGTCCTTAGTCCCCACCATAGGCTCCTAGAGTCACTCTGTTGGAGTTGTGACTCTAGTTTCCTGCCGTAGCGCTGCTTCGCCTCTTTCACCGCCTTCCGCACGTTATATGACGCGGCTTTGTACAGGTCCATGTCCCCCGTCGTGAATCCCGTGTTGTAGGCAGCGGTGCGGGATCTCAGACCGTCGCGGATGGTTTTATCCACCTACGGCTTCTGGTTGGGAAACGTTGTGATAGTCTTTGTCTCCACGGTATCATCCGCTAGTTTCCTGATGAATCCCACAACCGCTTCCGTAAACACGTTGACATCATCGTCGGAGCTGTTTCTGAACATGTCCCAGTCTGCGTCGTCGAGTGCGTCCTGTAATTTGGCACCTCTACAGATCACTCGTCGCATCCTTGAAAGTTTGCTACCTCCAGCAGCAGATGTTGTGAGAGGACTGGGCTCAAACACAATTCCATCCGTCTATTTAAACGTCTTGGATTCTGCTTTTGCCTTAGTACAAGATGGTGAGGAGTTGTTCGCTCAATTCCTGAATATGTTACAGGATCCAGGTGAGAAACCCTCTGCTTTTTTTGCAACGTTTACAACTCACATTAAACACTGTGATGAAAAGAGGTGGTATCTTGTCTTCAGACTTCAACAAGCATTTACTCAAGCAGTTTTGTCGAGGATGCTGGGATAGCGATATCATAAACAAACTACAGTTGGAGAACTTGAGGAGCGATCCCCCATGTTTTGCAGAGTTCCTCCTACTGCTTCGAACTGAGGAGGGTAGACAGCTGGCCAAGGAGAATCTCATGAAGAAACACCTAACTGCATCCAAGCCTCGTGCCGCTGTTCATTCCCAGAGCACATGTGCTTGTAGCGATTCAAACACCAAGGCTATTAATGAGCTGAAGCAACAGATGCAGAAACTGCAGAGTCAAATGGCTGCTCTTCTCTCACAGAAATCTCAGTTCTCCAAGTCAGCACCACCTCCACTCAGATCAGCACAACCAAGACCCATCAGCAGTGCAAACATAGATCAGGCCTCTGCTTTAAATGTGGAGAGGATGGGCACATGTCAGCAGGATGCGCCAACCCTCCGAACCCGACATTGGTTACGAAAAAGAAGAAACAACTTGAAAAAAGACAGCAGGCTTGGGACAGCAATAACAAGTCAACAAACTAGATGCAGTCTCTGTGGAGGGACAGACGGAGGCTGCAGTCGACCCATGTCCCAGTTACAAGCAGAATGGACATTCCATCACATTGCCTAAAGGACTCATTGGAACCAGAAGTACAGCACAGGTCACAATTGGAGGAACTGTATTCAACTGCCTGTTAGACACTGGATCCCAGGTAACCACCATCTCTCACTCCTTCCACCATGATTATCTTTCTGACCAAGAGATACAACCTCTGAGAAATCTCCTGGAGATAGGAGAGAATGGCCAAGCTGTTCCATACCTTGGTTATGTGGAGATGAACGTCACTTTCCCTCCCGACTTCTTGGGTTCCACCACAGCTGTTGATACACTTGCTCTGGTAGTTCCTGATGTCCAATCAGCTCAACAGCCATCAATACTGATTGGTACAAACACTCTGGACTTGGCATATGAGAAAGCATTCTCAGACCAACAACCCTCCTTTCCAGCCCCTCATGGATACAGAACGGTGCTGAAAATTCTTGAGCAACGATACAGACTGGCCAACAGTAGTCATCACGGAATCATCAAGCTGCACACTGACGGACCACAGACGATCCCAGCTGGAAAAACTGTTGCCTTGGAGGGGTTAATTTTTGGACGCTGCCTCCAGGCCGAGAAGGCTGTGTTGGTAGAACATCCAACTTCATCGCCTCTGCCAGGTGGTTTAATGGTCCCGTCTTGTGTCATGGATTTCCCTTCTCACCAGCCATACCACTTACCTGTGGTAATCTGCAACCAGTCTGAACACAATGTAACCCTCCCAGCCAAAGCCATCATTGCGGAGATCAGTGCCATTCAGTCTATTCAGTGTCAGGAAAGGAGTCATGACAGTATGCTTCCTAACCCTGTAACTTCTGGATTCAACTTCAACTTTGGTAACTCCCCCTTAACACCGGAATGGAAGAGTCGTATTACTGAGAGGTTAAATGCCCTCCGTGATGTCTTTGCCAAACACGACCTTGACTTTGGGAAAACCGACAAAGTGAAACATCAGATCAATCTCTCTGACCCTACTCCCTTCAAACAGCGCCCAAGACCAATCCATCCTCAAGATCTGGATGCCGTGCGCCAACACCTGAAGGAGCTGGTTGACTCTGGGGTCATCAGAGAGTCAGACTCATCCTTTGCGTCACCCATTGTTGTGGTGCGAAAGAAGAATGGGAGTGTGCGGCTCTGCATTGATTACCGGAATCTAAATCTGCAGACCATCAAAGATGCATATGCATTGCCGAAGTTGGAGGATACTTTTACAGCTCTCTCTGGATCAGAATGGTTTTCAGTCCTTGACCTTAAATCTGGTTATTACCAGATTGAAATGGAGGGGGAAGACAAGAGCAAAACAGCATTTGTATGTCCACTTGGATTCTATGAGTTCAACAGAATGCGCCAGGGAGTCACAAACGCACCCAGTACCTTCCAACGACTAATGGAAAAGTGCATGGGAGAAATGAACTTGAAAGAAGTCTTGGTCTTCATTGACGACTTGATTATTTTTGCACCAACGCTTGAAGAGCATGAGAGGAGACTACTGAAAGTCCTTCACCGTCTGAAGGAATTTGGACTCAAGCTCTCAGTTGAAAAGTGCATGTTTTTCCAGAAATCCGTTAACCCTTTAAGACCTACCATAGAACCAAGTCTGCCAGAGCTTATATTATATTTTTACATGCTGTAGTGCCATTTTTGGGAGCATTTCAAGTTGCTAAACATCAATACAACCATTATAGCCTAGATTTTAATAATATGTATGAATTAAGTGCATAGTGATTACATAAATTGCAAAAAAGTGCAATAAACTACAAAAAAATTGAAAATCGTTTTTGTTTTTTTAACATATATTTCTAGTTAGAGAAATTTAAGAGGCTTATCCCTCAAAACTGTAAATACAAAAAAGTTGCACAAAATAGTTTCCCACCACAGGAAATTTATTTTGAGTGCCTTCATAGTTTTATTTTTGAAATACACCAATTTTTATACACTGCAGGAAAAACGAAAATAAATAATTTGGAAAAAAGCAGCATATGCATCAAAATAAACTATTTCCAGCAGTGCAATATGAGTCCTAAGCATCCCAGAAACGACACAGAAAGTCATAAAGTCAAACATAACTTTTAAAAACACCAGTATAGGCTCATTGAGGCCCGGACGGTAAAAAACTACATTTCTGCGAAAATGACGTCACTTCCGGTTTCGGCCAGATCATGGCGGACATGCGATAGTTCGCGCTGACGTCTAATCCAATGTAGGAAGTGTTATGAACAGCTGATCGGATCGGCAAAGCGTGTTTCTGGAATATTATGTTTTTGTTGCTGCAAGCGCTTTTTATGCAGTTTTTGCAAAGCTATATGTGGAAGGAAACTGTGACTGAGGACAAGCTGATGGCATAAGATGTAAGTACAACTCCTCAAGTTTCATATGCAAAAAAAATTATTGCGCTAGCTCACGTGGTTGCAGAGCTACCGGGATTTAAAAATAGTTACGCAAAACAGAGCGTACCCGCTCCAACCGGTTTTAAAGGGTTAAATACCTGGGGCATGTTGTGTCAAAGGACTGTGTGCAGACAGATCCAGATAAAATCGAGACACTTAAGTCCTGGCCGGTTCCAAAGAATCTTAAAGAACTCCGCTCTTTCCTGGGTTTCGCAGGATATTACCGCAGGTTCATCCAAGGCTACTCCAACATCGTTAAACCCTTGCATGACCTTACTGCTGGATATCCTCCATCACAGCGGAAACTCAGAGCCACCATCAAGCGAGACCAATATTTGGATCCTAAGGAACCACTTGCCAGTTGCTGGACTCCTGCATGTCAACAAGCCTTTGACACCATTATCAAAAAACTCACCACAGCACCAGTACTTGCTTTCGCCGATCCCCAGAAGCCTTACCTTCTCCATACAGATGCTAGTTCTACCGGGCTAGGAGCTATTCTGTACCAGGAGCAACAAGGACAAAACCAGGTGATTGCCTATGCAAGTCGCGGTCTGTCGAGGTGTGAGTCAAAATATCCAGCTCACAAACTGGAATTTCTGGCTCTCAAGTGGGCTGTTACAGAGAACTTTCACGACTATCTCTACGGCACCAACTTCACTGTCATTACTGACAGCAACCCACTCACCTATCTACTCACCTCTGCTAAGTTGGATGCCACCAGTTACCGTTGGCTCTCTGCTCTTTCCACATTTTCATTCAAAATCATGTACAGATCTGGTAATCTGTACATGTGGCTGATGCTCTCTCTCGCAGGCCACATGGAGAACTCTCCAACGACCAAATGTCCCAAAAGGAGATGGAGAGAATTCTCCGATTTGCCCAACATCATCTGGACCAGTCTTCCTCAATTTCCATCGATCAACACACGGTCAAAGCCCTTTGTGACCGGCAGCTCGTTTATAGCATGGCTGAAAAGATGTCCACCACCGCACTCATCCAGTCACTAACTGCCCATGCCGACAGTTTGCCTGACAGCTTCGTCAACGACACTCAGTTTGCATCTCCTGTTGTTCCTCAGCTGACGAATGCTGAAATCGCTGAGAGACAGAGGGAAGACCAGACCCTGAGGCATGTCATATTGCTGCTAGAGACTGGGGAAAGTCCACCTCCCATCTTGCGGGATGAACTCCCAGAACTGCCCCTTCTACTCCGAGACCAACATCGCCTGGAGCTCCAAAACGCCATTCTCATGAGAAGGCGGCAAGTTGGGGACCAGCTCTATTACCAGCTAGTGTTACCTCAGAAATGCCGGGCTGAAGTACTGTCAGAACTGCATGACAAGATGGGTCATTTGGGCATTGAACGTACTCTTGACCTCGTACGTCGAAGATTCTACTGGCCGAAAATGGCCAATGACGTGTGGAATAAAGTGAAGACGTGAGAGATGCACCAAACGGAAAGCCTTACCTGAAAGAGCAGCACCCCTGGTGAACATTCAAACTTATCGACCTCTGGAACTGGTTTGCATGGACTTTTTATCACTGGAACCTGACAGGAGCAGAACCAAAGACATCCTTGTAATAACAGATTACTTTACCAAGTACGCTGTCGCTGTCCCCACTCCAAACCAAAAAGCAAAGACTGTCGCCAAATGTCTCTGGGACAATTTCCTGGTTCATTAGGGTATCCCAGAAAAGCTGCATAGTGATCAAGGACCAGACTTTGAGTCACGCACAATGAAAGAACTCTGCAAAATGGCTGGAATTCACAAAATGAGAACTACACCATACCATCCACGAGGTAATCCAGTCGAGTGCTTTAACAGAACACTACTGAATATGCTCGGAACACTCACCACTGAAGAGAAAACTCACTGGAAAGATTTTGTTAAGCCCTTGGTCCACGCATACAACTGCACCCGGAGTGATGTTACTGGCTACTCACCCTATGAGCTCATGTTTGGTCGACAACCTCGCCTCCAGATTGACCTGGTCTTTGGACTGCCTGTGGATGACAATTCAATTCAATTCAATTCAATTTTATTTATATAGCGCCAAATCACAACAAATGTCGCCTCAAGGCGCTTCATAGATACAGAGAAAAGCCCAACAATCATATGACCCCCTATGAGCAAGCACTTTGGCGACAGTGGGAAGGAAAAACTCCCTTTTAACAGGAAGAAACCTCCGGCAGAACCAGGCTCAGGGCAGACAATCAACCCACTAATTCACAGTATGTCCAGAACCTGAAGTCAAATCTAGAAAAGAGCTACAAAATTGCCATCGGGAATGCAGAGAAGCTCATGGGAAGAAACGAGCCGTTTTGACCAACATATAACCCCCTCTGAACTGGACATTGGTGACAGGGTGCTGGTACGTAATGTGAAACTCCGAGGCAAAGACAAAATCGCAGACAAATGGAAACCAGACATCTATGTGGTGGTAAAAAGAGCAGACAATCTTCCAGTGTACACTGTCCGACCAGAGAACAAATCCAAACCGATTCGTACTCTACACAGAGATCTCCTCTTACCATGTGGGTTTTTGCCGCATTCCACTAGAACCAACCGAACAACTGTAAAACAAACCAGGAAGCAGTCACTCAACCTTTCTGATGAGGACTGTGCACAACCTTAGTCAGAAGATGAGGATGACATGATACCGCATCAATGGTACAATGGTACCACTGTCCAGAACCATCATCCACCGTTCCAGCCACTGAAACTTTGCGGCTCAATACGAAACGCGTAATATTTTCTCTGAATGAGGGGCGATTCCATTTTTTTACGGGACGGTTGGAAACTCTACTAACTAACCTCATGAATAAAATAAAGTTCACTATCAGTAAGATCATAGCACCCACCCAGCTGTATAGAAACTCTGTCATGCTAGCTAGTACACAGTATGAGTTATTGTAACTGACTGTAAAAAGTCAGCACAACGAAAATAAACTCCACCTAAACTTGGTTTATATCTGACCCAGATAGACTGCAGGTCATAACTTCTTACCTGAAGTTCAGTTCACCTGACACTCGGACTGGCGGCCGCCTCGGGTCTCTGCTCCTCCTGCCTCCCATTTCCCTCATCCACCTGCTGGCCTCCACCACTTGCTAATGTTACTGAATCTGTGGAAGCTCCGCCACAGCCACCACCAAACAATTGAGTTATTTTTACACATCTGCCAGCATCTGGCCAATCCACCACCTTTCATTGTTTATACCGTTACGGAAAAAAACAAAAACAAAAAACCAAACATTCGCACATCAAAACGAAAAATCATCATCGGCCCACCGGGTCCAGCTATGGCTGCATATGTGTTTAGTAGTAATTTGTTTTTGTAGAGCGCTAGCAAAGCAACTGTTTTCGAGGGCATTGCCATATTGGAATCCCGACTTCTCTGACGAGGCTAACCAGAATGATGTTTCCTGGAGTGTGACATTATTCCCAGGTCCATGTTCCGGGGTAAGTCGAACACAACACGAATCTAAATCCCAGTAACGATTAATGCCTTCCTGATTTTAGCATAATAACTAGTCACCGTGCTCCATAAACATATGAACAGAATCAGTAACAAAGGGCAGCCCTGGCGGCGTCCATCACCCACCAAGAACGAGTCTGACTTATTGCCGGCTATGCGGACCAAGCTCTTGCAACGGTCGTATAAGGACTGAATGGCCCGTAGCAATGGGCCAGACACCCCATACTTCCGGAGCACCGCCCATAGGACCCCCTGAAGGATACGGTGAAATGCCTTCTCCAAGTCCACAAAACACATGTAGACTGGTTGAGCAAATGCCCATGCGCCCTCGAGTATCCTCGAGAAGATAAAGAGCTGGTCCAGTGTTCGATGACCAGGACGAAAACCACATTGTTCCTCCTGTATTCGAGGTTCGACTAGTGGACGGACTCTCCTCTCCAGCACCCTGGCATAAACTTTCACAGGGAGGCTGAGGAGTGTGATCCCCCTGTAGTTGGAACACACCCTCCAGTCCCCTTTCTTAAAGATAGGAACCACCACCCCGGTCTGCCAGTCCAGGGGTACTGCCCCTGATCTCCACGCAACATTGCAGAGGCGTGTCAACCAAGACAGCCCTACAACATCCAGAGCCTTCAGGATCTCGGGGCGAGCTTCATCCACCCCAGGGGCTCTGCCACCAAGGAGTTGTTTAACTGCCTCAGTGACCTCGCCCCCAGAGACTGGCGGGTCATTCCCCTCATCCCCAGACTCTGCTTCCTCCACGAAAGATGTGCCAGTGGAATTGAGGAGGTCCTCGAAGTAATCCTTCTACCGGCCAACAATTTTCTCTGTCGAAGTCAGCAGTGCTCCAATCGCACTATACACAGTGCAGGTAGAGCACCACTTTCCCCTCCTGAGTCGCCTGACGGTTTGCCGGAATCTCTTCAGTCCGAAAGTCTTTTTCCATGTCCTCTCCGAACTCCTCCCACACCCGAGTTTTTGCTTCAGCCACTGCCCACACCGCGTTCCGCTTGGCCTGTCAGTACCTATCAGCTGCCTCTGAAGTCCCACAGGCTAACTAAGCCCAATAGGACTCCTTCTTCAGCTTGGTGGCTCCCCTCACCTCTGGTGTCCACCATTTGGCTCAAGGGTTTCAACCATGACAGGCACCAACCACCTTGCGGTCGCAGCTCAATGCAGCAGCTTCAGCAATGGAGATGCTGATGCTGAACATGGTCCATTCGGACTCAATGTTCCCAGTCTTCCTCGGAATACTGTTGAAGCTCTGCCGGAGGTGTGCGTTGAAGATCTCGCTGACAGGAGTTGCAGGTGAGAAGTTCAGGATTGCGCTTGGAAGTAGCCAACCATAGGCAGGTCGCTCCTCAGGTAGGAGAGAATAGTACATCCCTGATCGCCGACACCAGAGCCATGACAGCTTGTAATTAAGTGAGTGACACCTCGGATCTTGGTCTGCATTGGCATAAAAAGCATGTCTAATAATAATACTACTAATAATAATAATAGTACCAAATATAAACAAACTTTAGAAAGCTTCAAAATAATGATTTTAAGCTTTTCAGACCTTTCTCTTGGCCAGGGCTGGGCAATTAATTTCTATAGGTGGCCACATCAAAAATCTGAATAGTGTTGTAGGGGCGAACCACTGATAACTTTAACTTAATGCTGCTAAATATTAAATTTCTCCCATTTCTCTCCTACTGGTAATCAGAAGTTTAAGAATATTCTGTAGATATTTATGTAAATGTATGAATTGTTATGTAGGTTGACAGTAAAATAATCCTTTAAAAGTAATAAACAACTGTAAAAAATCATTACATCACTGTTTTATTTTAACTTGTTAATCTTCACAAATCTGCAGTATGTTAAAGATTCTTTAGAATATATAAAATGCATGTGAGTCAGGATATTGTCCCCCAATTGACTTGAGAGAAGTTGCGACTTTCACTGTGCTGTACATTTCAGGCCCTTGCATTGACGTTCAGTTCATTTATCTGAGCAGTCACGTCTACAGAAAACCAAGGTTGTCAAACCAGTCTGCATCTGAAAGCTTATCTCTACCTTATTAAGCTTATTCATAAGCATTTCTGATCATGCTTGACTTTTCATCACTATGTGCTGCTTTTGTGACATGCCTGTGTATGTGTGGTATTTTATCTTCCCAATGTTTCCTCGATGAAATGGGCGGAGAGAACAAAACACAGCCAGAGAGCATTTGAAGCCACCCAACACGAGTGTGGAGACAATTCTTCCTCTGCAGATTTCGAAGGCACCGTAAGTTTCCCTTCTTTCTACCTTTAAGCTTTTATAGATTATTGATTAAACAGAAAAACACAGAAATTCTTGTTGAGTAAACAATAAAACACGAAGCTCTCGTTTTGAGCGGCTGCTGTGATGCACATCAAACTTTAGGCTGATCATTTTTCACTTTATGTGAAACATCAGCTCAGCTTTAATGTTCAAAGACAAAGAGGTGACACACTGTAAACTAAAGTTCACAGTTCAGCCTTACTCAGGTTTAACAAGGCGTCAGTTTCTGTTGGGCGCTGCTCACACACAAACACTCAGGAGGAAGCGCTCGTGCACGCTGCTGTTATTTGCAGGTTCAGTCAGTTTTCTGCAGCTGGAACTCATGAATCCATGTTATACAAATCTTCTGTTATAACAATGTTAATATCTCTGTTTATAATCTCAACTGTAGCTTTAAGTTTAAGCATTGACGTTAGATGTGCAGCCCTGACTCGTTGAGATTATTCTGTTTACCAAGAACAAGTTTGGACTCGTTGATGCGAACGTCCTCCTGCCTTTGCTTTCATTTCTAACATCAGATCTCCTTTTTTCACCAATCTTCTTCCTCTAACAAGATCCTCAGTCTGCTGATGTTTCTTTTGTGGAGGCAAATGTGTTTCCTGTGTTTCCTTCAAAGCGTCATTTCCACTTCAAAGCTGTGAAAATGTGTCAGATGAAGTTCCCTCTTTAAAAAGCGATGATGAAACTGTGGCTGAAACCCAAAACACATCATGTTTGTCTGCTGGAGAGACGGATCAGGGCGGCCTTTGTCGCTGTGATGTCATCAGCCTTTGAAGACTCTGTCAGGACAGTGACAGGAAGTGACCTCAGTCTAAAGGTCATTTGTGGAGCTGAGCTGATGCACAGCATCAACACGTTACTGCAGCTGAAAAGTAACAAACTCAGATTAAACAGTTCAAACAAGTGGAAGGCGTTCCTACATCAGGGAGCAAAGACGACAAAGAGACAGCCGTTAGCATCGTTTCAGTGTTTCGGTCATTTAAAAACACTTCCTGTCACTGTGGTGGTCACAGTGACATCATGCAGTTTGTGTTTTGACCTCCAGAAAACCAGCAGAAATAAATCACCTTTGGACAACCTGCCAGAGATTTGGGAGTTTCCCACGTGCACTTGAATGCAGCACTGACAGTTTCTCGCTCTCGATCATAACGGTAACGTCACACAACCCTGTGGGTGTTTCCTTCCTGCTCAAACTTTACTTTCTCTTTCCTGAACTACCTGTTTCTGCTGACTGATCGTCTCCGTGTGAAGCTCCGTGTGAAGCTCCGTGTGAAGGTAACCCGAGCAGTGTGTAATGTTTCCTGGCTAACATCAGCTGTGTGCAGCTTAGTTCCAGCACCAACAGCACACTTCTGCCGCTCCATAGTTCACAGTAACGGACTCACATCCGGACCAACGAGGCTGTTGGTTAAGCACGTAAGCTAAACACACATCCTTCTTACAGTGTGGGCGTGACTTTGTCTTAAAACACACATTTAATGTCCTGTTTGTAGTTCGAAGGAAAAAAGACTCCATGAGGAGTCAGTTTGAATGTTTTCTGTGATGATCTGTAGAAAAATAACAGTGAAGACTTTTTCAGTACAGGATGAAGTTTGTGGTTCAGTTTTTAGCAGCTCTGCAAGTGGAAGGTTTGAATCCTGTTTTAAAGACTGATGTAAATTTCTTGCTGATGGGCAATGTTCCCTCTAAACTGCGAGCATGCGCAATTGCGCACTGCTGGTCTCTGCACACAGAAAATCTGCGTTGCGCACAAAAAAGAAAAAATCTAACCTGAATTGAAATTAAAATAAAAACTTTAACAATTCTGTTTTGCAGTGTTAGTCAGTGACTGGCTGCTCCCGTATGGGATTAGAGCGATGCCACCTTATCCTAAAGTCCAGCCAATGATGCGATTCACATTCATATATACGCAGTAGTGATGTGTCGGTCGCGAACGAAATGTGTCAGAGCCGGATGTTTTCCGCTTCACTCCGCATGCGAGCCTTGTGCTTTGCTGGGCAGAGGGGGGAGGGGCGGTAGTTACAGTCAGTAGCACAGGAAGAGAGCGGAGAGAGAGAGAGAGAGAGAGAGAGAGCCAGGGACAACAAGGTCACATTAGAAAGGTATAGTAATCATCCACAACTATTTTCAGTTGCAGATGATAAAGGATTCAGAAAGTTTATTCATGCAGGTCCATATGACAGAGAATATGCATCTTCTTTTTGTTTTCATATTTTAATTTATATTTAATTGTGTTGTGGTTTGCAGTGTTTTGTGTTGTTTCACTTTAAATTAGTTTGAAAGGAAAAAGCTGAAAATTTAAATAGTTAAAAGTTGAAATGTGAATAGTTAGTTTTTTATATTATATGATTTATTTATTACATTTTATGTGGAGTGAATAAATAAAAGTATATTTACAGTGGCACGTACAAACTCAAAACACGTAGAAAACACAGCAGAAGTGCTCCAGGATTCTAGGGGGCAGTGTTGAGCTATTGTTAACTAGAGGCTACACAAGCCAGCAAGTACCAACGACCAGATTTGGTGTGTGGTAGTAACAGGTGCTTGTGTATAAATACACAAACAATACACATATGCTTTCATGCTTTCAATTGTGTAATTTAAGTGATCTGCTCTGTTTTGGAAGTTCAGTTAACGCTAGAAATGTGTTTTGGAGTTTGTACGTGTTTTGTCTCTGGGGGCCACCTCATTCATATATATATATATATATATATATATATATATATATATATATATATATATATATATATATATATATATATATATATATATATATATATATATATATATATATATATATATATATATATATATATATATATATATATATATATATATATATATATATAAAACCACTTTTGTTTTTTACATTAGTAATTCCTTTTGTGCATAATTTTATATTATTGTTAATAATAAATTAATAAAAGCAACAAAACAACCTGAAGAGCCGGTTCTCTAAAAAGAGCCGGAAATCCCATCACTAATACGCAGCTAATCAACGTCATTGACAGGCTATGACAGCGTCCTTATGTGCCGGTGTTTTAGCAAAGCAGCTGATGTGGAGTGAAGCCACGTTAATGACAACGTGTACAACCATTGGAGATGTGAGCAGGACAGACGGAACAACTGACGGACAAAGTGTGAACTTTATACCAGTTTTTAAGTTGTGTTGATCGGCCACGTAAAACCAGAGTTATGATAAAATATCTGCAATGTTTGTTTTTCTTCCTGAATACTGTCGTTGTTTATATTTACTGCAGGAAGAAACAGTAAAAACGGCGTTTTATAAGGAAAACGCTCGAAAGCCCGTGAGCAAAAACGACACCAACAACACCCCCACCCTTTCCTATTGGTGGAAAAATGTACCATCTCGACCAATCAAAAAATGATATGGCAACATGACATCTAGTTGTTTAAAAACGGGAAGTTTTAGGAGTGACGGCGTGTTTTGAGATGTGAGAGATTTGCGACGTTCAGCGCAAATCTTGTGTAGTTAGTGTGTAGTTAGTGTGTAGTGTAGTCAATAGTGTTGTTGTGTGTGTCAGAACAATGAGGCGACTGCTGAGTGTTACAGGTGTTACAGCAGTGACACATCTGCTGCTGTCAGGCCTGCAGGTATCAGGCTGTTGTTCTTCATCTCATAGTGGACAGAAATTATTTTTGGAGTGGCACAAATAATTTGTGTGGCATCAGATTTGATGCAGAACAGCTGATTGTTCTGGAAATAGTTTGAAATGTTTATTTAAAAAATGCCTTGGCTGCATTTTTAGGTAAACAGCTGCAAAAAATTTTGTTGTTTGCAAAACTCAGTTACTTTTTTGAAGAAGTAACTATATAATTAATTGCCCAACATTGGTCATTATTTACTGTATTTGCAGACAGAGTTACAGACTCTCTCCCAGACCACAGACTCATCATACAAGTCAGAGCTTTGTAAAAGAAAAGAAAAGAAAAAAAAAGAAAGTTCAAGTTATTTTTACTTCCAATAGTGTTAACATACTACAGGTCATGAAGAAGATTTTTTTTTAATTTTCATTGTAAGTGGTCTAAAGCAGTTAATTAAAAGTAGTCTAACATAAATGCTGTAATTTGATTACTTTAATAAACATGTAACTTGGATGGATTAGATGCTGGCGTGACCACAGTGCGCACACGTCTGCTGTCGCTCACAGTGGTCCAAGTGTCCGCTCAGGGAGTTTGTGTGTTCGCTCAGACACATGAAATATTAGAGGGAACATTGCTGATGGGTTCCTGTCGTCTAAAGATTGTTGCTCCTCACAGGTCAACATGCGTGTTTTCAGCCTTTGGTCAGTTTTTGCTGTCAGAACTTTCTTGATGTGATAGATGTGCAGCTGCAAACATCTGGAGTTGGTGGGGATGGGATGAAATATTGACACTATGATCAGCAGCTGAGCTGAACAGCTGATTTCCTCTCAGAGTTTCAGGATTCAGAGACTTGTGGAGACTTCTGATCACTTCCTGTTTAAAATGTTCGACTTTAACCCTTTGTGTGAAATGAAGCTGCTGACTTCAGAGAGGGTTCAGCCTTCACAGTGAATAAAAGAGCAAAGACATGAATGTTCCTGTGCTCCCTCAGACATTTGATTACACTCAGACAAACAGCAGCTTCACTGCATTTAGTTCATGTTTGTCTGTTTAGACACAATCACTGTTGTGTTTAGTGTCTCTGCCCGAACTACACAAAACTCCTTCATTGACCCAACACTGAGAGAGCCCCTGCAGCTGAGAAAGTACCAGAACACAAAGAGAAGGAAAGACGTGTTTTCAGGAGCTCAAAAGGAACCATTTCAGTTTCCTTTGACTCGAGCAAAAGTTCAGCAAAGCAAACATTTAAAGATCAGAAAAGATCAAATCTATCAGATGTTAAATAAACAGGAAGATGACCGTTGACCAGAGCAGGAAGAAGACGACAGTCTGAGGTTTCAGTTTTATACTGCACCTCACACTAAACAGCTAACAGTCACATGACTGTGACCACAGGAAGTTGATGAAACCGCCTCCTCTGTTACCAAGCAGAAAATATTCATGAACACAGTCAGTAAACAATGATGACGACTATGAAGTTCTTAAAGTGATGGTCTATTAAAAAAAACAACTAAAATAACTGTTAAATTTGTAACTTTTTAAAGAAGAAAGCTGAGACTTACTTCAGTCACATGATGCTCCTCTTTTTTCCTCCTCTCTGTTTTTAGACATGAGGTCACATGACAACCGCCGCCTCAGTAAAACTGCCCTCCTGGCCAACAGGGAACAAATCAGTGAGGTTACTTGAAAAAAGTAATCAGTAACTAATTACTGATTACTTCCCCCAAAAAAGTAATCCCGTTACTTTACTGATTACTTATTTTCAAAAGTAATTAATTACTTAGTTACTTAGTTACTTTTTAAAAACACGATTTACAACCTGAATAGGTGATAAAGTGATAGATCTTTCAGCCCAATTCTACTTTTTCTGCATAATCATCATACAAAATGTAATCAAATGGAAAAGTCTCTTTTTAAAACTTGTTTTATTAGTTTTAATCTTTTAACTTTATGCATCAAGCAAATATTTAATTATATGCAACATTCTCTGACTGGAAGAAATTAGTTTAACATTTAAACCTATTTTCTGCACATTCCAGCACATAAAATAAAATATTTTGTGTGTTTACACTCAGTCTTTCACATAGATGCAAGTAAAACACAGCAGAAAATAAATAAAGTCACAGACTAGCGGTCCTGTTGCTCTATTTTCACCTGTAAAGCAGGAGTGGGGTAGGCGGAGGGTTACCCTGGTGCAGGTGTGCAGCGGTCAGTGGAAGAATCCGCGAGTTTCTCTGTGAGTTTCCCATTACGTCGTAGCTACTCGGTGCTTGTTTGGAAGTTTAGGGTTTTTTTTCGCTGTAAAAAGAAGTTTTCTTCCCACGCACAACGGACACTAATGTTTTTGTCACTTTTTATGGAATCAAACTCAAAGTAAGGTCAGTACTTCCACGCTTTAAACGCTGCACGCTCATACTCTCTCTGCACTCGATATATGATCCATTGTTGATCTGCACACAGCTGTTGTCACGAACGTCGCACTCGCTTACGTCACTGTCATGAGACATTCTGGCAAAAAAATCACGGTTTTAGTAACGCAGTAACGCAGCGTTCCTACGGGAAAGTAACGGTAATCTAATTACAGTTTTTGCAATAGTAATCCCTTACTTTACTCGTTATTTGAAAAAAGTAATCGGATTACCCATCTCTGTACACAACAAAGCACATTTTTTTGTAAAGCCTGCGAGCGTGCCATTGTTATTACCGTACAGATTTTATGTCGTACACGGCGCTCAAAAATCTGTCAAAAATGTTTTAGTACGACTTTGCTAAGCTACGGAGCATTACAGCTATCGTAGGCTGGAGCCTCGTGGAGTGATACGTACGGTGCTTCAACATAATATTACATGCACATAAAAACAGCTGCTTGTTTAAGTGAAAATCATTGATGGTTTTTTTGGAATAATAAAGTTGTGGAGTTGTAAAGCGTTTTGTGTCGCGTCAGTTATATCGTTATCGCAAATTTTCAAACATTTATCATGATAAATATTTTTGGCCATATTGCTCTGCCCTAATTACAACATGGTTCAGTTCAGTATGGATACGAGATCATCTGGATTTTGAAAAGTGGGCTCTATGCACCACTTTGAACTGGATTAAACAGTGGAGGGCACATAATGATGTTGTGTTGACATGTTTGAGTATATAGGCCCATGTCTTGTCCAAGTCTTCTTCCCATAATGTTTTGCGTTTGGCTCAAGAGGCACTCGATTGGTTGGATTCAATTGTTGGATAGTTCCTAATAGTGTAGGCTGGTGGAGGTGGGGGGCTTGGGTCTGATATCTGGGAACAAATACAGTGCCTGGCTTGCAAGTATCTTAAAGTGTGTGATACTGGTTGACTGTATTTATTACCAAGTTGTTCAAATGACACCAGAAGCTAGAAGATGGGTTCATCCATCCTGTTTTACATTCTGGAATTTCAAGAATGTTAAGTTTAGCTAGAAAGTCATTAATTGCATTGCAGTAAGTTTGTGACTCTGAGGTGTAAAGATTTTAAATGTTTACTCAATAATGAATAATCTGGCCACTGATATAGTCCTTAAAATAATCCCATACAACAAGGTTGGAAGTCTCTGGAGAGGGGCTAGTGGCAAAGTAAAACCTTATCATCCTGGATAAACTTTACAAGCTTGTCTTTGTAAAGACTCCCATTTGGTTCTTTAGCCGTCAGAATTGTTGTCTGAAGACCAACAAGGAGACCCAATGGATTTACTTTGCCAAATGGATCATCATTGCCTTGCCGTATTGGTCCATTTGATCGACCTTTGTTGTTATTATTTATTTTATTTTATTTTCAGTTGTTACAGACGGGACAGACATGAGTGAGGGATAGGAAAGGGAGAAAGAAAGATGATGGAAAAGAAAAACAGGAGGGAAGAGGGACAGTGAGAAAGGAAACTTAAAAAGAGAAAGAAGAGGAAAAACAATCTCCTGGATCACCTGTTGAGAGAAAAAGAAGAGAAAACAAGCAAAAACAACAGAGCAACATACTAAACACAACACCATCACGTTAATCTAGCTAAGTGTAAACAGCAGTAAATACTAAATGTTGAATGCTGTTGTGTAGCAAGCAGGACCGACAGCGCACAATGTGCTTTGAAATAGCAGCCAATAAAGGTGTAGTTTATGTCTATGAGCAGACATGAACAAACTTGTCTGACAGAAGGGTTGAATTGAAACGCCGTTGTGCAGCTTTTGCACTAAGATGTAGAAGAGATGGAGTAAGTGGGGCATGAGGAGTGGACCTGCTGCAGATACTTAATCTAATGTATGGTGCACGAGTGAGAAGTAGAAGTCTCTCTTGTGAGGATTTGAGGTAAACATCACACATTCCATATTCAGATAGAAAGATGTCGTCACAGTTTAGTAATAATGCTTTGTGAGGCTTCTGGAGTCTTTGGGAGCCTCTTAAAGCCTCGCCTGCTCCAACATAATGTTCGCCCGTCGATTAAAGACCTCAGGATGGTAGTCTTCCACACTACAGATTGTTGCGCCTCAGCAGGTGAATCTCCTGCTCCTCCAGGCTCTTCATATGATGAGGTCCTTGGTCTGGATTCGATGGAGACGAAAGATCACCGGGCAGGGCGGGTGGCCCACGGGCGGCTTAGCTGCAAGGGAGCAATGTTTTCTATCGAGCTCAGGTGGAGATGGAAGCACGTCTTTGTGCAGTAATTCACAGAGAAGGTTAGAAAGGAAATGAGTGGGGCGCCCATTCTCAGTGTCTTCAGGTGATCCGAGGATCTGAGGTAACTTTTATGCTACAATAAGCATAAAAGTTACTGTACGGCTATCATTTGTTAACATGACGCTTGTTCCTATACATGTAAGACATTTATTACCAACCTGAGAGTTTATCCACTGGTCATTCAACATGACTTCTGAGGTCTTAATCCAGCTCAACATGCTGTAGATTCCCGACAGTAACAAGCTAAATGTGGTTCTATTAATCTGCACTCGATTACTCTGGAACTGGATGTAAAAAACTGAAACTGAAATTAGTCGAGAGCTACATTTTTAAAGGATAAAATACAGTTCCAGAGCAAATAAATTCATTTTCAAAATATAAAATTCAATTTTAATTTAGTGACTATCAAACAAATATAATGAATTTCAATTTAACTTATTCAAATTCAGTTTCTGATGGCACAAAGTTCTGCCCACAGCTGATGTTTGTGTATTCTCTGTAACACCTGACACTGATTATTTAAAGAGGATTTTAATTTTTACAACAACCAGCGAATATCTTAATGTGGGGGTGTGACTGGGTGAGGTAAAGACTCTACAATAACACAAGTAAAACAGAGAAAACCCAACAACTCTTCGTAATATTCGTGATGCCTGCAGACATGCATTTACTACGATTGTGTGATTTGGAGGCTGAAATCATCTCTGTGACATTTCTCGCAGTGAACTGATGAAAGCAGATTGTGACAGAGCAAACTGTCTGGCTGATTCTCAGATATGATATTTGGACATGTACTCTGGTACTCCGAGGTGTGCTGCTGTAAACGATTGTGTATTTTATTCCTTCCATATGTGTCAGTGCAACTCAGTTTGATCGTCTGTCTCTGAACATTTACAGTTTTTATCAAATGAAAGGAAACAGGAAACACTGTGCAGTGAACTCTCTGCACAAGAACAACATTCAGTTTATTTAATGTGAACGTTATTTTTCCTCTCATTAACATGATACTGTCATAAGTTTGAGCAGCATGGATCAGTGTGAGGACAGAGAGGAGGGAGCCCCTCCCTCTAAAGCCACCCTGTGTGGGGAACATGAGAGCCAGACCAAACCTCAGAGGTGAGATGACCATCTCTAACTGTCCATGACTCTTCTCCATGTCACAGCTCAGCACTCACATCTCTGCTCCATCATTATTCAAAGGAACCCACCTGGACCTCCACCCAGAGAGCGTGACAAGTCTAAAAGCCCTCCCATAGAAGACCAGCCTGTGTCTGCTGCAGAGAGGTGAGCTGTTAGTAACATGATCTAAAATGTCTCAAAGGACACACAGGCTCAGCTGTAACTAGCCTCGTGGCTAAACTGACCAAAACCAGCATGCCCACTGCCAACATTAGTTTGGAGTTTCATTCTGCTGATGCTCAGCCTGCAATCCAGTTTGTCTTTAGGATGATGAAGGTAGCCTAATCTTCATCAGCTTCTGTAGCTGCAAATAAAAAAAATCTTTCCTCCCTAACAGGACCCATGGGAGTCCAGCTGGACCCAGCTGTGTGTCCTTCAAGAGTGACCGGTCTAGACAAAAGCTCATTGATTTTAAAGTCCAGCAGGTGTCTGCTGCAGAGAGGTGAGCGGCTAGAAACATCAACTCTTTGAGAGCTGATTTAACTGCTTGGTGTTGTTGAATGTTGTTATACCTCCTCGTTTATCTGTTTGTGTAAGGTTTGTGGTGGGAGTAAGAGGACTGGGTAGGTCTGGTGGACTCTGTACATTTCCATTTGTTTTCTGTTAAAAACACTAAGTAGGTTGGTGCCACCTATGCAGTGTTTTTCATCTTATGGATATTAAGATTTTTCTGTGTTTTTGTTTCGTTTTTAAGAGTAGAGCTCAGCCAGGTTAGGGGTTAGTAGGTCTCACATTCACATCTTCACATTCAGCTGCAAATCATTCCAGTGTGGGCTGAAGGCCATCACTCGATGAAGCCAGCAGAACCACATCATCTGTGAAAACCAGAGAGGATATTCTGAGACCACCCAAGTGAAAGCCTCGTGGCAATTATGAACGGAATCGGTGACAAAGGGCAGCCCTGACAGAGTCCATCACCCACTGGGAAAGAGTGCAACTTACTGGTCGTCCTTCTTAAAGATGGGAACCACCACAGTCTGTCAATCTAGAGACACTGCCCTTGATAACCACGCAACATTGTAGAGATGAGTCAACCAACACAGCGCTAGAAAGTCCAGAGTCTTCAGGAACTCAGAGCGAACCTCTCTTGAAGGTCTGCTGGAGGTGTTAGTTGAAGATCTCGCAGATGTATCGACAAAAAATTGAGAAACTAAAAACTATAGAGCATCTCATTCATTAAAAAACAAAGTTTATTGTTTTAATTACAAGAAACCCTCCCACACTGTAACTGACTGACCCATTTTAAAACTAAATAAAGCAGGAGGCCCAAACCATTGCACATACTGGTTCTGTATAGCACAAACGTTCTGCTACCAAATGACACCTGAGCATCCTGACTCAGGGTTTGAACGATTCATCCCATCGTCTGATCCAAACCATATTGTTAACGTTAATACAGGAACCTCTCTGCGGTTCGTTTATGACAAAACTGTGAGATTTCAACCTCTTGGATATGAATGTGGTTGTTTACCAGGACACAGATGAGTCAGAGACAGTTAGCAGCTCTGTACTCGTGTCCAACACGATGATCCAATGGTGAAGTTTGAGAGACATAATTATCTACTTCAAGTATCCGGTCGTTAAGTGATGACGTGATGAATCCTACTTCCGGGCCTAAAGTAGTCTGTTTAATATGGCTTTTATGTTGTTAACATGTTTAATGTTTTGAATTTTCTTCTATTTAATCTCAAAAAGCTCCTAAAACAGTCAGTGATCACTGTTGACCTTCCTCGGCTTTTATTACCGCTAATCATTTATTTAAGCTCAGTTTTTAAAACCTTAGGATGTAACTACAGCCCAGCCCATGCAGCAGTATATGAATGACTAACCTCTTATTGTGGATGGATTATCTCAGTTGTTCTCCTGGCTGAAGTTTGGTCCTTTTACAGCATCCTGCCATGCGATTACATTTGTTCCTGACC
Organism: Neolamprologus multifasciatus; assembly: GCF_963576455.1. NCBI lineage: Eukaryota > Metazoa > Chordata > Actinopteri > Cichliformes > Cichlidae > Neolamprologus > Neolamprologus multifasciatus. Next base: position 1,106,915 of record NC_140444.1, on the reverse strand, counting down.
ACCGAGAACACTCACGTGAACTTTTATTGAGTGGAAAAAAAGTTAGCTTGTTTATATTATGCTAACATAGCTGTGTCGCTAGCGGTCACGTAGCACATCATTATATACCAGCTAGCCAAACTTCAGTAACCCTACAAACGTCACTGCTGTTTAGTTTTCTGTCTTCATTTATGTTGGAAGTGATAACAGAGCTGTATGTTTTCATTTGTTTCCAAAACCCCGCAGTCAGGACATGCTATATTGTATTTAGATAGAAGCTAGCAAGCTAACTTCCTGCTAACTTCTAACTCCGTTAAATGTCATAACTTCCGTTTTCATGGATGCCTGGATGTTAAACTCAATTGTTACACCTGGTAGAGCAGAACGCTGATCATTTTATTACAGATGAAAGACTTTAGACAGTTTTTCAACTCTCAGTAATGCCACAGTGATCGTTTGATATATGGACCTGCAGCGGAGTTTAGGCCCAGACACAGCTAGTGACGTCAGACTTAACGACTGGATGGTCGTTGAGCTGAGAGAGGAATTAATCATATCTTAGACGATTGATTGTTATTTAACTATTTCATTATGTTTTCTTTACAACTGTCACCCAAAGAGAATTTGTTAGCAGCTGATGTTGGCTTTAAGTTGGGAAACTTAAAGTATAAAAAAAACTAAGCTGAGCTGTTGATTTTTAGTACAATCAGCTGAAATTATAGCCATATACTGTATGACTACGAGCAGTCATCTAAATAAATGTGTTTGTCAAAATATCACTGGCTGAATTGATGATGATTCCTCCACAGAGTGGACCAGGAGAGCTCAGAGGTTCAGCGTGGTCAGTCTGCCCATCAAACCCAGCTGGACTCCATATTTATGGTCTGTACATGTACAACAACTTCTTTTACATCTATTCTCTTCACAGTCATCTCCATGCTGCTCTTTGTAGACCAGCGGAGTGTCAGTGTGTCCAACATGGATCTGATGTTTGGCTCCATGATTTCAGTCTGATTGGTTCATTCATAAAGTATTCTGTTCCAGCTGCTGGAGGACAACATCATCACGTTTGTGAAGAACGAGCTGAAGAAGATCCAGACGCTTCTGAGTCCAGATTACCCAGAATGCTTAGAGAGTCAGAGGGAGGATGATGAGAAGAGCAGCAGCAGAGAGGCATTTGTGAAGATCACACTGGACTTCTTGAGGACAATGAAGCAGGAGGAGCTGGCTGACCGTCTGCAGAGCAGTAAGAAACAGATGAAGATTTGAGCTGGTTAATGAATGCTACATTAACTAATATCTTGCAGATGGACAACATGCATGTGTACTCAATAAATTCTTGTCTGAGATTTAATTAATTTGTTTTTTAGAAATTCCCACTGAAGGTTTTCAACATCATTTCAAGTCTGTCATGAAGAAGAAGTTCCAGCATGTGTTTGAGGGCATCGCTAAAGCAGGAAACCCGACCCTTCTGAATCAGATCTACACAGAGCTCCACATCACAGAGGGAGGGACTGCAGAGGTCAATGATGAACATGAGGTCAGACAGATGGAAACAGCATCCAGGAAACCAGACAGACCAGAAACAATCAGACAAGAAGACATCTTTAAAGCCTCACCTGGAAGAGATGAACCAATCAGAACTGTGCTGACAAAAGGATGGGCTGGCATTGGGAAAACAGTCTTAACACAGAAGTTCACCCTGGACTGGGCTGAAGGCAAAGCCAACCAGGACTTCCAGTTCATGTTTCCATTCACTTTCAGAGAGCTGAATGTGCTGAAAGAGGAAAAGTTCAGCTTGGTGGGACTTGTTCATCACTTCTTTACTGAAACCAAAGAAGCAGGAATCTGCAGCTTTGAAGACTTCCAGGTTGTGTTCATCTTTGATGGTCTGGATGAGTGTCGACTTCCTCTGGACTTCCACAAAACTACAATCTTGACTGACCCTAGAAAGTCCACCTCAGTGGATGTGCTGCTGATAAACCTCATCAGGGGGAAACTGCTTCCCTCTGCTCACCTCTGGATAACCACACGACCTGCAGCAGCCAATCAGATCCCTCCTGGGTTTGTTGACATGGTGACAGAAGTCACAGGGTTCACTGACCCACAGAAGGAGGAGTACTTCAGGAAGAGATTCAGAGATAAGAAGCAGTCCAGCAGGATCATCTCTCACATCGAGACATCACGAAGCCTCCACATCATGTGCCACATCCCAGTCTTCTGCTGGATCACTGCTACAGTTCTGGACGATGTGCTGGAAACCAGAGAGGGAGGACAGCTGCCCAAGACCCTGACTGAGATGTACATCCACTTCCTGGTGGTTCAGGCCAAAGTGAAGAAGGTCAAGTATGATGGAGGAGCTGAGACAGATCCACACTGGAGTCCAGAGAGCAGGAAGATGATGGAGTCTCTGGGAAAACTGGCTTTTGATCAGCTGCAGAAAGGAAACCTGATCTTCTATGAATCAGACCTGACAGAGTGTGGTATCGATATCACAGCAGCCTCAGTGTACTCAGGAGTGTTCACACAGATCTTTAAAGAGGAGAGAGGACTGTACCAGGACAAGGTGTTCTGCTTCATCCATCTGAGTGTTCAGGAGTTTCTGGCTGCTCTTCATGTCCATCTGACCTTCATCAACTCTGGACTCAATCTGCTGGAAGAACAACAAACAACCTCCAAGAACTCTGACACAAGAGAATCTACAGAGAAAAACTTCTACCAAACTGCTGTGGACAAGGCATTACAGAGCCCAAATGGACACCTGGACTTGTTCCTCCGCTTCCTCCTGGGTCTTTCACTGCAGGCCAATCAGATCCTCCTACGAGGCCTGCTGACACAGACAGGAAATAGCTCACAAACCAATCAGGAAACAGTCCAGTACATCAAGAAGACGCTCAGTGAGAATCTGTCTGCAGAGAAAAGCATCAATCTGTTCCATTGCCTGAATGAATTAAATGATCGTTCTCTAGTGGAGGAGATCCAGCAGTCCTTGAGTTCAGGACGTCTCTCCACAGATGAACTGTCTCCTGCTCAGTGGTCAGCTCTGGTCTTCATCTTACTGTCATCAGATCTGGATGTGTTTGACCTGAAGAAATACTCTGCTTCAGAGGAGGCTCTTCTGAGGCTGCTGCCAGTGGTCAAAGCCTCCAACAGAGCTCTGTAAGTAAATATGTGGTCATTCCTTTCTGAATTTTTGAAATATTCAAAATAATTCAGCTGTCAAAAGTCCTCTCGAGCCTCTCGATTATCAAAGACATGTCTGTAAATTGCTGCATTCATCTTCCCCTGACTAGTCTCCTGGTTCCTGCTGCCATAAACCTTCCCCACAGCATCCTGATGCCACCACCTGTTCACCTGTAGAGATGGTATTGGCCAGGTGATGACCTTTAGCTGGTTTCCTTTAGACATGACATTTGGCATTCTGGCCAAAGAGTTCAATCTTTTATCGGACCAAAGAATTTTGTTTCTCATCATCTGGGAGTTCTTCTGGGCCTTTGAGTAAGCTGCTGGCAGACAGTCGTGTGCTTGTTACTGAGAAGTGCCTCCGTCTGGCAACTCTACCATGAAGGCAGAGTGGTGGAGTACTGCATAACTGGTTGTTCTTCTGGAAGGTTCTCCTCTCTTCACAGAGCAACGCTCGACCTGTCAGAGTAAACATCAGATCTTTGGTCACCTCTCTATTTGCCCTGAAACGCTCTCTCAAAAATGGGACCCATGTGGCAATTGCAGATGTAAGCGGGGGCTCTCAAGTGGCTTGGCAGGCGGCTGGCGTGCAGGACCACATGGTGTGCTGACCTTTAGCGCGGACACCGCTAGACCAGCCGGCATGGTGACCTCAGGCATAGCAGGACCCTTGTGCGCCTCCACCTCCTTCCGGTCCGTGAAAACATGCTGGTCGCTCCGCGGCCCTCCTCCGGGGAGCCACGACGGGTGCAAGCCCCTGCTGACCGACAGCCACTCCCACCCAAGGAGTGGTGATGTGTGCGCTGACAGGCTGCGTCGTAGCTGGTTTCACCCTGGATGCCAGAACAGACGCTGTGCAGTCGAGGGTCGTGGGTGGGGGTGGCGGAGGTGGCGGCCAGGAACCAATCCGAGCTGCCAGACTCGTAATCTGCTGCATCCGGCACTCGGATCAGTCTTGCAGTTCTTCCCACCGGCAGCAGGACCCCGCCGCCTGCTCTCACTGTGTGGCCACTAGCTCGGCCACTTTTTGGGCCAGCTCCTTCCCTGGCTGGCCCGGTCTTGGGTCTGCCACGCCCCCTCCTGGGTTTTGGTGCCACTGTAAACATCACACGGCAGACCCAACCAGAGTTTCATGCTTTTCAGCATGCTGCTTTATTTAACAGCCCAACACATACCAACAACAATAATCTAATGACTAACAGCACAGCCTTTTAAGCCGGCAAGGCATGATTGGTGTGATTCATTTTGGAAAGAGGCTCTAACATGACAACTTGTAGAAAACTGAACTGCTGTGAATACTTTCTGCATGCATTCTAGATCTGATCCTTCAGCCTCGTCTGCAAGATTTCGTAGCATCATGTTTTTCACTCACAATGTTGTCTTCAAGGACAGGAGTTTAGTTCTTTATTTCAATTACACATACTTTAGTTAGCTAATCATGGCTCAGCTTACAACTCGCCTTCAGTGTAGTCTGTTATCTCTGCTATGTTGCCATAACACCATCTAGTTTAGAAGTCTTGGAGTCCAGGTTTTTCATCTGTGCCAGGAAATGGAGCAGTTAAAATGAACTTTCCAACAAGTGTGATCATACCAGAAGCTTACTGACCAAAAGCATCTGGTGGAGGTGCAACACTTAAGTGTCCCTTAGAAGAGATTTGTTTGGGCCAAGAAAGTGACCAATAGTGCCTTCTGTTTATGCCAACAGGTATATTTAGACAGAGGTTGATTTGTGTTTTCACAAAGAAATTTTAAAATGTTTTATTAGATTTGTTTTAACTCAAATTTTAGATTATTGTCTTAACCATGAATTGGGTATCTAGGTTCAGCATTTACAGTAATTTAATCTTATCACAAATCTTGCTTTTCAGATTGAGTGGCTGTGACCTTTCAGGGAGAAGCTGTGAAGTTCTGTCTGCTCTCAACTTCCAGTCCTCTAGTCTCCGAGAGCTGGACCTGAGTAACAATAACCTGTGTGATTCAGGAGTGACGCTTTTCTCTGCAGGACTGAAAAATCCACATTGTAAACTGGAATCTCTCAGGTCAGGAATCAGCCATAAAACATTAAATTGTATTACCATTTAAACAGCTACTCATCATATAATTGTCAAATTATTTTTGTTTAACTTTTTGCGTAGTGTTAGACTCTGGGTACTGTTGACTTTTTTCATATTTCATATTTTTGCATGTTTAAAAAGTGAATTCATTCACTGTCCATTTAGAGAATTTAGGGCTATTTTGTGCTTGTGATATACTAATTCCCTTTCATTACTATGAATGACAGATTAAGGAAAAACTGCAGAAAAAGACCTTGAGACATTGAGAATAGTTACAAGTACCTGGGAATCCCACAGGCAAATGTGGCTTCCAGGAAAGTTGCAACCACAAGTTCTAAGCAGTCAGCCGAATGGGAAGAACAAGATCCAGGCAATCAATACCTATGCCCATCCCCACTGGTGAGCTCATCAGTTGGCTAAAAGAGGCGATAGAAAAAGCAGATGAAGGCAGCCGTAGTGATAGATGTAGCTGAGTGATAGTAAGAAAGAAGGAATATGAGAAACCTGAAAAATACGACGGGCTGTGAGATGAGCTCAAAAAGATGTCGAGGGTGAAGGAAACAGTGGTTCTCTTGGTAAGTGGAGCGAGTGGCTCCAGCAGATACCAGGAATGACGTCTGAGATCTGCGTCCAGCAGAGTGCAGTCCTAGGAACAGCAAAGATACTGTGCAGAACCCTCATGGCCTAATCACTGTGAAAGGCAAAGCTGACACCGCTGATTAACAATGGGAAAAAGAAACCCAACTAATTATATCTCATTATGTGTTCTCAATTGCTGCTGCTATAGATAAAGCTAACATTAACTGAATGTGTGGAATGGGTTTGTGGCATTCAAGCTCAAAAAAAAGAAAAAACAACAACACAGCAACTACAAAAACAGTGTTCACACATTATTCTGTCTGCAGTCTGTCAGGATGTCTGATCACAGAGGAAGGCTGTACGTCTCTGGCCTTAGCTCTGAGCTCCAACCCCTCCCATCTGAGAGAGCTGGACCTGAGCTACAATCATCCAGGCCACTCAGGAATAAAGCTCTTGTCGGCTGGACTGAAGGATCCAGGCTGGAGACTGGACACTCTCAGGTATGGAGAGAATGTCTGATAGAGGAGGATGAATTTTAATTTCCTCAGGAGATGATAGAGTATTCTGATTCTGAAATGTTTTCTCTCCCTTTCACACATATTCTACGTGTGAATCAAAGGAACATGTGTTTCGTTAGCCTGCTATCCCACAGTGATACTCAGCCTTTCAGCCTTACTGGAGAGCAGTCTTCTGGTCGAGTCAGTGTTAAATCAGCTGTCGGCCTTCTTCACGTAGTTACTGGGTCTTACAGACAGACGCATCAAACAAACAGACATTTTATCTTCTAAAAGGATTCAATGTTTCTTTTGATAATAAAAACCTAAGCACCAAATGAGCAATACATATTTAGCCCTTCTACTTCTCAACATCTGGGGCTCCAACTTATCTCTCGACTCAGTCCTGAGTCCTCCTCACCCGACCCCAAACAGCAATGGCATCTGATAGTTTGGTGGCACGTGTTCATCCTTTACTGCTGTTGTTATCAATCTGTTTATAAGAGTCCTCAAACATGAGATCTGACAACATCAATCCCAGAAAATTCTTTCATGTCATGTGACAGTTTCCAGTGCCCTGGTAACTGACCCGTCCAGAGCTGTATAATTTGAAATATACATACAACAAGCCAACCCAAGCATTGAACACACCCCTCCTCTTTCTGCCAAAAGCATAACTAACGCTATCCTGTTCTGGACTGTCATAACTGACGTTGACATCAACTTTTCTGACAGTCCAGCTATTGCATTCCTGGTCAGGTTAGCCAATTTCTGCACATTGTAATGAACATAATTAATACGGCTAAAATTCTTATTGGGTGTTATGCAAAGTACTATAGACTCAAACCCGGTAACTGTTGGGTTTGCCCATTTATAAGTAAGTAAAGTGTACTTATTAAGTGTTTTTTGTAGACAGACCGTCACAAAGAGCTGAACATGAAGGTAAAAATAAACAGAACGCTAAGTATCCAAACGCTCTGTGACTGGTACTCATGGACAAGGCCCATTTAATCAGTGGTTGTTGATCAATGGGGATGAGAATTTGCATAATTATGATACTGACCTCCCAGCCCATTGTTCCTTGAGTGGGCTGGTTTCAGTCATTATGTAAATGTCCTGTTTATAAGATTGAAACCTGCAGTCAGCTGAGACTGAAGACGTCACCTGATGATGACGAAACATTTTTCCCACAAAACGCTACGTCCAGATGAACAGAATCAACTTTTGGAGATTTACTTACCTGGATGATTGAGAAATGCATCAAGAAGAACACTAAAAAAAACAAAACAAAACAGACAATATAAACAATACAAAAGGTTAAAGGTAAATAAAAAGGTAAAAAAAAAATGAAAGCATTGATCAACAGAAGGCTCATCTGGAACTCCTTTCTGTATCCCTGTTGATTTATATGTGCTGAGAATTTTTGTGTAAGATCAAAATTGTCTAATATGGACCGTCTATTCCAATTTTTGGACTGATGTACCTTTTGTCTTATAACTCTTACTGGCAGTCCCAACCTGACCATTGAGCAAGACACTGACCAGGCACTGGGCAATACCAAAACAAATCAGTCTTTATATCAAAGATCTGGAAGAATTTAGCCATAAAGTAAAATTCATGGTGCCGTCAGGGCGTACGTCCTCTACTTTGGTATCCAGATTTTGATATAAACAACAGGCTCTGCTTACCTTTATTTTGAAGGCTTTCTGTGAGCTGAACCGAAACCAGTTGGAAAAACCCGTCAGGGTCGCCACTTTGTTTTCATTTTCTTTCTTAAGGAAGGAGAACGACTGTCTTTGGAAAGATTTTATTGGCTTCAGCAGTTGCAGTTACAAGTTACCTGAATGTGAACACGCGGTCTGCTTCACAAATAGGATGGCCCTGTAAGCATGCAATACAGTTTTATACCACGACGTGGTGCTCCTACCATCTCCCCTCTGAGTCTTCTCCATGTCTGACCTTGTCCTACCATCTGCTCCTTTCCTGGAAAAAAGATAAAGGAAAAACACCTCCGTAGCCTAACCTTGTTGCACTAATATTATCCAGCAATTCTTAGCCTCTTATTTTCTACTGATTATCTGTTAACTCTGTCAGCCCAGAAAAAATATCCCCCTGACTCTAACTCCACAATTGATGTGTAAGCATGTTTGCAAGCTCTACATGTCAGTCTTAATAATTCAATTTAAGAATATTGCTGAATTAATGCGTTTGGCCCTTATTACATGGAGTGCCACATTTGTATGAGCACAATAGGAATGTGTATAAACCATCAAGCAAAAGCAGCTTTATTTAATCATTTTCCTTCCTAACACTATCAGTGTGTGTATGAGAGCCATGTAATGTCCATGTGTGCATGCTGACTGTGCTGCTCTGACCCCCCTCCTCCTTTCAGGGTGGAGCCTGCTGGAGTCCGATGGTTGACACCAGGTCTGAGGAAGTGTAAGTGTGTTTTTAATGGGATTCATGAAAACAAAGCAGCACACATTCACATCTCTGATGTCAGGAGTCATCATCAAAGTGTCAATCAATGAACAGATGATGGATCAATAACTGCAGCTGGATTGTGTTTGTTCTCTCCATCAGATTCCTGTCAGCTCACAATCGACACAAACACAGTGAACACAAACCTCCAACTGTCTGACAACAACAGGAAGGTGACACGTGTGGAGGAGGTTCAGTCGTATCCTGATCATCCAGACAGATTTGATGTTCGTCCCCAGCTGCTGTGTAGAAATGGTCTGACTGGTCGCTGTTACTGGGAGGTCGAATGGGGAGGACTGGTTGATATATCAGTGAGTTACAGAAGCATCAGAAGGAAAGGAGAGACTTACAACTGTGTTTTTGGATACAACGATCAGTCCTGGAGTCTGAACTGCATTAAAGATGGTCCTGATGCTGTCTGTCACAATGACAAACGAGCATCCATCTCCTCCTCCTCCTCCTCCTCCTCCTCCTCTGTCTCTAACAGAGCAGCAGTGTATGTGGACTGTCCTGCTGGCACTCTGTCCTTCTACAGAGTCTCCTCTGACTCTCTGATCCACCTCCACACCTTCAACACCACATTCACTGATACTCTTTATCCTGGGTTTTGGTTAGAAAGTGGTGCCTCAGTGTCCCTGTGCTGAGTGGAGTGTAAAGAGTGTCTCCTGTTAGAGAAACACTGACTGTTGAACAGTTCAGTCTGTACATGTCTGTCTCTTTCACTCACAAACATGTTTTCAGATTCATGGATTCAATCAGTTGATGTTTGAAACTCTTCTAAATGATTGTAAACTTCTTCCTCTTGAGTCCTTAAAGTTCACATCCAGCTCCTCTGCATTTCCAACGAGTCTGAGCTCATTAAAATGAATCCAAATGTTTGATTTGTCTTTCTTAACCAGTAAAGCCCTAACGCCACCAGCACAGGGGCTCAAGATTTATGTGACTGTCTGTGCCGTCAAGCCTTTTATGCAAATATCAACATGTCTGGTTTCCACAGAAAGCTGTGTCATATTTGTCATATTAGATATTGTTTGAGTTTATATTAGTTGAACCACTGCTGGTGTGACATATTTAGTCTAATGGCAACATATTTGTTACTACAGACTGCTGGCAACACTGAGCATTGAGGTGACAATAAACCAGCTGACTGTGAGAGCCTCTTGTCCTCCTTCCTGTATTCTGACCGATACACCATCTTGGGCCGGGCTGTAAACACCTAAACAATTATTAAAAGTGCTATAATTTTTTACTGTTTCAAGGGAAATGCCACTAGAAAGACCTGATGGTGGAGCTTCTGGCTCTGGTGTATAAGACTGAAAACGATGGAGGATCCTGGATGGGGGCGTTTCTGTGGATCATGGTAAGGTAGAGGGGAACAAGACTGCACATAACAGCCAAAGAAACACTAAAGTGAGAACCTGACAAGGGACTGCTTCAACTGTGCTATACAAATAAACATTAAGCATAATGTGCACATATGCATAATACTTTACTTGGACCATCTGTGTTTGCAAAGTACCAGAATTTATGTGAGGATTTGTAATTCTTCAAAGCACCTGAGGGGGCAGCAAAACACGTTTCATTCGAATAACCTACATGAAGCCAATAGAAGAAAATCTACAGGAAGAGGCGGAACAACAAAGATTCAACATCACGTTCCTGAAACGAAAGTAAAAGTTAGTGAGAAACAGCAGAGCTGCAGTCTGGAGAACATCAACAAACTCAAATACAGGTGAGTGCAGCTGATCAGAGTTACTGTGTTCAACAGATTAGTTCAAGTTAAAACTGCAAAATTTAAAAAGTCTGCTTTTCTTTGTAAAAACAGGAGTTGAAGAGACTCGCAGACGAAAGCCTCGCTGTCTTACTTTAAAAATGAGCTGTAGCTGTCTAAGAAAGTGACACCACTAAACTTTATTGTTACAACAAGTATTTTTTTTTAAATAAAGAAATTAATTAAGAAATAAAAAATGGCATTGGTGGTGGTTAAATGTTAATGTTTCTCAAACCTGAAACGTATTTTGGTCTTCTTTGACATGATGAAACTTGCAGTTTTGTAATCTGTGCTTTTGGCAGAGACATTGTTTTTTCTACATGCTGTCGGACGAGTGAGGGAATCGTACTTTGTGTTTACATCTTTTCACAGAATCAGTTTTCCTGCTTTTTTGCAGTTTTAGCTGTTTGTAAATGGTTTTGTGAGCTTTTAGCTGAGGTCTGGTGGCCAGGCTTTACAATACAATACAACTTTATTTATATAGCACATTTAAAAACCAACAGTATACCAAAGTGCTTCACAATAAAACAGCAGGTTAAAACATTAAAATTTAAGACCATTAACAAAGTACTAAATATGCTAACAGGTCAATGGCACTAATTACACAATAATAAAAGTGAATATCAAATCAAACTTGCTAAAAACACACAGGTTTTAAGTAGACAAAGATATATAGAAAGATACAATTGGAATTGAGTACAAAATACAGGCGTTATCTAACTGGGAAAGCAAGGTTAAATAAGTGAGTTTTTAAATGTGATTTAAATAATTGGATGGAGTCAGACGCGCGAATAGCAATGGCAAAGTTGTTCCACAGGTTAGGTGCAACCAGTGAAAACGCACGGTCACCTCTGGTCTTAAGCCGAGATCTAGGCTGAACCAAGAGTAATTGGTCAGATGATCTGAGGGCTCTCCCAGGGGTGTATGGTCTAAGAAGTACCACAAGATAGCTAGGTGCTGTATTATCTATAATTTTGAAGGTAAGCAGCAATATTTTAAATTCGATGCGGTATTTGATGAGGAGCCAGTGCAAATCAGGGGTGATAGAGGCAAACCTTCTGGCTCCAGTCAAAAGGCATGCTGCGGCATTTTGGACAAGCTGTAATCTATGGAGAAGAGCAGCATGGAGACCAAAGTAAAGGGAATTACAGTAATCTAATCTAGAGGTCACAAAGGCATGAATAAGCTTTTCAAGATCCTTATGTGGTACGTAATGCTTAGCCGTCAAAATAAGACGCAGTTGGTAGAAGCTAGATTTGACTACAGAGGTCACTTGTTTGTCAAATTTGAAGGAGCTGTCCAGCAGCACACCTAGATTACTAACAGTGTCAGAGAGAAAAGTGGCAAGGGATCCAAAGGTATCAACTAGTTGGCCCCGGGGGAAATGACTGTCAAACACCACAATTTCGGTTTTCTTTTCATTTAAGATTAGAGAGTTGCCCAAAAGCTATTCTTTGACTTCTCTCATGCACTCTAGGAAGCAGTGCAGTGACCGAGCAACATCATCAGTTAGCTGAAAGTAAATTTGTATATCATCAGCATAGCAATGAAATGACATGTTGTATTTTTCAAAGATTGAGTTTAGAGGTAGCATATACAGAGAGAATAACATTGGGCCCAACACAGAGCCTTGAGGAACGCCACAGCAGAAGGATGCAACAGAGGAAGAATAGGTACCTAGAGTGACCTGCTCGAAAGATATGATTTAAACCAGTTAAGGGCGTCACCTCTAATGCCAACTGTATGTTCTAACCTCGTTAGTAGAATATTATGGTCCACCATACTAAACGCCGAGGACAACTCCAGTAAGCCTAAGACTGCAGAACAACCTGAATCGGCAATTAGGAGATGATCATTAAGGACTATCAGCAGAGCTGTGCTATGACGTGGTTTAAAGCCAGACTGGAATTTATTATTGATGTTGTTCGCATCCAGTTGGGCCTGAAGTTGCGAGAGAACTATCTTCTCCAAGATTTTGGACAGGAACGGGAGTTTGGAGATCGGCCTGTAGTTCACAAAGTCATTATGACCGAGGCTCCTTCTTTGAGAACAGGCTGCACTACAGCATGTTTAAAGGCTGACGGAACATGGCCGGAAAGCAATGAAGAATTTGTGAGAGGTAAAATACTGGGCCCATTTGCATCAAAACCATCCTTGATAATGCGTGATGGGAGAATATCATGTACAGAATTTGTATTTTTCAGTTGTTCGACTATTTGCTTAAGGGCGGGGAGTGACACCGGCTCAAACTGATGAAAAGTTGATAAACATCCAGGGGCGAAAGCAGGGCTCACAACTAAAGGGTGTGAAGACTTGAGAGATAACATTTTATCTGTGAAGTAATAACAAAATTGTTTGCAGAGAGCTGGAGAGGACACCGTCGGCATTTCATGACAGGGATTGACCACTGGATTAAAGATTTTAAACAGCGTTCAAGGATTATAGCCATTAGTCTCAATAATTTCAGAAAAGAAAGCCGCTTTAGCTATTTTAACAGCATTTTGAAACTTTAGGCGGCTGGTACCTAAGATATCAAAGGATACCTGGAGCTTTGTCCAAGGGGCTTAGCCGGGCTCCACCCAAAGACGCTACGTGGGTCCATCTTCCTCTGTACCCACCCACAGGAGGGGCCATAAGGCTTTGGTGCTCTGTGGATCAGGCAGCAGCCAGAGGTGGAAGTCTTGGTGCTCCAATCCCTGGTTTCAAAATCTGTTTGTAGCCCTTGGAGTGACCCTTTCTGGTGGGGTAGGAGCCAGAGCTGGTGCATAAGGTCATGAAATGCCAACTAGATATAGCATGGCTCACCTGAATGCATAGCTCAGACTGTACGTTGGGGTTATTCCCAGTGAACGAGAGGGTTGCTTCCCTTTGCCTGCCTGCCTGTTGTTTGTGCCCATGCACCAAATAACAGTTCAGAGTACCCAGGCTTCTTGGAATCACTGGCTGGGAGCTGGAGAATGCTCCACCCAGGGACTGTTCTGCTGGGGGTCTTCAGTGCTCACATTGGACCTGAGTGGTGTTTTGTGATTGGACTTTTGTTGGCGAGTGTCGTGGCAGTTGTCCCAGAATACAGGAGATGAAGGAAGCCGTCACCTTGCCGGGCGATCGTGGCTCAAGAGTTGGGAGTTCGCCTTGTAATCGGAAGATTGCCGGTTCGAGCCCCGGCTTGGACAGTCTCAGTCGTTGTGTCCTTGGGCAAGACACTTCACCTACCACCTACTGGTGTTGGCCAGAAGGGCCGATGGCGCGATATGGCAGCCTCGCTTCTGTCAGTCTGCCCCAGGGCAGCTGTGGCTACAGCTGTAGCTGCCTCCACCAGTGTGTGAATGGGTGGATGACTGGGTGTGTAAAGCACTTTGGGGTCCCTAGGGGGGACTAGTAAAAGCGCTATACAAATACAGGCCATTTACCATTTACCTTAAAGGAGTCTTATGAGGCTCAGAAGCACCTGACAGGTACCAGCAGAACCAGCAACGTGCAACAGTAGCAGTGGCTTATACAAAAACTCAGGTGTGGGAGGTGCTCAGGGAGACCACGGAACAAGACTTTAGGTTGGCCTTAAAGTGGTTCTGGCTAAATCCCAGATGAGCCAGGAGAGGGAAGCAGTGATATAGACACACTATTTACAGTGGTGACAGGACGCTGCAGACCTCAACCAAAGACATGGCCAAGCAGTGGAAGGAACACTTTGAGGACCTCAATCCCACATTCACTTCTGCTATGCAAAGAGAGTCTGGGCATACGGTCTGTGACTCGCCTATCACTGAGGGTGAGGTCACCAATGTAGCTAAACCACTGCTCAGTGGCAGGGCCCCTGGAATGAATGCAATGGGCGCTGAATTCCTGAAAGCTGTGAATGTTGAAGGGTTGTCCTGGCTTACATGTCTCTGCAACATTGCATGGAGGTCTGGTTCTGTTGGCTTATTGGCAGATTGTGACCAAGTATCTCAGGGTCTTGTGCTCGAGTAAGGGGAACATGAGTTTGACAGATGGATTGGAGCAGCGTCTGCAGTGATGCAGATGCTGTACAGATCTTAGTTATGGAAAAAGAGCTGAGCATGAAAGCAAAGCTTTCAATTTTGTGGTCTATCTACGTTCCTACCCTCACCTACATTTTACACAGCTTCCCAACGACGTTTGGACTTGAGGCTGAAATAATCCATCAGTCACACGATGAATAATCAGAGAGTAGAAGCTAAGCCTATGTTTGAAGCCACTGAGGTGTTCGATGGCGGGGTGACGTGGTTCCACTGAATGAAACTTGAGATCGTCCAATACTCCAGCCGTACCTATCCTGTCTGTTTAATACCTGTATTGCTTTCCATCGGTTGCGTTTGCTGTTCATCAGGTCTCTCAGTATCCAGCATCATTTAATATAAATAACAACAATACAGCAGTCACAAACCATTTCCTCCTTCCGATCAATGACACCCGACGCTAATTACATGTCAACCTTAAAAAGATACCATACTGTAAAACACAAACAGTGACCCCTAGTGGCTCACAGAAGGTAACAACACAGAAAACGGCTCCTACAAAACAACTTATAGAGAAATAAATTTGTTGAAACCACACAAGATGAACGTTGTCACTTCCTCTTTCTTTCCATTCTTTATCTTTGATTTCTAGTGTTAGAGGCTGAATGTTAATTGTATTTTCTCTTTGATATTTCTAAACCATTTACAGATATGTTTAATTAAAGTGTACATTTTTATACTTCTGTTCTCAGGGTGCAGACATGTCTGCTGCCAGCAATCTGCAGTCTGAAGATCGCTTTCTGTGCTCCATCTGTCTGGATGTGTTCACTGATCCGGTCACCACATCATGTGGACACAACTTCTGCAAAAAGTGCATCACTCAGCACTGGGATGTTCATGAGAGGTGTGAGTGTCCCCTGTGTAAGGAGACTTTCAAGAGTAGACCTCAGCTGAAGATCAACACCTTCATCTCTGAGATGGTTGCTCAGTTCAGACGTGAAGCTCAGCAGAAAGCCAGCAGCAGCAGCTCAGAGCAACAAGCTGCCAAACCAGGAGAAGTTCCCTGTGACGTCTGCACTGGAACCAGACTGAAGGCCCTGAAGTCCTGCCTGGTGTGTCTGACCTCCTACTGTCAGACTCACCTGGAGCCTCATCTGATAGCTACAAGTCTGAAAAGACATCAGCTGATTGAGCCTGTGGAGAACCTGGAAAGCAGGATGTGCAGGAAGCACGATAAACATCTGGAGCTGTTCTGTAAGACCGACCAGACATGTGTCTGCATGCTCTGCCCTGTTTTAGATCACAAGAACCACGAGTTTGTTCCTCTGAGAGAAGAATATGAAGGAAAGAAGGCAGAGCTGGAGAAGACAGAGGCTGAGATTCAGCAGATGATCCAGAAGAGACGACTGAAGATTCAGGAGATCACAGAGTCGGTGAAGATGAGTAAAGATGCTGCAGACAGACAGAAAGCAGAAGGTGTTCAGGTCTTCACGGCTCTGATGGAGTCTGTTGAGAGACGCCTGAAGGAGCTCATGAAGGAGATCGAAGACAAACAGGAAGCTACAGAGAAACAGGCTGAAGGTCTCATCAAAGATCTGGAACAGGAAATCTCTGAGCTGATGGAGAGAAGCTCTGAGGTGGAGAAGCTCTCACGCTCTGAAGACCACCTCCACCTCCTCCAAAGCTTCTGCTCCCTGAAAGCTGCTCTATGCACCAAGGACTGGACAGAGGTCAGAGTCCGTCCACTATCATATGAGGCGACTGTGGGGAGAGCTGTGGCTCAGCTGGAGAAGACACTCAGGGAAGACATGAAGAAGCTGTTTGAGGCAGAGCTGCAGAGGGTCCAGCAGGATGCAGTGGACGTGACTCTGGATCCTGATACAGCAAATTCTTATCTCATCCTGTCTGACGATAGAAAACAAGTGAATCATGGTGATGTGAGGAAGAATCTTCCAGACAACCCAGAGAGATTTTCCCAGTGTGTTTGTGTTTTAGGAGAGCAGAGTTTCTCTTCAGGCAGATTTTACTTTGAAGTTCAGGTTAAAGGAAAGACTAAATGGAGTTTAGGAGTAGCCACAGAGTCGATCAACAGGAAGGGAAAAATCAGACTGAGACCTCAGAACGGTCTCTGGACTGTTTGTCTGAGAAATGGAAATGAGTACAAAGCTTGTGCCGCCCCTCCGGTCCGTCTCTGTCTCCGGTCTGGTCCTGAGAGGGTGGGGGTGTTTGTGGACTATGAGGAGGGTCTGGTCTCCTTCTATGACGTAGATGCTGCAGCTCTGATCTACTCGTTCACTGGCTGCTCCTTCACTCAGAAACTCCACCCGTACTTGAATCCGTGTAATAATGATGATGGTAAGAACGCTGCACCTCTGCTGATCACTGCTGTCAATCTCATTCTGTGTGAAGACCATCTGGATTAAGAACATTCACTGATAACTAGGGATGCAACGATACCAATTTTTTCAAACCGATACGATACCGATACTTGGATCTGAGTACTTGTCGATACAGAGTACAAAACCGATACTTCTACCACACACACACACACAAATGCAATGAATTGGAAGACAGGTTTTATCATATTCCCTGCCGATAAAAAATAAAATCTTAATAAAAATGACCACAAAAAAATTTCAAGTGAAAAATAAGCACTTCTGTTAAATTATTGCAGAGTCTCCATATTGTAATTTAACAAAATATCACTGAACTATTGGCACTGTCTCGAGCTTTCAGAATAATAAATAAACACTTCTGTTTGGAATCAAATAAATACAAATTAGGTTTGTGAATAAATTAAACTTTTTAATTATTGCAGAGTGTCCATATTGTAAACAAACAAACAAAATAATTATTATAAAATAAATAATAAATAAAATAATAATTGGCCCCCTAGTGGCCAATCTAAAAAAGTACAACAGAAATGACAAGCCACCCTCTGATTAATGAAATAAGTTGGTATCGGTTAACTTTTACGAGTATGAGTACACGCACATTTTACATTATCGGCCCCGATACCAGTATCGGTATCGGTGCATCCCTACTGGTAACACTCAGTGAGTTTGGAGTTCATGTCACACAGTGGAAAATTGTTTTGTTTTTTTTGTTTTTTTACTTTTTATTTTGTACTTTTTCCAATTTTATAGTACATACAAACAAAAACACGAAAAAAAGAACACAAAAAAATAAAATAAATAAATAAATAAAGGACACCCAATCTGTGGAAGAAGGGAAAAGGGGAAAAAAAAACAAAAAAACAACAACAACAAGGAGAGGTCCCTGCCCTATGGGGCTGAATGAGTCTTATAAGCTATCCATTTTGTCCACTGTTTTCGGTGTTTGTCAGATTTCAGTCTCAAAGTGTAGGTCATTTTCTCCATTATATATATGTCCTCGATTACATCAGTCCATTCTTCCAATTTTAAAGGGTCACTTTTCAGCCAGTTTTTTGTTATTACCTTTTTGCTTGACAACAACATCATTTTAAACAAGTAATGGTCCTCCTTTCTTACATTTTCCCATATTCCAAAATACATTACTCGTGCCTCACACAGCACGTCATACCCCAGCACTTTCGTCATTGTTACCGCAATGCTTTCCCAGTAAGGTTTGATATTTTTACACTTCCAAAACACATGAGAATGATTGGCGTCCCAGTCTCCACATAATCTCCAGCATTGTTGGGGTGTTTTCAGCTGCTTGCTTTTGATATAAGGAGTAATAAAGAACCTAATCACATTTTTCCAGCCATATTCTCTCCATCGTCTAGAGCTAGTGGAATTATGCTGTGTGAGACATACGGATCGCCAGTCATCCTCTGACAACTCAAGATGTAATTCCGATTCCCACTTTTGTTTGATATATAATGTTTCATTCCTATTCAAATTTTGCAGGCCATTATATAATTTCGATAAAATTCTTGATGGAGGATTTTTATATGCACCTGTTATTATTTCTATTATATGGCTTCCTTCTCTCAAGAACTTCTTCCTAATTTCTGTATTGTAAAAATGTCTTAATTGAAAATACCTAAATAAATCTGATTTATCCAGTCCAAATTGTCTCTGTAGATTCTCGAAGGATTTGAATGTTGTCCCGTCTATTAATGTACACATTGCTGTAATTCCTTTATTGACCCATCTTAAAAATGTACTATCCCATTGTCCACTTTGGAATTTTCGAGAATATGCAGGCCAAATCAGCAATTTACAGTCTTCTATAATTCTATATTTCTTCACTATAATCCACCAGAGTTTAATAGTGAATTCAGTAATGAGATTTGTGTTCGTAGACTGGATAGTTTCTTCTCCCAATCTTGCTTGTGGATGACATGATAAGCAATAATTTATCTTCATATGCTTCCATTTTGAGGTGTAATCCGGTGAACACCAGTAAACAATATATCTCAGCTGGGCTGCATAGAAATATTCCTTGAAATTCGGGAGGGCAAGTCCTCCTTTTTCTTTTCTTAACTGGAGTATTTTAAATCTTATTCTTGGCTTTGTCCCTTTCCAAATAAATCTACTAACTAATTTATCCCATCTACCAAATTGTCCATCTGGTATATGGACTGGCAATGAAGTGAATAGATGCAGTAGTCGGGGAAGCACATTCATTTTTATTACCTCTATTCTTGAGCTAAGGTCCATGACAAGCGGAGCCCATTTAATCAAATCTTTTTGGATTGTATTACTAATCTTTACATAATTTGCCTCGTATAGTGTACTTATTTCACTAGTTAGATAGACACCTAAATATTTGATCTTATTTGAGTCCCATTTTAGTTTATATTCATTTTGAATTGATTCTTTGGGAAA
Source organism: Neolamprologus multifasciatus (assembly GCF_963576455.1). Lineage (NCBI taxonomy): Eukaryota > Metazoa > Chordata > Actinopteri > Cichliformes > Cichlidae > Neolamprologus > Neolamprologus multifasciatus. The sequence goes on along the minus strand of NC_140444.1, from coordinate 1,087,580 downwards.
ACAATTCAGACAGAGTACTTGAGTCTTTACGATATTTAATTTATATCCTGAGTTTTTGCCAAAATATTTTAATGCTTTAATCAACCGAGGAAAGGTCGTGTCAGGATCCTGTAGGTATATAATTATATCATCTGCAAAGAGACCTATTCGTTGTTCAATTTTAGAAACTAAAACCCCTTTTAAGTCTGCACTTTGCCGTATATACTGAGCCAAAGGCTCGATATACAGAGCAAAAAGGAAAATTGTTTTTATATTTTGTTTTGGATCAGGCTGTTTATTGGTACATAGTGTTGATTTTATTTGCATGGTTTTATCCTCATATTTATATTGTGTATTTTAGTGTTGTTGCACAATATTCTTTTAATCCACTGTGGACTAAGCAGACAATTGTAGGCACCTGTGAGGCGGGGCGTTCCCCGAGCCGGCCTATCAGCCGCCAAACTGACCTGTTAAGGGGGATAGTGAGCGCAGAGACGGAGAGAGCGACGCACGAAAGGTGAGCAGGAGAAAAAATAAATGTTTGCAAGTCAGCATATGTGTCGAAGGACCTGCTGCCTGACTGTGGGGTGCCACGAGTCGTTCGGCGACGGATCGGCCAGCGGAACACGGCGATCCAGTCCCAGCGGCAGGAACAGCGACAGTGGGTGTCGATGCCCGCAATCCACAGCAGGGCAGGGGTGTCCCTCTGCCTGCATCTGGCGGTGCTACGAGGGAGGCCGTGTTCAAGTGTGGAGTGGGGCGGTGACGCGCTGTCAGGAGGAGACTGGAGCCCCGCCCCCTTGTTCTTCTGGCCGGCGTGGTTTCCATCCCGGAAGAGAAATTCCTCTCCTGTTTCAGATAAGGAACATTTGCCCGCGTGTGGCTGGACTGTGGGATTATGGCACTGTGGTGGTGGTGATGGTGGGGTGGATTTTAGCATATGGGAAACATTTGTGTAGCTTTTGTTTTGATAGTATTTAGTTATTTCTGCCGGCAGGGTTTTTAGCGTATTGGAAACTCTTTTTATTGTATAGGTGGATTTTAAACTGTATTTGTGATTCTGGTTGTGTCTGTGTTGCCATGGAAATAAAGGGTGTGTTTAAGGCCAACTTAGTCTCTGTGCCCTGAGCGCCGACCCGCTCACTCCCCTTCTTCTTGTATGTGAACGGACTTTGAGGTGAAGATTTATATCCACCAGTTTTAGCAGCTACATTCATATCATTGATCTCACACGTACAGTACATTGTTTAAAAATGTCAGAGGGCCCGGTGGCGCCAGTGTCCGGCAGCCTCACCTCTGTCAGTGCGCCCCAGGGTGGCTGTGGCTACAATGTAGCTGCCCAGGCACGTGCAGAGGGGGGGCTGGAGGGGCTTGAGCACCCGCCCCTTTCCTGATGGGTCCCCAAATTGCCCTTTTGTTGAGGCAACTTTTACAAAAAATTTTATTTATTTATTTTTTATGTGTGTGTGCGTGCGGAGTCCTGTCTGTGCCCCTCAACAATAATATTTAACTATTAATCACAGTTTTGCTAAATAAAAGGATCTGGCTTGCATCAGTCACATGATCACATTGAACCAATGATCGCTCTTGATGGCAGAACGCGCTGGTTACGAGCCGGGAACGAGCTCACAAAGAGCACGCGCATTTTTAGCGGTCCGGAGCTGTAGGAGAAACACAAGTTAACTCAGAGACACAGACTGATGCGACAAAACCAGTAAGTAGGTGTACAGCGTACACTGTAGTGTGTAGCACACAGGAGTATTAGCTTATTACGTACACGTTGGTAAGCTGTCTTGTTGCAACTGACGAACTGAAACAAACGAGCATGCTGTGTTTGCAACAGCGTGACAAACATTACCTGTCCTTTTATTAACTGCACAAGTAGTGCTGGTCATAGCTGCTGGCTACCTGTGTAAGGCTGTCATGGGTCTGTAGCTCTGTCACCGTTTTAGGGAACATATTTAGTTTTAAAGTATTTAGAACATATTTAGTTTTAGAGTAGGTTACAGAGCTTTTCCTGCCTTTCTGGTGGGATTATATTTCACTAAAAACGATCTAATGTGCATGTCCACATAATTATGCAGTATTATAATATTTTAAAAAACACACGCTGTGTTTTAAAGAACATACTTTAAGAAGCAGATTATATTAGATTTATATTTTAAATAAGACAAAATTTGGATTTTACAGCAGTAAAATTATTGTATCTCTACAGTTTAAAAATGTAATAAGCTTTGCCCCTGCACAGAGTGGATAGTGAATCATCATAAATACATTATTTCATATTTATTACTTCTCCCTCCTCATTGCTTTATTATTGTAGCTCTAGTAATAAATAATAATGTAAGGATTCTGGATCAGCACCATGATGCCCATAGTATATACAGTATTCTGAAGAAGGTCTAAAATGTCACTGTGTGTGCGTGCATGTGTGTGTTTTATTTAGATGGATTTTTTAAAAATTATTACTCATGATATAACATTGTCCAGACATGGCTGGTAAGGACATGAGGAGGAAACAGTAGAGCTGTGTGAGGCTACTAAAGGCAGTGCTATAACATTTTTCTGTCATCATTTTATTATAGATTAAGTGCAAGAGTTGTTAGGTGTGGATAATTAGATTATAGTTTATTGCAATAGCAAGTTGTGCCTTGTTCTCAGATAGACAGCAAGTGGAGAGTGATATATGAGATGATGGGATGGAAGGAAGAAGAGAAGCAAAGAGTGATTCACAGGCAGAGCCTAAATTATTTCTCACAGTTTTTGTGTCCTTATGGTTCCAAGCGCTGTCACCAATCTTTGCATTTTGTTATTATCTCATGACACTTGGTTAATCAGCTACCATCTCTCCTATGGACTTTTTACTGTCTACAGTCTCAGATCAGCACAGCCCTGCCCTCCAGCACTATCAGCAGCAACCCCTCAACAGCAACATTGTACCCATCAGGTAAAACATCGGCTACGTTTGCTTTGCCTTGTCGCCACCTCACAACAGTGATATAGTATGATGCAATCCCATATTAGATTCTTGATGAATGTGTGTTGTTGTTATTCAGCCTGGTTCAATGTGCCCCTTTTTAACTTTGAGCACCCGCCCCTTTAAACCTCTCTGCACGGCCCTGTAGCTGCCATCACCAGTGTGTGAATGTGTGGATGACTGGATGTGTGAAGCGCTTTGGGGTCCTTAGGGACGAGTAAAGTGCTATACAAATACAGGCATTGTTTAAAAAGGGAAATAATCTGTAATTCTGTAAAAATAAAACAAAACAAACAAATAATCTGACAGAAAAATATCGTACAGTAGTGGAACTTTAACAGTTTGTAATTTTGGTAATTAAAATATGGAGAAGTTTTTTATGGTACAGAAAATATAATATATTTGTAGCTTTAAATTTACATGAAATCTTTCAAATAAAAAGTATTTACATGTGTAAAGATGAATCATTTACCCTCAGTGTGGTTCAACACTAATACAGTTTATTAGTCTGTTTTTATAGTAAAGAATCTCATAGTTTTATTATATTTTGAATTTATTAAAATGTTACACTACACATAATGTCAACATGTTGTTTTTTTATTATTTTAAATGGGAAATGTGTTTGAATAAAAGCGTTTGTATATTTTATAGTCTGTTTAAAACCTTAATCGATCTACTTTTTTAAAAACATCTGAAGAGACAGATGAGAGACGCCATCCGCACCTACAACCACGAGCTGTGGGATCGGTCACTGCCCACAGCTCGTGACCGTAGGTGCGGGTAGGGACGTAGATCGACCTCCAAATCGAGAGCTTCGCTTTTACACTCAGCTCTCTTCACCACGACGGACCGGTGCAGCGTCCACATCGCTGCAGCAGCAGCAGTCCGTCTGTCGATCTCCCGTCACTCGTGAACAAGACCGAGATATTTAAACTCCTCCACTTGGACCAGGAACTCGTCCCCACCCGGAGTGGGCACTCCACCCTTTCCCAGCTGAGGGCATCCTTAAAATGTTTATGGTGCAAACTCAGCTTTTCGAATATCCAAGAAGAAAGCATGTGTGCTAAACCAACTACTGAGTGCAAGAAGAGCTAAAAACTCACCAACATCACCTCAGTCGTTAGCTTTGCTAGCAAGACGTGGCTGCTCAGAGCTTCAGTGTCTGCAGTACAGACAGTGTGATCTAATGGTACGAAGCTTGGGTTTGGTATATTCACCCTGCAGATGTGTGGTGCTGCTTCTCCACAGAATGTTTTGCTTGTTGTTGGTTATTTAAAGTCTCCACCTTCTCTGGATTTGGAGTTTCCTCCTCTTCCTCAGCCCTAGCTACATGTGCAAGTACTGTGACTGTAACTTTGCTGATGTCTGCAGCACGAACACATTATGGAGAAAGAGCGGGAACAAGGACGTGTGCAGGCCGTCAATGGTATAAAAGGTGCTTCAAGCATATATAAATAAATTCCACTAAAGATCCCAAACCTGCTGTGGGACGGACACAGATACGCTGTAAGGAGCCGTAAATGAAACGGCTGCTCGGCCTCCAGAGGAAGAAGGAGAGGACGGGAGTTTTTCTCTTTAATATGGATTTACTGAGATCATTTACATCAGTGGATACAGGAAACACAGCGACCGTACAGACACACCACAGGCTACAGTGTACCACTTAACAAGGAGACGAGCTCCTTAGATCCAATCACAGACGTCACGCCTCTGCTTTCAACGTTCGTCATCAGTGCATCAGTTAAAGTCAAACTTCTCCCACCATAAACCAGCAGCGGACGGAGGCGTCGGTCAGAGTCCCAGTTAGGATTCCCAGCAGAGAGAAACGGACGCAGCAAGAGGAGGAAGTGGAGCCAGTTTATCACCAGCTCCCAGTGACAGAGACACACACACACACACACACACACACGCACACACACACGCGCGCACACACACCTCTGCTGCTGTCTAACGTGGGAATGTACAGAGTTACATTAAAGTTTAGAGGAACACTAACACACTGCTCTGAGTTCATCATTTCCACTTTCTCATCTGAAGGACCGACAGCATCATCATCATCATCATCATCATCAGCTCCTCACAAAATCTAAATACAGTTTAATAAAATCAAATAAAGCACAAAAGTCTAAAAATAAATAAACACTGACCTGTTTGTTCTTCAGTCCCTTTAAACTTTTGAAATAAACGTGTCGCTAAGAAGGTGATGAGAAAGTGTCTATCAGTGTGTGTCTATATGTATATGTGTGTGTGTGTGTGTCTGTGTCTGTCTGTGTGTGTGTGTGTGTGTGTGTGTGTGTGTGTGTGTTGGAGCATTTCAGTCAGAGTGTGTGTGGGTTTCTGTTATTGTGACAGTTTAAACTACGTTTGTCTCTAATAAAAAATCTCCCCGGTGTTCCCAAAGTAACTGTGGTAGAAGCCCCGCCCACCAGGGGCTTAAAGGGGGCGGGTCGTTTTGAACTGAATCAAAGCTGTTCAGACTGAGCAGACGCTGATCCAGGATCAGACTGAAGCCCTCTGAGGAAACGGCCGCCTGTCGTCCACACAAATACGATCCCACAGGTGTGATTGCTGTGACGAGCTGACGAGCTAACGAGGGCCACGCTGAACACGTGCAGCAGGTCAGCTTCATGAGCTACAGTGAAACCTTTTATGCCCGTTATGCCGCACGGCAGGACGAGGAAGACTGTGTGGAAACAAGTTTTCAGACTCTTCAGTGAAGAGAAGAAGAGACAATAACTCGTGTGTGTTTGTTCTGATCGCTTTAAACTCGTGTGTCTGACTTCCTGTCACTGTGCAATTGTGCGTTTCAGTACAAATGTCAGTAACCTAACAACATTTAAATTGAAGCAGCCCGTCTGTTCTGTGAACCAAAAAAGTTAAACCGTGTTTTCACCTCCGTCTCAAACGCCGCCGACGTTTCTCCCTTTAACCTGAAAACGTCACCTCGCCGTCCTGTGAATAAATATTAATAAAAGCCAGCGGAGTCCCTTCGATCCGGTCCGTGTCACTCCAAGTCCGGGTCCTTGCCGACATCACCGCCGCTGGATGAGCGGCTGCTGAGGTCGGCCACGCCCGACTCCAGGTCGCTGCAGGTGGAGAGGTCATCGGGGTCGTGACTCTTGAGCTGGGCATGTGGCCCTAAGGGCAGGGAGAGTGCGGGCTCCTTGGTGTGAGTCTTCTGATTGGCTGGTGCAGAGGAAAGTGTGTGACTGCTGTCCTGTGCGAGGCTGGCGATTGGCTCTCTGTATAAGGTGGGCGGGTCCGGCCCGCTGTGCCTGTGCAGCAGGCAGCTAGTCCTCCTCCGGGGAACCTCGATCTTCTCCCAGGTGATCGGCTTCCCCGTCAGCTCTGCGATCCTCTGCACAGACGACAAGAAGCTTACAATCAGCTGAGAGGACTCGTAACTGGAAAAACTTTATTAACACTCAGAGTTACAGGTTAGAACGAGGCTGCAGCCCAGCTGCAGTTCCCCTCACGTCCACTAGAGGCTCCAGCAGTGACCCATAGACTCCTTTGTTAAAACTTTACAGAAGAAACAAACGTGTTTTTAGCATGACTGTAGTTGCTAGCTTACTGATTCACCTCAGCTAACCCTGAACTTGACCTCTGCGGCGTGTTTGTGCTGTTGCAGCTTTTTAATGACATCATCTGACCAATAACGTGTCGGCTGTGAGGTTACTGGACTAACAGGCTGTCCAGTTAGATGTTACTGAGCGCTAACATCAGGTATGTGTGACACAGTCTGTGGTAGCCAAATACAGCAACCTTTACGCAACAGGGCGGCTAATGCTAACATGCTAATGTCCAATTCTGAGATATAGAGCCAGTTTCCTTCTTTTATATACAGTCTTTGCTACCAACATAAGACATTTAAAAAATTTAATCTAGAAACTTCTGCAGATTTTTTAAAATTGGTTTAATAACTGCTGAATTATTTTTAATTTTTGGGGTAAAAAGTTTTACAAAGTAGACGGTCGCAGTTTAAGCAGCGAAGCTGAAGTTAACGATCTGTGCTGGTGTCATAACAGGCGTGTCGTGTGTTGTATGCCTTGTCTGGAGCCCGGGTGGTGGTGGTGGGCGGTTCCTCCTGGCGGTACCTCCTGGTGATTGGTCAGCTCCTCTTCCAGCTGCTGGGACTCCTCCCTCACGGCAGACAGGAAGTCGGCAGGTGACTGGCGGGGAGGCGTCGATTTCTCAGCGTGGTTATAGAGACCCTTCCACATCCTGGAGGAGAATAAATGTGAAATATAAAAGCAGAGAAACTCTCCGCCTGTTTCAGAGACAAAACCAGCAACTCAGTGCAGCTTCCTTTAACCCTGTAAAGCCGGTTGGAGCAGCACGCTCTGTTTTGCGTAACTATTTTTAAATCCCGGTAGCTCTGCAACCACGTAAGGTAGCGCAATAATTTTTTTTGCATATGAAACCGGAGGAGTTGTACTTACATCTTATGCCATCAGCTTGTCCTCGGTCATAGTTTCCTTCCACATATAGCTTTGCAAAAACTGCATAAAAAGCACTTGCAGCAACAAAAACATAATATTCCAGAAACACGCTTTGCTGATCCGATCAGCTGTTCGTAACACTTCCTACGTTAGAATAGACGTCAGCGCGAACTATCGCGTGTCCACCATTACCTGGTCGAAACAGGAAGTGATGTCATTTTCGTGGAAAATGTAGTTTTACCGGTGTTTTTTTAAAGTCATGTTTGACTTTATGACTTTCTGTGTGGTTTCTGGGATGCTTAGGACTCATATTGCACTGCTGGAAATAGTTTATTTTGATGCATATGCTGCTTTTTTGCAAATTTGCATTATAATATTTATTTTCGTTTTTCCTGCAGTGTATAAAAATTGGTGTATTTCAAAAATAAAACTATGAAGACACTCAAAATAAATTTCCTGTGGTGGGAAACTATTTTGTGCAACTTTTTTGTATTTACAGTTTTGAGGGATAAGCCTCTTAAATTTCTCTAACTAGAAATATATGTTAAAAAAACAAAAATGATTTTCAATTGTTTTGTAGTTTATTGCACTTTTTTGCAATTTATCTAGTTATTATTCACTTAATGCACAATATTTGGACTATAACGGTTATATTGATGTATAGTAACTTGAAATGCTCCCACAAGTAAGAAAGAATATTAACACATTATTGGAGCAAAGCAGAAGTAACACACAAGAAACATGGAGGATATTAAATAGTATAATCAAAAAGGGTTCAAAAAATAAGAATTATCCAGACTATTTTAAAAAAGATAAAGATATTGTGCTTGATAAAACTAAAGACATTGCAAATGAATTTAATGATTTCTTTGTAAATGTTGGCTTTAATTTAGCAAAAGAAATTCCAGAGTCAAGAAATAAAAACGGAGAGATGTCAGTTTACCAATTACAGGCCAATATCACTGCTCCCACAGTTCTCAAAAAATTTAGAAAAAAGTTATTTGTTAATAGACTTGATAAATATATTGAGAAGCATAATCTCCTAAGTGATAACCAATATGGCTTTAGAGTGAAAAGGTCCACGTCGATGGCAGTGATGGAACTTGTAGAAGGGATATCTAATGCTACAGATAATAAGGAATATACTGTTGGTGTTTTTATAGACTTAAAAAAGGCGTTTGATACAAACGATCTATATTAATGAATAAACTAGAGAGATATGGCATAAGAGGGATGGCAGACAAGTGAATAAAAAGTTACCTGGATGACAGAAATCAATACGTTGAAATCTAAGCAGTTGAAGGTAACTTGTGGTGTTCCTCAGGGCTCTGTGCTGGGCCCTAAATTATTCATATTATATATAAATGGTATATTTAATGTTCCCAAACTGTTAAAATGTGTGTTGTTTGCTGATGACACCACTCTGTGTTGCTCAGGTAAAAACCCAGAACAGCTTCTGACTGCAGCGGAAAAGGAGTTAAATATATTAAAAAACTGGTTTGATGTAAATAAGTTATCGTTAAATATAAACAAAATGTGTTATTTTTGGCACTTGACAAATGAAAAATGTATCTAAAATCAGGGTTAATGGAATTGAAATTGAAAGAGTGAAGAGAATAAATTTCTTGGAGTGATAATTGATGATTGTTGGAAGTCTCATAAACCAAGTGAAAACAAAAATGTCAAAAAACATTGATTTTCTCTACAAAACAAAGCAGGACCTGAACAAGAAATTTGATCATGCTGTCTTGCTTTGTGGTAATCTTTATTCTGTATTCACTGAGATATTTGAATGCTAATCAATAAAAAAAACAAAAAAACAAGTGTCCCTACAGCATGTAAGAATATAAAGATAATTCTAAAAAATAAAAAGTAAAAATAAAAATATTTTTATTAAAAAAAATTAAAATTAAAAAAAAAAATTAAATTAATTTAATTAAATTTAAAAAAATTAAAAATTAAATAAAAATAAAATAAAGATAATTTATAATTCTGGCAGACTTGGTTCTATGGTTGGTCTTAAAGCGTTAACCTGCTGCTGCTTAAATAAATACATTTAACAGGAATCATCATCATGTTTCCAGCTATCAGGATCCACAGACACACTGTTGGGAATCGCAGCCGGCTGGACTGAACCAGGACTACACTTCCTGTTTTGTGAGGGGGAACGCGGTTATGTTGGCGTCTTTGCTGCAGTGACTCACTTGAAGCAGTAGGGGGAGGTGTTGGGTCTCAGCACGCCCTGACTCTGGCTCTGCTCGGCCTTGTACAGAGGGTTGGTGTACTCGCCTCGGTCCTTCCACAGCTGAGGCCACACCGAGTGAGTGCGCTCATGAAGCCTGCAGACACACATCGCACAGCCTTTACCTCCGTGACACAGATACGAATAAAACTGGATTATAAGCGGCGTGCTCGCCGTCGCCTGCAGACATGAGCTGTTGTAGCGATGAAAACATTGTGGTCTGTGACGAGGAGTGGCAGGTGATGAACGGCGGACTGTTCCTCATTAAAAACATTTCAGGTTTCTGCACTTCCTGTTTCTTACTTCCTTAAATAAAAGCGAGCGGCGGGCAGATGTCCCCACAGACAGGACTGTGAGGTCATCAGTCCACGAACACATTCTGTCTCATCTCATTTACATAAAAGCTACGACTGATTTTCTTCCTTTAACACAGGAGAGGGAGCTCCTCGAGTGTCCTGCAGCTCTCAGATGTGTCTTCATCCAACACGGCTGATTTAAAGGTCGTGAAGTTCTCCAGAGGCCCAGGAATGAACCAATCATGTGACCCAGGGTGAGATCTGCAGGACGCCGGCGCTCGAGGCCTGGAGTTCCCACAGCATCAGTCGCTGGTTTCTACTTTTTCCTCTTTGGATCCGTCACATAAACTGATTTCTTAAATCTATTCAGACCCTGAAAAGTAAGAGCCTGTGAACCCAGGACGCTCGTCCTCACCTCATGTCCCGACGCTCCTTCTGGCTGTTTCCCAGGAAGGTCCCATACTGACACGAGTACACGTGAGTGTGGATGGCGATGAGGAAGCGCTCGTTGAACTCAAAGGCACACGGGAACTGCTCTGACAGCTGCCACACGCACTCCAGGAACTGGTCGATGACGGGGGACACCTCTTTGGGATCTCTGTCCAGGTGAGCGTACCTGCGCGGCACATAAATATGAACGAGTAATTAAACTGTTGATGCTCTTGCTGAATGTCACCTGTACAGGTAAGCTTGACATCACTAACAGAAACTAATGAACCGTCATCACGTCTGATGTCTCACGTTTGTGGTCGCGTCTCTACACTCATGAGATTGAAACAGAACTGAGGTTCTTCTGTTTTCCTTTGAAGTGAAAGTCGTTTTGATTGTTTGGATCAACCCTCGTCTTCAGCTTCTCTTTCAGTTTCAACCTCAGAGCTCATTACAGAACTGGCACCGCCGCCCTCTTCTTCTTCCTCATGGTTTTCCCCACGCCGTAAGTGTGTGAAACATCTTTATCGTGGACTAAATGTGGACAGAAAGATGCAAGAGAAGCGTCCGAATGAGAGCAGACTCAAAGTTACTGACCTGTGTGAGAACTTGTGGCCAAACGACACCCAGTCTCTCTCTATCAGCACCTAGAAGAAGAAGAGGAGGAGGTATGGATGTGAGACGTCAGAGGAAGAACAGGCGATCGTCAGCGCGGCCGTCTGCGTTACCATGAGGCCTCTGATGGTCCTGTAGTTCGGGTCCAGCAGGATGCTGGCCACAGAGCAGGCCTGGGCGGTCCTGTCCCAGCCGTCTGAGCAGTGGACCAGCACGCTGACGCCTTCGTCCGCCACCGCCTGGAGAGAGCGCAGAGAGTCTGACTTTAGTGCCTGATGGAGCTGCGACTGCTGAAGCTGACAAAGTCCTGATTAATGACCACGTTTTTAAAAAACAGAACACGGCGGGTTACCGTGAGGCGAGCAAATCCAATCAGAGCAGAGGCTGAGGTGTGCACAGCTCTACCTGTGGATGCATTTACATGTAGCGTAGTAAAGCCCACCTGCCCGTCAGCCACGCTGGGTGACCTCCACCACACGCACAGCGCGTCCACTTTGACCATCCCCACCGCGAGGCCCCGACCTCGTATCATCAACAACATTCATGTTTTTATTTCTCACGTCTGATAAATAAAGTCGTGACATCATCCATCGGTTTGATGACGAAGCATCAACTGAACCTGACTGAGACCCCCCCCCCCCCGAGCGACCGCTAGTTAATGAAGCATTAGCTCTGCTGAGCGCGTGCAAGTGCGTGCACACACCCGGGCTACGAAGACGCCGGCATCCAGTACAGCTTTGATGTGTTTGAGCCAACCAGAGTTCTCCAGCCCCCACAGGAAGTCTGTCATGGACGGAGATCGCATTTCCCCCACTGAGAGAGAGAGAGGGGGGGGGAGAGAGGGAGAGGGGGGGAGAGAGAGAGGGAGAGAGAGGGGGGGGAGAGAGAGAGAGAGGGGGAGGGAGAGAGAGGGGGGAGAGAGACAGGGGGGGGGAGAGAGAGACAGGGGGGGGAGAGAGACAGGGGGGGGGAGAGAGACAGGGGGGGAGAGAGAGAGAGAGGGAGGGGGAGAGAGAGAGAGAGAGAGGTAGGGGGGAGAGAGAGAGAGAGAGAGGGAGAGAGAGAGAGAGGGGGGGAGAGAGACAGGGGGAGAGAGCAAGAGAGGGGGGGAGAGAGAGAGAGAGAGAGAGGGAGAGAGACGGGGGAGAGAGAGAGAGGGAGAGAGAGGGGGGGGAGAGAGCAAGAGAGAGAGAGAGAGGCAGAGAGAGAGAGAGAGAGAGAGAGAGGCAGAGAGAGAGAGAGAGAGAGAGACGGGGGAGAGAGAGGGGGGGGGAGAGAGCAAGAGAGAGAGAGAGAGGCAGAGAGAGGGGGGGGGAGAGAGCAAGAGAGAGAGAGAGAGGCAGAGAGAGAGAGAGAGAGAGAGAGAGGCAGAGAGAGAGAGAGAGAGAGAGAGAGACGGGGGAGAGAGAGAGAATGTGCAGTCAGAGGAAGTCTGTATTTACTGATCGTTTGGAAAGCTAAACATTTCTTCCTCATTACTCTGTTTGCTGTTTCTTTACCACACACACGCGCACACACACACGCACATGCACACACACACGCACGCACGCACGCACGCACGCACATGCACACACACACACACACACGCGCGCACATGCACACACACACACACACGCGCGCACATGCACACACACGCGCACACACACACACACACACACGGTTACCGTCGACGATCTTCTGCTGGCTGCTCCTCATCACGTGAATGTTTTCGATGCCGATGAACTGCAGCTTGATGTTGGTGTAGTGGTCCTCGTTCTCGTAGCCTTTACCTGCCGCTCGATTCGCCATCGCGTTCAGCTGCACGCACACACACTCCGTTAGTCACAACACCTCTTCATCTGTGTGTGTGTGTGTGTGTGTTACCTTGGGCCTGGTATCCACCACGTAGATGTAGTCACTTCCAGGGTTGGACTTCATCAGCGCCTGCAGCATCATCTCGTCCTCCTGACAGCGCCCGCTGAAGCCCGACAGCGGCTGACTGCAGCGGCACACGGCGGCCTGCAGCGCGTAGAACACACTCAGAATCCCACCTTCCTGTGTGTGTGTGTGTGTGTCTGTGTGTGTGTGTGTGGCTATTTACACATCTTTGTGAGGACCAAAAAAAATTGCTACCATACTTATGGGGACAAAGAGCCGTCCTCACGAGCTTGGAGGCATTTTTGGGGCTCAAAACGTGGTTTTAGTGTCAGGCTGACAGTCGGGTTATGGTTAGGGTAAGTAGCTGTGTGTGTGGACGGGTGTTAACATCTTTGTGGGGACCAAAAATTGCAAGTTTACTATACTTAAGGGGCGATCGTGGCTCAAGAGTTGGGAGTTCGCCTTGTTATCGGAAGGTTGCCGGTTCGAGCCCCGGGCTCCGACAGTCTCAGTCGTTGTGTCTACTGGTGGAGGTCAGAGGTCAGTGTCCGGCAGCCTCACCTCTGTCAGTGCGCCCCAGGGTGGCTGTGGCTACAATGTAGCTTCATCACCAGTGTGTGAATGGGTGGATGACTGGTTGTGTAAAGTGCTTTGGGGTCCTTAGAGACTGAGTAAAGTGTTATACATATACAGGCCATTTACCATTACTTGTGGGGACAAACAGCCCTCGTGGGGACCACGAGTTTGAAGCCTTTTTGAGACTCAGAACGTGGTTTTGGTGTCAGAGTGACAGTTAGTTTATGGTTAGGCAGGAGATTGTGGTTTAGTTATACTTGTTTTAAGCTTAGGTGCACAGTGCAAGCGGCCGACTGGACCCTTGTTCTCCCTTCCCTCCCTCCCCCCCACTTATGTGCTCTTCCTTTGTTTGCATCATGCATCCACAGTCTTACATATGCCTATACACATGGAGGGGATACAGAGCTTTTAATCCCTGTTTGTTTTTTAGATGTGGTTTTAGTGTCAGGGTGTCAGTTACTTTATGGTTTAAGGTAAGCGGCTAGTGAAAGCATAATGTCAATGAGATGTCCCCACGAGGATATAAATACAAACGTGTGTGTGTCTGACCAGTGTGTCCTGGTGGAAGTACGACAAAGCAGGAAATCGTCCTCGACTTCTGAACCTCGAGCTGCCCACGATGATGGCGGGCGTGGCCGACTTTGGAACAAACAGCTCTGAAGGGTATGTATCACACACCTACAGGACACACACACACACACACACACACACACACACACACACACACAGTGTTTAAGCTCACATGGTGCATTTTAAACATCATGTTACGATGATTCGGCACAAACGCCGCAGACTGAGACAAACAGCTGCTTTGCTAAAATCGTCCCTCTGAGAATATTTCTGCTCCTTCCTGATGAAATATTCAGAGACCGTCAACACCACGGGTGACCTGGAAGCCTGACTGGACCCTGAGCTGGATGGTGGTGCTGTGACGTAGCTGATGATGAGCTGTGAGGCTGGAGGGAGGCTCGTTTGAGCTAATCTACCAAACCTTATAAAGCTACTGACTGACTTAAAGAGACAAATATTCACAGGTTTAGACGCAGCAGAGACGAAGCTCTGCAAACTGCACAAACACATGAAACGAGGAGAAAACAGAGGAGACCGATGGGGACGGCGTCTGGAGGCGCCGAGCTCTCAGAGCCGTCGGCGTATAAGCAGCAGCTTCGTGTCAAAGTGCAGAAATGTACTCGTTATCTCTCGAACAACATTGTGTCACATGATCACGACTGACCCTGTATTCGCTGTTTGCTGCCGTGGCAACCCACAGGTTGTTAGGGACGCCCATCCTCTTGTAGTCGGCCGCGAGGTCGATGAAGTTCCACGACTCCTCCCTCTCCTCTTTGTTCACGTTGGGGTTAAAGGACAGACAGTAGAGCTCGCTGTACTTCTCTGAGGGGAGACGAGGATGTAAAAATCTGTTTTACATGTACACACACACACACGCACACACACACACACACACACGGACACACGGACACACACACACACACACACACACACACACACACACCTGGCCGTGACAGTCTGGCCAATGAGGCGTGGACGTCCAAGCAGTCTCTCTCCTGTGGGATGAATATCTGGAAGATCCGGAAGTCCTTACAGCGAAGGATCAGCTGACCTCCTGAGGGGGTGGGCGGCCTCTCCACACTGCTCACCATGCTGTGCAATACCTGTAACACACACGCACAGTTACTTCCTGTACACCTGCATCGCCAAGCACAGAACACTGTAAAGCACACCCATCATGGAGATGAGCCGCCCGCCGTGGCCTTGTGAGCGTAGCCTCTCAGATTTCCTAACAGGAAGTGCCCGGCCCACAGGAAGTACAGCTGTGCTGGGTTCTTCTCCTCATTTGCTGGAGTTACAAACCTCATGAAACTTTGCTGCAGCTCTGCCTCTGATAGGCCGGTTCGCCTCTGTGGTAGTTAGAGGAGAAGCTGCGTTCACTGTCGGCCGTTTGTGTTCGTATTCATAGTTTCTTTGGGTTTTTTGGACTATTTGGAGGGAAGACTTATGGGAATTCAACCAACATGAGATAAAAGACACACGTGTGGAGACCAACACTGAACTGACATGAACTGGTTTGGGTCAGAGCCAATCAGACGCAGCAGTTTTAATCAGAACAAAATCAGCTGCTGTGCTGTGAAGGAGAGCTAACCTACACCTCGCTCCGTCTTTGTTTCTGCTAATCCAGCCTGAGCCTGCTGAGTGAAATGTGACACGCCTGCATCTCTTCATCATCCACTCAGGTCCACGGGGACGAGGCCGACTCCTAAGAGGGGGGAGGGTGGCATCTTTTCTTCCCGTGTCTGGAAAACCACCCAGCCCCCGGAATTCTGTGAAAACACTGCACACCACTGATGTCAGTGATGTCCCAGATGAAGCTACGCCGCTCCTCATCACGATGAATGTGCAGCTAACAGCAGAGGAGGCGAGGAGCTGCATAAACACAGATTATTATTTCTTTTCCTGCTTCTGCTCAGACAGGATTCACCAAACTGGCAGGAAATCTCTGCCTGCATGAGAAATCCTGCTTTTCAAACAGAAATCTGAATCTGAGTGAGAACTCAGCACAGCTTCTGCAAGCTGCTGCTTTAATCTGAGCATAAAAACCTTTCATTCTCGTCTCGCTTCCACTCTGAGGATCCATATTTAACCTCCTTCTTTCAGGGCTTTGTAATTAATATGATGCCTTCACTGTCAAATAAATGTTTCTCTGTGGATCACATTTCTGTCAACACACACCTTCATATTTCCGTGTGCATCTCTGCAGCCCGACACGCAGCTGGAGAAATCCAGGCTCTACAGATGGAGTCCAAATTTATTCTCAGACTCCACATTTCTCGTGTACTGGCTGCTGCCTGCAGCCTCTGAAACCTGCCTGCAGCCTCTGCTGGAGCTCCACAGTTAACATCTCCACCTTTACAACAGAACGAATCACGTTTACAGGCTGCTGCACAAACCTGTGAGTTCTTTGTGCTGCTGGAGCCTTTTTAATGCAATTATCTGAACAACCAGCCAAGAAGTCTGAGTGAAACTCAGGGTTTTATTGGGACGTCACTGAGCACTGATAGCAGCTGTGTGGTACGATTTTCTAACCCGGCCAGCTAACGCTCTTTTATCCAAATATGGCGTCTTCCATCGGTAACGCGGCGTCCTGCAGCTCTCACTGCGTCCAGGCTTTGCCTCATACTAATCTTTTGTTTTTTTTCTGTCCCATTTGGTTCTTTAGCCGTCAGAATTGTTGTCTGAAGACCAACAAGGAGACCCGATGGATTTACTTTGCCAAATGCATCATCACGGCATTGCTGTATTGGTCCATTTGATCGACCTTTGTTGTTATTATTTATTTTATTTTATTTTCAGTCTTTACAGACGAGACAGACATGAGTGAGGGATAGGAAAGGGAGAAAGAAAGATGAAGGAAAAGAAAAACAGGAAGAGGGACAGTGAGAAAGGAAACTTAAAAAGAGAAAGAAGAGAAAAAACAATCTCCTGGATCACCTGTTGAGAGAAAATAAGCAAAAACAAACAGAGCAACATACTAAACACAACACCATCGCATTAATCTAGCTGAGTGTAAACAGCAGTAAATACTAAATATTGAATGTTGTTGTGTAGCAAGCAGGACAGACAGCGCACAATGTGCTTGGAAGTGGCAGCCAATAAAGGTGTAGTTTATGTCTATGAACAGTGAGCAGTGCCTCATACTAATCTGAGAGCTCGACGGGTAACAATGTGGTCGTGAGTGAAGGTGGGTACAATTATTATTATGTTGCAGGTTACCCATGTCTCCTTGCGCGTCTCCGGGTTGTTCTCCACAAAGATGGCGTGCGTGGCAGAGAGGTACAGAGTCCCGACGCTGGCCTTTCTCTGGCCTGACGACCGGTCCAGCAGACGGACGTTTTCCACCTGAACAAAGTCAGAGACGCACACGTCAACCACATCCACTGATCAAAGCATCCTGTGTGTCTGCACGACACTCTGTGTAATGTTTTCCTCCAGATCACCTGAGAGGTGAGCATGCGCGAGGTTACTCAAGCTTTAAATACATTATTATGCACAAAAAGGCCAAAAACTGGGAAAATGCACAGACTGTCTCCTTTAACTACACGCTGAAGCCCGTTTAAGCCGGATTTCTCCGCGTGATCTCCACAGTGGGTCTAAAACTGTGACATCCGGTGAAGAGCAGGTAAATCTGGTTGTGTACGCAGAGAAAAGCTTTTATTAATAAGTATTATATAAATATTTCCGTAGTGTCAGGCAGACTGTGTGAGGACCGCTAACTCTCTCTAACCCTCCATAAACAGATGATGATGATGATGATGCGTTTTAAAGGAGAAAGGAGTCATATGAGGAGGAAGATGGAGGTCAGCAGCGCAGTGCTGACTCATGCATGTGCAGATGTGCTCGTGCTGATTATTAAGAATAATAATTAAGATGAAATTAACGGGCTGCGTGGGAGCACCGTTACAGCCACACGCGGCAGGTGTTTACGGCTAACGTTGGGGCTGTTTCCATTATCGGACACGCACTGTTAGCCTCTCACGTTCTGCTGGTCGCGCGCGCCGCCTCCGCTGCTCATCATCATCATTTATTTATTTTATTTTATTTATTTAAATATGATCTCACCTTCGGTGTCCGTATGTGCTCCATCACTGCCGGCTGACACAGCGGAGGTGGAGGAGGTGATGGAGACAGTGGCCCGACGTTTTCCTTTATCCTCGCCAGCGGTTAAATTCCCTGCTTCACGCCGACAGATGAGCCGTGTTCCCCGCTGCGGCTGCTCCAGAGCTGCCCCGGAGCGACTCCCATGACCTCCGTCCCTTCGTGTCCCGGTTCGGTTAGCCTAAACGACACAAAACCGAGTCCGTGTCACCGAAGACCGCCAGCACCCGAGCTCCCACCGCTTCTCCCGGCCGCTAACAGAGCCCCTTATAGCTGCTCCCGACACCACTATCGCGTCAGCATTCATAACATCCGGCGATGCCTTTCAAAATAAAATGTAGACTAATACACGTTCCTTAACGTTAGCAGCAGCGGCAGTCCATCTTTAGTGAAAGGTGCTGTTTAAAAACTTTTATTCGTATAACTTTTACAACTTCTTAAAATATTATTTTTGAATTTATTGATTTATGGTGAAATCAAAAGGAAACCTGCGGTTTATTTTGAAAGGTAAAAAGTGGGATTTTTTTCTTATTTTGGTGAAATTGATTTACATATCTTGCCAGGCTCGTGCGCGCCAAACCGCAAGGGCGCGTGCGCAAACCTTAGCTTGTATTTGTTTGTTTGTTTGTTTGTTTCTGATGTAATAATCGTGTTTTTGTTTCCTTTATATAAATGTTTAGTATTTACTGCTGTGTGTCATATATTCAGACACTCCTGTCCTCTTTTGTCTCTTTGTATCACGCTACATTTCTTATTTTGTAATTTTAATAACGTGTTTCTAAACACGAGTGGGTTTATATTGGGTGCGGGGGGGGGGGGGATGCGTTAATTCCTCAAACTGACGCTGTTTTATTAAAGTGAGTTTGATTTAATGTTGTTTAAATATTGTGTCGTGTGTGTACATGTTTCGACATCTTTGTGAGGACAGAAAGTTAGCACGCTACTACACCAGCGTGACCAAACGTCACTTATGGGGACAAAGTGCCCGACATTGGAGACATTTTTGAGGCTGAAAGGGTGGTTTTAGAGTCAGGGTTACAGTTAATAATAATAATAATAATAATAATAATATTAACTGTAACTCTGGGTTACAGTTGGGTTGGGTTAGGATTAGGATTCATTTTTGATGGTTAGGGTAAATGTGTGTGTGTGTGTGTGTGTGTGTGTGTGTGTGTGTGTGGCAGTCAGGTTTCAGTGTGACAAACAGTGTAATGGTGGTTATGATTTCATGTTATGAGCTCTAGAACAGAAGAAGAGCTCTTTACTGTGATCGTACAACATTATGTCTGCTCTCTCTCTCTCTCTCTCTCTCTCTCTCTCTCTCTGAGGGTATTACAGAGGTTGTGATTTCACGTCTTGAACCTCTGGCCTGGAAAAGGTCTTTAAGGTCATTCAAGAAGCAGCTGAACTCGAGCGGTTTCAGATGTTTGAGCTGTCATTCAGAGCTGATCATTCATGAGTTCTTCAGGACGAGGAGCCATCAGTGGCTTTGTTTCCTGAGACCTGGATGACATCAGTGAAAGTTTTGTGTGTTTGTGCTGAAATATCATCTCAGAGCCTCTCCTCCGTCTGGCTGATGAAGGCCACTCACATTATAATAAATAATAACAAAGCTAACAGTAACTAAGCTCAGAGAGGAACCCCTCTACAAACTGACTGAAACAAAATCAGAAATGTAAATATGAAGTCTTCCTCCTGCCCTCCAGTGACTTCCAGTGACTGTTGCACACATGAATGACTTCCTGTCCCTGTGTGGATGCACAGAGGACACACACTGTTTGGACATCATGTGTAGAAACCACAGCAAAGATGTTGTGTGTCTGCCAGTATGACAGTGAGTCAGCACAGGATGCTGAACTCTATCAGACATGTGAAGTCTGGGGAGGACTGAGACATGTGATCTTTAACTCAGAGTCCAGCCTGACACCCTGTGAGCGATCAGACCCTGAGAGCTTGGACCAGTTGCCTACTGGTGGTGGTCAGAGGTCAGTGGTCAGTGTCCGGCAGCCTCGCCTCTGTCAGTGCGCCCCAGGGCAGCTGTGGCTACAATGTGGCTTCATCACCAGTGTGTGAATGTGTGGATGACTGGATGTGTAAAGCGCTTTGGGGTCCTTAGGGACTGAGTAAAGCGCTGTACAAATACAGGCCATTTACCATTCAGTGTGGGGTGAACCGTATCCTCTCTGATCAGGTGGTCCTGGTGCCTCCTGGACCAGCCAAGAACATGAGGTCAGGAGGAGACTGAGAGCGGTGAACTCCAGGCAAACTGCCGGTCTCGACAGCATCCCAGGGACTGGTTAAAGCCTGGACAGACCAGCTGGCCGTGATCCTCACTGGGCTGTTCAACATCTCCCTGACTCAGGGTTCCCACCTGGCTGAAGGCCTCCACATCATTCCCATCCCCAAAAAGCCAGCATAGACAGCCTCAATGACTACAGACGTCTGTAGTCATGAAGTGCTTCGAGCAGATAGTGCTCAGCACGTGAGAGACTGTCTACCCCCCTCCCTCAGCCCCCACCATGGAGGAGGATGCCGTCACCGTCGCCTTTCACAGAGCGCTGAGCCATGTGGAGAACATGAGGAGCTCTGTGACGATGCTCTGTGTGGACGGCAGCTCAGCCCCCTCGTCTACGCCCTGGACACTTATGAGTGCACACCAGCCCACCCAACCGATGTCATCATTGAGTATGCTGCGGTTGGGCTCATCTCTGATGGAGATGAGACAGTGTAGAGAACTTGTCCTGCTGGTGTTTAGAAAATAACCTGAAACCGAACGTCCTTAAAACCAAAGAACTCATCATAGACTTCAGGAGGTTCAGACAGGTGTGCCTTTCTATTATTTGGTATGTGTTCCTCTAGACTCTATATATTTCTTCTGTTGGCTCTTTATTCCTGATGTTATACTTCATATTTTCTTTACTCCTGCACAGTTAGTGTGGAGCACCTGTAACCGGTGTGATTCTGCGTTGTGTCTGATAAAAAAGGTAAAAGAAAGAAAGACCTCCAAGTAAATAATTTGCCCACTCCAGCTCCTACGACCAAATACAAACAGTGGGGAAGAGGGTTAGCTCAACCCACCACAACTTCCAAGCTAGCAGTATGTATTCATGCTAGCATTTATGGCGCCTAAAACACATTTATGATACACACATACTACACACTTATAACATCTAACAAAAACAGGCTTAATAATGACAATAATTGAACTAAAATCACAATCAGAAGCATCCAGGTGGCTAAATATGAATTATATGTGTGTTTTAAATTGTTGGAAAGAAATGACACCAACCTCTCCCACAGGGGAATTGTAGAAAAGGGGAGAGGCAAAAGGGTACACTGTATTTATAGGATTGCACCAAAGAAGAAGAAGAAGAATGAGGAGGGGCTCTACTGATAATGAACATAACTACAGGCTTGGAGGTCCTAAAAGTCAGGTATAAAAGGAACAGTTTGGGGGTTTAGGACACATTTTGTGTAATTATAACAATGTGATTTATGACCCTGTTACATATGTACAATGACATTAAAGGGCTATTCTATTCTATTCTATTCTATTCTATTCTATTCTTCTAGTGAGTGTTATTACTTGCTGGCAGGTTGGTGTGAAATCCCTGCTGATGGAACCGTTTGTGATGTAACGATCATGAAATAAATACAGCATATGTAACAAAGATTTTTGTTTTTATTTTTATTTACACCTATGACATCACTGAGGCTTCTCACTGACTCTTAAATGAACTCTAAAACACATAAAACATCCACCTGCGTGTCTCCATCTGGCCGCTAGAGGGCAGTGTGACACATGAAACCCAGCAGGTGAGGCGTGAGTCCTGCGGAGTACATCTGCAGCAAGCTGAAGAACTAAGAAGCACAAATATAAAAGCCTTGCGTGTTTCTTTTAGCAGCCTTTGAGCTTCAGCCACAGGTGAGCTGTGACATCTGGGCAACATCTGGCCCTGAGAACATGTGTCGGCTCTGGATGCAGGTTTGGGCCAAATTTCAGAGCGCAGTCAAAGATCCGCGCCCCGCTGGTGCCACAGGGTCCCGACTGCTCCTCTGGCCCGGATCATCACGGCCGCATGTTTGTGGGTGATCAGTGAGTGACAGGGATGTATTCCTCCGCCTTCCGGTATAGTTCCCCGACTGTGTGAGTATCTCGGAGTTGTGATAATTAATGCAGCTCGTTCATTATCCTCAGGTGTGTGTGGGGGCGTGTTCTCCGGTCGGTGAGACTGAAGCTCTGCAGAAGTAACTGACGGTCTGAAGAGGAAACCGTCTGCTGATTTTAGCGACTTTGACGGAATCTACGAGAAAAACGTGACGGTGTGCGCGCGTGCACAGGTGAGCGCTGCGGTGTGCGGGTAGGACAGCTCCTCGCGCTCGTGTGTTTGTACCTGCGCGTGTTTAAACATGTGCACACTGTTACGGGACGTTCGTCATGTCATAAAACAGCTGCTTTATTTTTGTAAACTTTCCAGCTGATGACGCGCGTTGGGGTAAAAGAGTGTGGGGGCTGCAGGGGGGCAGCTGGTGTCCTGGTCTGTGAGAAAGCGGAAACCTTACTTGTGTCAAGCCAGCCTCCAGTTTGTTTTCTGTTGCCTGTGTATTCAAAGTATTACGGGAATGGGTGTGGAAACCGGATTTCAAAATAAAAGCCAACTTCGAGTGAATTAACAGATATGTTAAGAACATAATAACATATAATTTAGGCTTGTTTACAAACGTTCAGTTTCAGTTTTATTTGTCATATGCAAGTTAGCACAGGGTCAACATTGCAATGAAATGTGTTTGATGAGCAGCAGACACTCAGCAGCATGATACAGTAGGAGAAAATATAATAAAATATAATAAAATAAAATATAAAAATAGTAAGGAGCTAAATATTAGAGAGACATGGTAAAAGAGAAAAGATGACTAAATATATATGTATCTATAAATATAAATATATGTACACTAGTGATTAAATAAGAAAATCTTGAAAAGAAATATGACGGAGGGTAGATGGGATATTGCACAGGAATGAGCAGCAGAAAATTACAGTATTGCAGTTTTTAAATATAAATATCAATGACAATAAAGTGAAGTGACCAGTGCAGATTAAACAGAGTACTTGTGAAGCTGCAGCTTCTGAGTGCTGTGTTGTGTGTGTTTACGTGTTGTGGTTGAGGTGTCGTACGGCTTGGTGGTAAAAACTGTTTTTAAGTCTTGTAGTCGAGCAGACAGACTCCTGTAACGTCTGCCAGATGGTAACAAGGAGAACAGCTGATGTGCTGCTGTGGTCCTTGATGATGCTGTGTGCTTTACGGAGGCATCGCTGGAGATAAATGTCCTGAATGGCAGGAAGCCTCCAGTGATGTGCTCTGCTGCCTTCACCACCCTCTGTAGTGATTTACGGCTGCTGGCAGAGCAGCTTCCGTACCAAACTGTGATGCAGCTCGTCAGCAAGCTCTCGATCGCACACGTTAGATCTACATGACACATTGTACCCTAATAGCGCCCTGTCAAAAGCAAAGTTGCTGTTTCCACGAGATGTGAAAACAGTTTCCAGTGAAATTATCCCGTGGAAACAGCAGTTTTCATTTTTAAAACATTCTGAAATAATTGAAAGAGTATATCACATATGGGCAAATTCGATGGGCCATTAATTTGAAAGGCAAAATCAGACCAACTTGAAATTTACATGGTTTTACTGTCGGGTTGGATACTGTTGATCTAAAATGGAATTATCCTGTGGAAACAGCATCTTTCAATTTAAGAGCATTTTGAAATCATGAAGAGTATATCTTTTATGGTCAATTTGAAAAGTCTTTTATACTGGAAAGTATACTACTATACTGGAAAGTATGGTATCACAGTGGGGTTGTATACTGTCAATATAGACTGCGACTAGTCTGTGGAAATGTGAATTTTCCATTCTGAATTAAGAGTAGTTCAAAAATAAACATTCAGAGGGCTTTTACTTTGAAATCCAAAAGGAGATGGCTTTAATATTGACATGTTGCTACTAGAATACTAGGGTATGTCATTTGTATCCAACATGAGTGTGCAAAGAAGACTAACTGATATTTGTGAACGTGCTCTTAATTTACTAGAAGTTGGCTTTTATTTAGAAGTCATGCTTCAGGAGCTTTTATTTTGAAATCAGGTTTCCACATCTTTTGCCATAATACTTTGAATACACAGGGAATGTAAAACAAAGTGGAGGCTGGCTTGACACCAGTGAAACCTTTCAGTGTTGTCAGTGGCTTCACCTGTGCACACCTGCAGGTGTCAAGTACTGCTGGGACCTCTGACCTCAGTGTGTAGGTGAAGCGCGCTGTTTGTCCACTCTGTGTGAGTGTGTGGACATTAGTGCTGCAGCAGCACTCTGCGTGTTGCATAACAGCTTGTCCTCTGCATCGTCCTGCAGGAGCCCGGATTAAATGCAGACTCACTCCTCTGCAGTCGCAGCTCTCCGAGAGTCACGATCCTCCTTCACTGCTTCATATCAGCTGCTGACGCTTTCATGGTCCCGACCTCACTGTGCGAACGCTCGGTGTCACGTGTGATTGGTCGCTGTGAGACAGGCGGCCGTACACTCTACCTGAGCTCCTTGCTCACCTGTAAAGGCTGATGCATGTGTTTATGGGTAAACTGTATGTTTGTGGATGTAAACGATGCCCAGGACAAACTGGGTCTCAAACAGGAGACTCGTGTTTTTTTAATGGTTTGGCCCAGCAGGCAGCCATCAGGGAGCACTGCGGGGACAATCATATCAGCAATGAAGTTAAAAAGTTGGGAAAATAATGAAAAATTCAGGAATAATGTTCATTTTGATGACTTTAACTGTTGACAGGAGGTTTGACTGGTAACACAGCTCACGCAGTCTGATTGTGTTTGTCCTGAGCAGTGAGACGTGACAGCAGGGGTCGAACTTTGACCCTCACAGCAAATCTGCTTCAGCTCCAGATTTTTATTCTAGAGCAGCTTTGAACGTCTGACATAAAAGAGCTGAAGTGAAGCCAAAAGTCAAAACAATGAGACGTGATCGCTGCAAACACGGCCGAGCTTTTCCTGCTGTTTGTCTTTGATGGGTTTTTGTCCCGTTCCTGGTGGATCAGCCGAGCTTTGTTGGGTTTTTGGATTCTGTACTTAAGGAGAAGTACAAATACTACTGTTAACAATCCTCCAGTAAAAGTTGAAGTACTGAATCAACTTCTTTACTCGAGTAAAAGTGGAAAAGTACAGGCTCTGGAATCTACTCAAAGTTAGAAAGTAAAAGCAGCTCTTTGGAGGACGTTTCTACTTTTGTGCAAAGCTAACGCAAAATAAAATCAGTAGATGGGACTCCAAACTTTACTCTAACTCGTGTGCGCGTTTGTGTGTGTGTGTTGACACTTTGCAGCTCTCAGATGTGCTGGATGCTGACTTTGGCTCATTTGTGAGGCAGCAGCAGCTTTAAATGTGCGTGCAGCTGTTGTGTTGCGTGCACATGTGTGTTTCTGTTAGCAGTGGAGCTGCCGGCGTCTGCAGCTCTAATCCAGCCACTCCTCGCGCTCAGCATTCTTGTGGTGGGAGACTGAGAGCTGTCCTCTGCCCCGACTTGTCGCTCAGATTAACACAGTCACTCTGACTGATGACGCTTTTGTCCACGAGCAGATTAACAACAAACATCTTTGAAGCCGAACTAAACCTGTAAGTGACGCTTTGACTTCTAATTCAACCACGATGAGCGTTTACAGTCGGTCTGGATCCGGTTGGACGAAAGTGGATCTGCTGTCTCACGGGAGACTCGGCGCCCCGAGCTTTGCAGGGCTCGGTCTCTGAGGATGAACTGATGGAGCACACAGCTCACAATTAGAGCAAAATCTGCAGTTTCCCAAACTTAAAATTCCCAGATTATTCCAGTTTGACGTGGATTTCATGAGTAAATGTGTGAAACTTGAGTGGGAGTGGTCAAAGGTGGGGATCCTCTGTGGAGCTGGCAGCGGGGATTGTGAAAGTGATGGTGTTGATGGCGGTGGATCAGGTGACTGCGGTGTTGTTACACGCTGCATCGCGGTGAGACGACAGGAGCAGCTCTTTAAATTTGCAGGTTTACATATTTGGACACGACAGAAGTAAACAAACCTCAGATAAATCAAAGTCCGACACATTAAACTGAGTTATTGTTTAATAACAATCTGAGGCCACACTCACTGCTTCCATCGGCGGCAGCGAGAAGCTGAGCCAGGAGCTGCTGATGGTCGACTGAGCACGCCTGTGAAGCAGGCGGAGCGTTCAGGTGATGCGAGGGAGGAAACATCAGCAAAGACCTCAGAGAAACAAACGCTGCTGCTCATCAGTCGGCGTTTTAAGGTCGTTTCAAAATAATCTGAAGTCGTCGTTCTTCAGAAACGTGATGTCAGAGAGTCCAACCCTCAGGTCAAAGTTCACAACGGCACAAATTTAAAATCCTGTGAAATTGTTGATCCGAGCAGTCCTACGTCGGGTGTTCATATCTTGTGGGGACATAACCTGTCACTGAAACCACATCCTGAGTCTCAAACTTTCCTTCAGACTCATGGAACCAGGATTTTGGTCCCCATAAGGGCTGTGGGGAGTCGGAGCTGCCGGTTTATCAGCAAACATTTTCCTTCCTGCGTCAGGCCGGCAGGAGATGATTAGAAAGCCTATTTCAGTCGCAGCCACTCGTTGTTCTGGGACCTGCGAGCTTCTGCTATCTGGGCTTGAAGTGGCAGGATGTGAAAATGTGGCACAGAAGAGCGGATCGTGCTTCAGTCGTGGCTCGTACATGTTGTTGACACACGTGCAGAAACGCGTTGATCGTTCTTGGGACACGTCGACGCTTTAACAGACGCTCGTGTTATTCTGTCGCCTTCGTCTGTGTTTGTCCTCTGCTGTGAGTCGCAGCACGGTAAGATCTAAAGGTAATCAGATTACTGTTGGTCATTAGTTTTCCTTGTGCTTCAATAATTTGTGGATTAATAAACGGTGTCACATAGTTTTGGGTGCAGGAGGCTGCTCAAAGTTTCAGGGTTTGTGAGAGAGGACTGTCCATGTGACTCAAATATTATAAGAACAGTAAGTAAATGGTAAATGGCCTGTATTTGTATAGCGCTTTTACTAGCCCCCCCTAGGGACCCCAAAGCGCTTTACACACCCAGACATCCACCCATTCACACACTGGTGGAGGCAGCTACAGTTGTAGCCACAGCTGCCCTGGCCAAACTGACAGAGGCGAGGCTGCCATATCGCGCCATCGGCCCTCTGACCACCACCAGTAGGCGGTAGGTGAAGTGTCTTGCCCAAGGACACAACGACCGAGACTGTCCGAGCCGGGGCTCAAACCGACAACCTTCCGATTACAAGACGAACGCCCGACTCTTGAGCCACGATCGCCCATAGATGTAAGTAAGAACTCACATTTAAAAATGTGTTTTTCTGAAAAACCGTTAGAAGAATCTGAGAAACAGACGTAACATCCTGTCACGCCCAAATTAGGACTCCAGCTTTGAGAAACTGACACTGATGCTTGCAGCACAGACGTGGTCGGCTAGGATAGGGTTGGTGAAATCAAGTCATTTTATTGGCTTTACTGGGTCAGCTGATTGCTCAGTCAGCCATGTTGGATGTCTTCTTGCTGCAGGCTCTCAGCGCTGGCGTCTGCTGGATCACGCAGTGCAGTCTTAGCGCGTGTTTGAACGTTTGGATGTTTTTAGTTTTTTGAGATGTGATAAAACTTCGCACTTTGTTGGCATTTCTGAAATAGGAAGTGACGCCGCCACAGTCCAGCCGGGCGCTGCGGCCTCGTTAAACCGAACGATCATCTGTTTCCTGCAGATCGATAACTGAGAGTCACCCAGAACCTCTTCACCTGCTGGAGTTTCGATTGTCTCTGCTGGCCCCACCCAAACACAGCTGATGGAGGCTGACACCAGCTTCCTGCTGACGCTGTCATAGTCACATCATGTTTGTAATGTTGTAAGAAGGATGTTCTGGTTGGTGAATGTGACGCGTTATTTTACTGTTATCAGTAACAGCTGCTAGTGAAACTAGTGTGACGCTGCTGTCTGTGGATGCAGCTTCATGACTAAACCAGGTGTGTGTGTGTGTGTGGCAAAGTGTTTCTGCGCAGTGTACCAGGGGCACGGAGAAAAGCTGTCGTACCATAGGCACGAAGAGTGTGTGTGTGTGTGTGTGTGTGTGTGTGTCATCTGCAGAGGTCTGTTAATAATACGAGTGCCCACCAATAGCAGCCCTGTGCTCGGATCAATTGGCAGGACGTTCATGACTAATTTAAATAATCACTCAGATCTGCTCTCCCATTGGCCCGTCCTCCCCCCCCTCCCCCTCCTCTACATCAGATTACACAGGATACTTTTCCATTACTCTCACTGGCCTTTTTCCTCCAGCAGTCCCAAACCTTCCTCTCCGTGCTCCCCTCCAAAAAAACACCGAACTCCTGTAACCAATAACAAGGAGGGGGCCCAGTGCTGCTTAGCAACAGCCAACCGAGCTGGAGGGGTCAGCGCTGGACCCTCCCGTGTGTTTCATGGTGGAGGCTGGACCGGGGTTGGGTTACCTGGCAGACACACTCACACAACTTCTCTGTAAACATGGGATTAACTTTCCCTCCCACACCAGACCTTGGGGAAGGTGTGTGTGTGTGTGTGTGTGTGTGTGTGTGTGTGTGTGTGTGTGCGCTCCCAGCAGCCTGCCTCGCACACGTGCACTGTTTCTTGTTACTGCAGCACTGAGCAGCGTGCCTCTGCTCCAGAACCAAAAAGGGAGGTGTATCCCTCCCTCCCTCCCTCCCTCAGTCTCCTCCCTCCCCCTCTCGACCACCGTCACAGCCTGCGTAGCCTTCCCTGTTCGCTCACACACAGCGCTGACGGGATAACACACAACGCATGAACGTCCTGTGCAGCAGGACGAGTGTGTGAGGAGGAGGAGGAGGGCGGTGTGTGTGAGGACGGCGTGAAGCGAAGAGTGCGAACGCGCTGAAGGAGAATCTTCTGTTTTATGCTGGATGTGTTTCTGCAGCACTGCAGGCTGAGAAGGAGAAGAGTAAGTTAAAGCTGCGGCAACAGTGTGTATGTGTGAGCATGAGCAGTGTGTGCGCACTTTGAATTGTTGGCTGGATCGTGTAACATTAACTTGTGTCACAGTTCATCTTTTCCAGCCGAGCTGTAAACTGTTTTTCCTTCAGAGTAAAGAAGTCGTGTTGTAATAAGTCTGATGATGGTATTTAAACTTCCTGCTGTAGCGCCGGCTCGTCCGCTCTTATGTAAAGTGGAGCTGCTGCACAAGTAAAGGGCGCCCGTGGAGACACGGAGGTGATGGCGTGCAGTCCTTCCTCTGGCGTCTGTGATGGTTTCCAGATGCTTTCAGAGGATCGTTCGTGTAACTGAATCCTGTAGAAATGTTCACACAGCTGAAGCACAGGCTCACAACTCTGCAGCCAGTCCAGGCCGATATTCCCGATGGTCGCCTTAACGAACGCGGATGGAGCCGAAACTTTCATCTCCATGGTAACCGGGACATTTAAACTGCACAGATAGTCTCCAGTCTAATCTGATTATATTTCTTTTAAAGAAAGTAAGTGATCCTTCACTGCACGCTCAGCATCAAAACAACAAACTGCTTTGGCTCCTCCCACCAGAGCACTAAACAAACATGTTAATTCGCATCATGGTGCCAGTGAGGAAAACAATAGCACACTTACCTGTGTCTCTATGGTGATAACGGACCGGCGAGCATGATTGGTTCTTCTGTTCTCCGGCTGAGCTGATTGGCTCGTTGGGGGAAGCTTTGAGACGAGTGTTTGCATTGGTTCTGACCTTCACAGGTAAACGTGAGGCCGACACCTGCAGCTCACATTGATCATTACGTGGTTTTAACCCTTTAAGGCCCCTCTGAGCGTTCTGAACATCAGCTCGCTTCCATAGCATCCAACTTGTCCAGGTCGTGGTTTCCTTCCACAGACGGCTTTGCAGACGTCACATAAACGCTCGCAACAACAAAAACATGATATTCCAGAACACGCTTTGCTGATCCGAGCTGTTCATAGCACTTCCTGCGCGTGAATAAACGTCAGCGCGAACTATTTCATGTCCTGGAAGTGACGTCATTTTTCATGGGACGCGTAGTTTTTATCCTGCAGGCCTTTCAAAGGTTCGCTGGTGTTTGTGACGGCCAGTGGGCTGGCCTTGTGTTTTGCTTTTTCTGTTACCTGTTTCTTGCAGGTAGGTGGAGCTGACCCAATTATTGATGCAGCACACCTGAGAGGCCAGTCCCAGTGTATATAAAGACACCTTGACTGAACCAGCAGGGCGCTGGCTTTGGGCTCTGGCTCTCTCTGTCTGGCACCCATCATGGAAGTTTCAGTTATGGCTGTTATGTCCTTTAAATGGCCTTTAAGTTGCTTTACCTAATTTCATTAAATATGTCTTACAGCCTTTAAAAGCCTGTGTGTGGTCTCCCTCTTGATTGTCACTTCCTATGAGCCGGGTTGTGACAAATGGGGGCTCGTCCGGGATCGTCTGTGCAATTGTCCTGGTTTGGTGAGCTTTCTAACTTTTGATTGAGAGCTGGTCTGTTTGCAGCTGCTTGTCTGGTTGTGTCTTGGCTAGGACTTGCCTTGTAGGCAATTGTTGAGTTGATTGCTGATCAGTTTGGTTATTGGTGGTGCTTTGATATTCTGGGTGTATTGTGTTTGGGAGGCCATTTGGTTAGGCAGATTAAGTGGAGGCAGTAATGTTAATACTGTTGTTTTGCTGTAGACTTAAGACATCTTGCACCTTGCCATGTGACATGTTTGTGACAGTCGTGTTTGACTTCATGCTCGTCTGTACGCTTTCTGAGACGCTCAGAACTGAAACGGTTGGAAATCGTTTATTTTGATGCTGTTTCTTTGCAAATTGTTTATAAACATTGATCCATCTCAAAAATGAAACTATGAAGACGTAAAATCGTTTCCAATCACAGGAAACTGATTTTGCGTCTTCATAGTTTCATTTTTGAGATGGATCAACTTTTTTGCATTTACAGTTTTGAACTTTCTATAATTAGAAATTTGTTGAAATAAGTTCAGTTTTTTTGTAGTTTTTTTGCAATTTATGTAGTTAATATGGACGTGATGCATACATGTTATTATAATCTGCGATATAACAGTTGTATTGATGTTGTAACGTGCGGTGGAGATGGAGCCAGCGGAGGTGTGCAGGTGGATAGCGAATGAGCAACAGCTTCTGACTTTCCAAAAAGTTTCATTTATTTACAATATCAAAAATAAAAGTGCTACCTCTACCACACATTACTAAAGAGCACACTAGTCCGCGTACACACGGGAGCATCCATTACAGGAGGAGTGCGAAGAAGAACAAAAAGGGGGTGACACACCAGTCATGAGACAGGAGGCGCCGCCATGTGGTGATACACGGCATTACAATAGCAACTGTTACAATGTATAGCCACAAAACCTTTATCCGTCCCACACGTGGGAGATCGATCGATCTATCGAATACAAGTTTTCATGATATGAGCGTTGTAAGCCTCACAGGAGGAGCAGTCATGTGATGCCTCTCAGTGTAACAGGCGTTGCCTCTGATAGGTCGGCTTATTACGGCTGGAGGTTGATTCGACCTGCTGAGAGGAGCCGAGGGTCCGCTTCAGAACGCAGCGCCACATCTGCGTGTCAGAGCGAGGCTTCGTAGCAGCGGTTTGAAATATTAATGATGTCTGGAGAAGCTTGAAAAATCGGGGGATTCTCTAAGATCAGCCACAGAGGTGTTTGAGGCCTCCTGTGGGTGTCGTCAGCTTCAGGAACATTTGGTTCGTGCAGTGGAAAAAAAACACGTGTGGGCATTTCTGACCATGTATGGACGCGTCATGTGACCCGGGTCTGTATTTGTACCGATGGCAAACTCTGCAGCTCTATTTCCAGAACAATCCATCACTGCACTTCTAACAAAAATGGACTGGAATGAAAACGGCGACAGGAAGTACGGGCCTGCAGATGTGAGGTGCTCGTTCTTTAGCACAGGTGTCCACGTGGAACCGTTTGTGTCACTGCGGTAATGAGGCAGCGTTTCCACGCCGACCCCATCAGCTGCGCAGGTATCGATCAGTGAGCCCCCCCGAAGGCCAGCTAGCTGGTTACATAACAGCTGTGTGACCTCTGGACCAGCCGTCATTAGACTGCCATCCAATCAGCTCGCAGCGCTCTCTCTCTCACCCTCGCTGTCCATTAAGTGTCCGGCTGATGAGAAATCATCCTCGTGCTGTTTCCCCTGAGAGACTGTTCTGCTTACTGTGCTTCAGCTGGTTCATGCAGGGAAATATAGCGACTGTTATGTCATCTGAACACACACACACACACACACACACACACCTCTGCAGTGCCTGCAGTGTTTAGACCTCTCACAGTCGAGCTCGTCTTCTCAGAATGACTAAGCACTCTGTTTATTTCTATGGTAACCACGTTCACTGTATCGTGTGTCTGCAGTGATGCAGCTCTGTGCTGTGAGGTGATGCAGTGAGTGTGATGCTGCCAAGTGTTGCTATGAAGGAAAGGTGAGGCTGCTGCCTGTTAACGAGCTCTCTGATTGGCTCGGTGCCGGTGAAATGAAAGCAGAGCCGCAGTCGTTCCTGCACATCAGATGGTTGCAGTTTCGAGTAAATCCTGCAGATGGCTCGTTTGGATTCTGTTGTTATTGAATCATCAGTAGATAAAGTCCTTGCTGTCGTTTCACCTGTTGGGATGAAGGGAGGGCCGAGTATGAAGGCGAAGCTGTGGATTTGCTGCCACGAGGGCGCCGTGGGTACCCACTGAGCGAATGACCTCGAGGATGCGATCTGCAAAAATGAGCTGAAGGGTGTCTCTGCTCAGCCAGCTCGGGCGCTTTAGGTATCAGACTGTAATGTGAAACTCGGGTATCAGGTAATCTGAGCAGCCTGAGACGTAACATCAGCCTGGAAACCAGACAAATCTGGGAGCTCATGTTTCATTGGCTCTGGCCCTGAATGTGTCTGCCCTCTGCTCGTTTTCAGACAGATTTCCCTCTGGCTCTGCCCTACGGTCTTTCTTTATCTTGGAAACTCAGATTATGTCAAACTCTATCCAGTTACAGGCTGAATTATTTAGCTGTGTGACCATCCGAACAAAACCACACCTGTCACAACCCTGATCTGCATTTATGCCTCTGAATCGTTTAGTTTGTCACTCAGTTCTGCTGAATATTTGGGCTGAAGTTTTGCTTTGGGAATTTAAATGAGCTCCAAACCTGCAGTTCCTCTGACGCCCAGCAGAGGCAGCAGTGAGTCAGTCCCCATAGACTCCCATGTTAAACATTTCCAGCAGAAATAGACACGTTTGCAGCCTGATACACAAACTGTTTGGTGTCATAGGAAGTTTACATTATTAGGGGCGTGGCTTCTCTGACTGACAGGTAGATGGTGACACAGGTGGCTGTAGCTGCTAGCTGCTAGCTGCCTGCTAAGCTTCTAAGCTAATTGTGCCTGAACTGGACTGTTTGTGCTGTTAGAGCCTTTTGGAGCATTTTAATGACGTCATGTGACCAATAACTTGCTGTGAGGTTACTGTAGTAACAGAGTTGGAGAGCATCTCTGGATGCAAAAAGCTACCATTAGCTGTGGATCCTGCTGCTTGGTAGGGTGAAAATAATCACATGCAAGCTTTTGTGAAACTTGCATCCAGCTGCTGTGTGTGTGTGTGTGTGTGTGTGTGTGTGCACACGCTAAATTAGACACAAATCTGAGTAACTAATGTTGGATGTCTGCAGAGATGCTGACATTACATTAGTGTGTGTGTGTGTGTGTGTGTGCTGCAGTCACTCTGACCTACAGGTCAGCAGTACACCCGCGACTCTGACTCCTCACCTGTTGTTGGTCGTTGTCCTGTAGCGTACAGGTTTGTTTAATGTTTCCTTTCAGAAGTAATTGATTACTCACAGAGCTGGCGATCAAAGTAATCAGAGTATCAGGTTAGAAACAGTTTCTGAGCACCTCGTGTTGCTGAGCAGTGATTTCAGTGCAGTTCCTCCACACGGCTGTTATGAAACGCTGCTGTGAGCTTCATGTTCGTCATGGTCCAGTGAAGCACAGTCGTCCCTCACAGAGCACAAATATTAACCGACTGCAGCGTCCTGCACTGAGCTCCTCTGCAGCTCCTCACTTCAGTGTGTGTGTCACAGTCCAATCAGCAGCCTGCATGACAGTTTAGTTCCTGAACTTTAATTGAACGATCAGCTGTGAATAATGGAGCCGACTGTTAGCCACCAACAGCTGCTGGCACCGCCCACTCTGAGGTTGGTCATCAGCTTCTTGTGGGCGCTCAGACTGACGCTCATTAAGGTGAAAAACCACAAAGAACGGAGGAAAAAGCTATTTTTATTCCTGGGCTCAGAGCAGCTTTGCATGAGTCACAGTTTAAAATTCTGAGCTGTGAAATGCTCAGCGTGGATGCCTGAAACGACCATATTAGGGATGTCCCCTCTTGATGACATCATATAGATCCAAGAGTAGGAAAAAGAGTTTTTGGCTCAGAGGGATTCCTTGCTCTTGAACGCTGACTCAACGTGAACAGGAGGCGTGACAGAAAACAGGAAACGTCATGTAGGCGGTCACACAGACGAGCTTTTTCCTTCACGAACCTGGAGGTTAAAGAACAGTCAGAGCACATTCGGTGCTAAAGCAGGCTTTGCAAACAGTTGGATAAGCGTGCGCTCAACAAGGCGCTGAAGGAAGAGAGAAAGGAAGTGATGGCTCTCTCTTTTCCTGCCGTGACCTCGAACACCAGCGGCCTGTTTTTGTGGCGACAAACGTGCAGAGGAAAGAAGACAGATTTCCAGGTTCACGTGTTAAAACATTGTTTTGTTTTCACCCCAGGAGCTCGGGTTGGTTTCCACTCCATCATCTTTGTGTGGTTCATTATGCAACGCTAAGAAATGATGAGTTGAACAAACTGTCTCCTGCTGAGTGTTTCAGATCAGAGTGAGGTCAGCCTCCATCGCAGAAGCTGATTCATTCAGTGTGTGTGATGATTAGAGCCAACCAAAGAAACATCAGGGTCTGCTGTGCTGCTGCCAGAAAGGCTGAGGGCTGTCCTTATGAACAAAACAAACACCCCCTGCTGAGCTGCACAGGCCTGCAGGCTTTAAAAGCCAGAAAGGACAAACAGTTAGAAGTCAGACGCAAAGCTGCACAGAGTTCAGACCGACTCAGAGGAGAATCAAGTTTTAAAAGTCTGTGTTGGTGGTGAAAAAAGTTTGTTTTTTTCTGTTACTGCTGATAGAAATATGAGACTTTTACTAAATAAGAGCATGTGAGCAGACTAACAGAGACTGCTCTGTTAACCCTTTAAAACCGGTCAGAGCAGCACGCTCTGTTTTGTGTAACTATTTTTAAATCCCGGTAGCTCTGCAACCACGTGAACTAGCGCAATAATTTTTTTTGCATATGAAACTGGAGGAGTTGTACTTACATCTTATGCCATCAGCTTGTCCTCGGTCACAGTTTCCTTCCACATATAACTTTGCAAAAACTGCATAAAAAGCACTTGCAGCAACAAAAACATAATATTCCAGAAACACGCTTTGCCGATCCGATCAGCTGTTCATAACACTTCCTACATTGGAATAGACGTCAGCGCGAACTATCGCATGTCCGCCATGACCTGCCCGAAACCGGAAGTGACGTCATTTTCGCGGAAATTACCATCAGCCTATACTGGTGTTTTTAAAAGTTATGTTTGACTTTATGACTTTCTGTGTGGTTTCTGGGATGCTTAGGACTCATATTGCACTGCTGGAAATAGTTTATTTTGATGCATATGCTGCTTTTTTGCAAATTTGCATTATTTATTATAATATTTATTTTTGTTTTTCCTGCAGTGTGTAAAAATTGGTGTATTTCAAAAATAAAACTATGAAGACACTCAAAATAAATTTCCTGTGGTGGGAAACTATTTTGTGCAACTTTTTTGTATTTACAGTTTTGAGGGATAAGCCTCTTAAATTTCTCTAACTAGAAATATAAGTTAAAAAACAAAAACGATTTTCAATTTTTTTGTAGTTTATTGCACTTTTTTGCAATTTATGTAATTACTATGCACTTAATGCAGACATATTATTAAAATTTAGGCTATAATGGTTGTATTGATGTATAGCAACTTGAAATGCTCCCAAAAATGGCTCCACAGCATGTAAACATATAATATAAGCTCTGGCAGACTTGGTTCAATGGTCGGTCTTAAAGGGTTAAAAAGCAGAGCTGAGAGAAAGTAACAATGGGGGCGGAGCCTAGAGCAGCACAGAGGAAAGTGCAGAGTCGAAGGCTGTAGCTGCTAGCTCTCTGCTACGCTGCACCTCAGCGGGACCTCTGCACCGTGTTCGTGCTGTTGGAGCATTTTTAATGACATCATCTGACCAATAACACGGCAGCTGTGTGGTTACTGTACTGACAGACGGTCCAAGGGGGCGGAGCTCCAGTTTTCAGTGAAATTCTAGGATTTTATTTGGATGTTTCTGAGGAATAATTAGCAGGCGTCTGTGTGAGGTTCGCATAGCTAAGCTAGCTAGCGTTAGCTAATAGTTATAAACAAGCACCAAGAAAGGTTCCACAAGTGCTAACGTTCACTCCAGTGCTAACGTTCACTCCAGTGCTAACGTTCACTCCAGAAGCCAATGGGTGACAACATGGTGGCTAATTCCATCTTTTATATACAGTCTTTGCAGTGTCCTCTCTTTTGAGCGCGGCGTCTGTTATTTCCTGTTACGACCCCACGCTCTGTATAAGTAGTCTCATTTGTCTGTTAAATTTTAAGTACATCTCTGCATGACATCCTTATTAACATTAAAGAAAACAAAATAAACTTGATCAACTTCAATCAACGAATATCTTTAACATTTTTTTTTGTCTGAAATTTAAGAAAATAAAACCAAATTCAAACTAAAAACATTTTTTGACTGACTTGAACCATTTGCTTCTGAATAATAAAATTAAAGAAAATCAATAAATGTATTTAAATTGATCAGCAACATTAAGTACAGGTCCTCAAACACTCACTCGGGCCTCCTCAAACATTTTAACCGACAGAGTGAAGCCGAGCGCTACAGACGCGCCGCCACATTTCCTCGTCTTAGCTTTAGAGACTTTTGTTTGTCCCGTCATCTGCGCCCGTCTTTTCGTCACTGTTAAATATTTTTCTTGAGGGTTCGTTTGCTGCACTTTGTGTCTCCTTCTCTGTACTGTGTGTGCGCTCGGTGCAGAAAACCCTGCCACCTGCTGTAGTGGATGTGCAATTACACTTTATTCTAGTACAGCAAACCAAGCCCGTTCCCGGCGTGAGCATAATGTTTGTGATCTGTTGTAGATGAGCAGGATTTACTACACTACTTCAGTGTACGTGATGTTAGGCGTGGATGCTGATCTGGGATCTCTGGCTGCTTTCATATAAACCTCTGTGTTGTGGAGCTCGTTGGTGCTGCCAGAGCAGCTCTGGTAGGAATGATTTTGTAAAGCTGGACTAAGTCGCATAAAACACTTTGACTGTGTTCGGCTGTAACAGGTCAATCAAAATGGTTAAATCAGTGAATTTTGTGGATTTACTGATGCATGTTGATTCCCTCGTGGTCGCTGGGCCTCTCGTGCTGCTCGTTTCCTCTACATGATTTCCTCTTCAGCTCCATCCACTCTGGACTTAACCTGCTCGACAAGCGTAGCAGGGACCTTAGCTTAGATTAGCCCCATTATTCCCACACACACACACACACACACACACTGCCAGAGGCTGGTGGAGAAACTGATCCTAACAGGAGTGGATGAGTCGTTTGGAAGCTCAGGAGCTTTCAGTTCAGTTTGGAGGCTTCGTGTCAGAGAGCGCGGCGTCTCGCTCTGATGGAGGACGGTTCCCTCGGTGCCTTTCCTTCTCTGCACGGAGAACAGTGCGGTCATCAGTTTGGATCATTAATTTCACTTGACTTTATCTGATAATCAGAGTGAGGAGTGTCTGCAGTCTGAGTAAAGCTCTGAAAAAAGAAATGAGCGGTCGTCAGGCTGTGTTTGAGTGCACGGTCTGCGATGGCCTGAGGGCATTCACTCTGTCTGGGGCAAACAACTCACCTGAAAGGAATTCATCACCACACATCCATGTTTATGTGCACAGACGTGCAGTGAATGCACCAGGAGATCTAATGCGAGCTTGGAGTTTAAAAGATCCAGGATCAGCTGATCCTGCTTACACCGGTCAGTGTCTGAATCCAGCAAGCAGCAGTTTGGATGATGAGAGCATCACGTGCTTTATTCCACACAACACGTGACACAAACGTGCAGCGTCAGCAGCAAGAAGCTGCTGCAGCTCTGACACAGGTGAGCACAGGTGAGCACAGGTGTCGTCACTCTGCTGCTGGAGACGCTGAACCTTCCCAGAGTCTGTGATGTTCACAGCAGGTGAACTGCAGACAGTCAGGCTGTTAATTCATATTTAATTGAGCCAAGCTGACCTCACCTGAGAGAGGAAGTGAGGTGGCGCTGACAGCGTCTGCCTGAGCTCAGCTTATGCATTATGGAGGCGCAGAGACTGAAGGATCAGGCAGCACAGTGATGCATGTCTCAGCTCCGAACTAATGACACATAAGAATAAAACATCTTTGTCATAGTCGCAGAGAAGCAGAGAAGTCTGTCTCTGTCCTGTTAAACACAAACAGGGAAATGTTGTGTTCAGAAGTGTTTCCTGTAGCAGCCTGACAGCGAGTGGCGCCCACAGGCTCTGCTGCCATTACCGGATAATGGAGCAGCAGCGCTGTCCTGGATCTGAGCGCCTTTATTAGCTGCTCCTCTTTCTTTGTCCCTGATGCACACGTGCACACACATGTGCACACACACGTGCACACACACACACACACAAAGTTGTGCTTTCATATCCTTGTGGGGACATCTAATTGTCCCACTTATCCTAACTGTAACCCTGACACTAAAACCTGACACTTCAAACTCGTGAGGACGGGCACTTTGGTTCCCACAAGTTTAGTAAACTTCCAAATTTTGTTCTCCACAAAGATATGAGCACATGGTAAACACACACATGTAGACAGCAGGTCAGATTTTGGTGCGTGATGAACTTTGAAGGTGTTGCTCACCTGTCGGGTTCTGACTCTGTCGTCTTTTTACTGCAGTGATCAGTGCAGCCTGCAGAGGGCAGCGTTTCTCAACTCTTTCACTGCCCGTTGTTGCAGCAGCAGTTTTAATGCACTCAGAGCTTTGCTTCCTGATTGGAGGAATCCTGAGCACTTTTCTTCTGCCTGCTTCTTTGTGACAAACCTCGTCTGTCAGGGAGAGACCGCTCTCATGCACGAGACGACAATGATGATGATGATGATGATGATGATGATGATGATATGGGCAGGATAACTGCTTTGTTGACTGATCAGTATATGAGATGTTTACCTGAAGCAGCTGATGTTTGTTGGTTTTCTTGTTTTCTGCAGAGGTTAAATGTTTGATGACGATGTGAAGACTTTCAATTCAATTTCTTTGTCCCACAAGGGGAAATTAGTTTAGCAGCAGGATAAAAATAAACAGAACAATACTATAAAATAATAATAACAAGACGCAGTAGGGATAAAAGAGACCTGGAGTCTTTTAGTCCTCACAGGAACTCTAAAACGGCGGCCGGAAGGCAACAACTCAAACTCACTGTGAAGTGGATGGTTCACACAGTTAATAACAGAATGAGTCTTTCTAAGCACATTTCTATTGTAAACGGCCAAAAGTCCATCTTGCCAGCGCCCTGAAACTTTGCAGTTTTTACCAGAAGTCCCAACCGATTCTTATTCTTCACCGTCAGGTTACCAAACCAGGCAGCGATACAAAAAGACGTCACAGATTCGATAAAACTTCTATAAAACAAAGACAACATCTCAGATGAGACATTAAAAGATCTCATTTTCTTAAAAAGAACCGTCTTTGTTGAACTTTTTTAGTAGTGGCATCAGCATGAGATTCAAAACACAGTTTATGGTCAAGTACCACACCTAGATATTTATAACTCTCAACTATTCCAATATCGGCAGTTTTAATGATAGTAGGTGATGAGCTATAAGAGGACTTCCTAAAATCAATAATCATGTCTTTAGTTTCAAACTTGCTTCATGAGTTTGATTTCAGCTGTTGGCCCAAACGAGGAAATGCATTAAATTTAGTGTCTCTAAAATAAGTCCTCGTTGGGTTTTTCTGCGACGGTTATTTCCCAGCAGAGCCGCTGTGTGTTCGGTCTGTCGAGCTGTTGTTTGCTTGGTGACATTTAATCTTTCACTTGATATCTGACCGGAGGATCAAAGTGTTTGCTCAGAGATGCACGCGATATCGCCGTGATGCTTCTTACTGTCGGTGACCTCGCCGTCAATAAGATGCTGCAGGTGCAGAGGCAGCTGCTATTGCATTCACGTTCGTCCTGTTCAAAGTTTCGCTTCTTTGATTGTTGGCCGGAGCGTCGTTAGAGGAATTTAGCCGATACTAACTTCCTGCTCTTCTTCCAGCTCTGGTAATGATGAAGATCAGCTGCTGATGTTCGATCAGAGTCTAAACTGTAACTCTGTCTCCCTGCAGACTCGGGAACGTTTCCAGATTCCTGAAAAACGTTTCGGAGCCACGATGTGAGGATCCGTCCGAGCCGTCCAGCCTTCGTGGAAGCGTTGGGGTGTGAATGTGTCGGTGGAAAGAGCGCGGCGCTGTGACGTCCTGACCGCAAACTTCCTGTCCTCGAGATGAGCGCCTCCGAGCCCGCTAACAGCGTCCCCGTCAGGGGCGTGGGCGGCTCCCGCATGAAGCTTCCTCTCCACAGTGCGGGAGACCACAACGGGAATGCTTTCCCGATTTCGTCTTCCTCGTCTTCCTCCTCTTCCTCATCCTGCCTCGGGGAGTCGTCTCCCGAGTCGCTGCGGAGTCTGAGCGGGGGCCGGACCGACAGCCCGCTGGACTACGACATGTTCGACGTTACCCTGACGACGGTGAAAACTATGACTCTGAAGTGTGTCGTTTCAGACTGGGCGCCAGAGGAGGAGCGTAACCCGGACGACGGGGATGACGGTGATGACACCTCGTTGGGGAAATCTCAAACCGTGACGGAGTCCAACGACAACTCCGTGTCGGTTTACCTGGACGCCAACGGCGACGACTACCACCAGGACAGCTGGAACGACAACCTGACACTCGCCCGATCGCTGACAGGAAACGGCGGCCTCATCGACGAGGACGTCAGCAGTGGAAGCAGTAACGGGAGAAGGCGCAGCTCCTCAACTCCAGACTCGGACGCAACAGAAGTCCCTGATGATGATGATGATGAAGAGGAGGCGTTGTTTGTGTCTGTGAGCTCTGATGTGGACGTGCAGAGAAGCAGCGCGATGATCGCGAGCTCAGGTGACGGCGTCCAGGTGACGGAGGTGGGCGGGCCTGCGGTCCACTGTCCTCCAGATCCTCCAGCCTCTGAAGACCTCAGTGAAGACACACAGATGCCGACTGAAGATGTTAAGAAAACGAGCTCTCCTCCACCTGAAGAGGCTGAAACGGGTGTAGTGGGCTCCAAACCTCCGCCCTCCCAGCCTGATGTGAGGCCCAGACCTGCTCCCAGGTCGGCCGCCTCCACAGCGGCCAAACCGCCCGGTCCAGAAGCAAAGAGGGTTTCCAGAGTGGACTTAAAAACAGTCAAAGCTAAAGTCGGATCACGGCCCGCCCCCTCCCCACTGAAACCTGCCACCCAGGTACACGGCAGCCAGGTTTTACTGTTTGCTACACCTCCACCAAACGCTCAGGGTCACTCTGAAATGTTTTATGTGATAAATAAGTAATCACTGATTATTACTGGAACACCTGCACAGGTACACAGAGACCCATATTCAGCATAATCAATGTTAGCATGTTAGCGTGTTAGCATGTTAGCGTGTTAGCATGCTAACATGTTAGCGGGTTAGCATGTTAGCGTGTTAGCATGCTAACATGTTAGCGGGTTAGCATGTTAGCGTGTTAGCATGTTCGCGTGTTAGCATGTTAGCATCGACCTGTAGTCCCAGATTTCACTGAAAGTTTCCTAAAGTCGGTGTAGCAGGAAGTGTAGTGTAGCTGCTCCCTGCACACAGCACCTGAACACAGGTCACATGGTCACTGACCAGTGTCATGTCACATCGCATAAAAACCCTCAAAGTAATTTATTACTTGGCTTAGAAAAGAGTAAAGGGCGTGTTTAATAGAAAGCACACAGCAGGCCTTCTTTAAGTGAGCCCAGACTCTGAGCTGTTGTTTATCAGGTGACATAAACACTCTGACATTTTCAAATGTGTCTTCTACTCAGAATAAATGTGCCCCGTCCAATGGGAAGAGAGCTGTGGTGAGGAAGGAGGTGCAGGCTGGTGATGGAGGTAAAAGACAGAGGTCGTCTGCAGGTCCCATCAAAGTGGCTGTGATCAGAGGAAAGAGCAGGAACATCAAGCCAAACCACAGGAAAGCAGCCGGGGAGCCGGCCGTGCCGCAGGAGACGAGTTTATCCGTCAGTCGAACTCTGTCCACTTCGACCAGCTCGCTGGGCTCCGAGGTCGCTGGGGAAAAACGCCTAAATGCTCCCAGGAAGGCTGACCAGGACGTGCCCGATAAATATGGAAAACCTGATGAGGGGGAAGCAAAATGCCCAAGTGAGGAGTGTGAGGAGAAACCACGGACGCCTACCAGGGTGAGTATGACGAAGACATGAACTGCACTCTTCTGCCTTGTGAGGTTTAAACATGTCGTTTTGCACACGAACGATCCGGGAACTCTGGTGGCTCGAGGTGCAAGAAGTAATTCGATATATGCTTATTGTTGGCAGCACATCTGTGACATAACAGAGTGTCTGCATGTGAGGGCGGAGGAGAGGCTTCCTCTCTGGAGACGCTTCAACACATGCAACACACATGAAGCGTGTTTATATACACACAAGTCTTTTTAAGCTTTTGCTGGGACAGAGCGGGGCTTAAACTGCCTCAGGTGAGTTGGTATCGTCACCTCCATCCACGATATTTAATCCTTAACCAATCGCAGGTGGTGTTTGAGCCACACCGTACTTTATATCATATCAAGATAAAAGTTCCCAAGAAATGTCCGTCTGCAGGGACTCCTGCACGCCGTGGAGGCGTCCAGTCTGACCTGAGCTCAGGATTTACTTTGAATTCGTGTGAAGACGGCATGTGGTGCAACGGGGCGAGCTGGATGCAGCGCTGGCATGAACGTTTCCTCGTCAGCTTTAGCTGCGCTGATGGTGTGCTGAGTTTAAAGGAGGGAGCGGTATGTGCACGGCGAGCGGTGCACGGCGAGCGGTGCACGGCGAGCGGTGCACGGCGAGCGTGCTCGGTCTCTGGTACGTGTTTTTGAAGATGTACTGAGCCTGTGACGGGTGTAAAACCTGCAGCGTATTCTGTCACAGGCCGCCCCGGGGGCGGGGCAGATACCTGTTAAACGCTGCTGTGCGCGAGTATGAATGTTTAAAGGGACACGTCACCACATGATCATCTGTGCACAGCTTAACTGCACGCTTCCTTCTGCAAAGCGATGTGGTTGGTGGATGTAGTGTGGCGGGGAAAGTAGTTCCCGTCTGATTAGTAATGAATTCTGCAGAGGAGGTTGACGGCGCAGCGGCAGGCGCAGTTTCATGTCCCGTAAATATCTGGATACACACAGACTGCACATGTGGTTTGAGTCGGGCCGACGTGACTCTTGAGTTTATTTTGGCAGCGATGAAGGAAACGCTGCTGCACGCGTCCATCTTTTCATGTATTACCAGACAATCCGCTGTGCTGCCAGCTCGCATGTTAACACATGATTTAGGTGAACGCTGCAGTAATCCGCCGCCGCGGCCGAAGGAGGCTCTGAGCTCTCTGAGGTTTCTGATCTGAGTCAAAGCAGCGCTGTTGAACGCTGCTGCTGTGTTAGCGGCTGAGCAGCAGTTTCTACAACACACACACACACACACACACACACACACTCTGCCATAAACTCGCTCCATGTGTGCTCGTGTACTCAGAGGGGGAGGAACATGGAGGGGTGGGGGCGGGGAGAGAAAAAGCTCCTGGCCCGTCCGAGCTCGGGTTCTCGAGGGGAGTGTTCGACACAATGGCAACTGTTTTTGCCCTCCTTGTAGTTGCAGCACACTCCCAGTTTCCCTCCTCCTCGTTTCCTTCCCTCCTTTTCCTCCTCCCCTCCAGCTTTAAAAAAATCTCTCTCTCACTCCTCCCCTACCTCGCTGCTTCGCTCGTCCACATTTCTGACTCCGAGTGGGGAATGGCTAACACCATGGTCTCGCTCTGCAGCTCCGAGCTGGGGCCCCTCGGCTGGGACGCCGTCACTAAACGTCAGCTCTTCTTACAGAAAGTCTCCT
This sequence comes from Neolamprologus multifasciatus, assembly GCF_963576455.1. NCBI lineage: Eukaryota > Metazoa > Chordata > Actinopteri > Cichliformes > Cichlidae > Neolamprologus > Neolamprologus multifasciatus. The sequence continues at coordinate 1,043,095 of NC_140444.1, read as the reverse complement.
CCAAGCTGGGACCCAGCCCCAGGCCTCAGGGAAGAGGCACCAGAGCAGACCGGGGGCCCTCGGGACCAGCTCCGGGCTCAGGCACCGGACCTCCAGGTCAGGGGAGCCCCGGACCCAGGCA
>NC_140444.1:1020474-1035474 GCF_963576455.1 Neolamprologus multifasciatus | reverse complement strand
TCTCAGAGCTGCAGGGTTTGCAGACAGACTGGTCACATGACTGCAGCACAAACATAAACAATAAGAACACAAAGTCGCGCTGACGTGTTAACTGTTGCAGAAACACATGACACCGTGTGGTCAGCATCTGTGTCGGACGCTCTGCACGCTGCTCAGAGCTGAAACCTCGAGCCCGTTCGCTCGTCTTCACAGCTGTGGGCGATGAAACGCCTCCGCAGGAACAGGAAATGGGTTTTGACTCCTGTGTCCTCTCCGCAGGTCTGAAGCCTCCGACGATCACCAACCAGAACACAGCGAAGACGGCGCCCACGAAGTCAAGCCCCGCCGCCGGTCAGGGGCTCACGAAGCAGGCGGTGCAGTCCCCGTTACAGCGCAGCGGCTCGGCGAGGGTCAGCCGGCTGAACGGTGCAGGTACGAGAGGCCATCTGACTTCCTGTGTTTGTGTGCGAGCGGCTGGCGGGGTGTGGATCACAGCGAGTCGGCTCTAAGGGGTGCTTAGCATGAGTAGTGCTGCTTAGTAAAGCTGTGAGGGCAGCTGAGAGCACGCCATCACACACAGCGTGGCTGAGTCTGATCAGTGCTGCCATCGACTTTATACAGTCTGTTGCATCAGTGTGATCATGAGCAGATGTTTGCTGCTCAACATCTGCTTTCTCATTCCTGCAGCTGAAGCGAGTCACAGGTTTGCATCAGTCACACGAGCGACCCAATAATGACGAGCGTCGCCGGGTTGATGGTGCAGGAGGCGGCGGTCTGACATAACTGCATGAAATCTGACACTTGCACACACACATGCACACACACATGCACACACACACATGCATGCACACGGACACTCTGGTTAATCGTCTGCGGCCTCCCAGCTCAAACCCGTTCGCTCACTCTGTGAGTTGATGTCCGTCGAGCTCCGGCAGGCCGACGTTCCACGTTTAGCATCACGCAGCATCAGAATCACGTCTTAAACCATCGCCCGTGACTCTGGCGTCAGCAGCGAGCTGCTCTCCTCCCCCTGCATGTGGCGGCTCTCGTCTGGGCCCGGGCGCCGGGCTGCCTCCCTCTGTGGCCGGCCTGGAAGTCTCTCTGGGCCTGTGGGGCGCCGCTTACTCAGAGACGCACTATCAGCCCCACGATGGCTTGATTACCACACACACACACACACACACACACACACACACTTCATAAGGGCCACACATGCATTTGATTCATACCTCTCTCATTGACGCTCGCCACAGCCGTCCTCAGGCGACAGCGGTTAGCAGCGTGGGCCTTTAAAGCTCTCTGTGGCTTTCTGCTCGTTTTGTCTCCAGTGGATGTGGACATTGATTCTGACACACACACACACACACACACACACACTGTAACTGGGCTGTAAGGTTTCATGGCTGGTCTGAAGTCTGTAAATGAGCCACATGTTGCACACTGACTCTGCACAAAGATGAAATCTATCAAACATGCCTGTGAAAATGTGCACAGGTGTGATTTTTAGGAGCTGGACGTCCTGTAATCTGTGTCAGTGGAGGCAAACCAGATGTTGGAGAAAGTTCACAGCTGTGTGTCAGGATCTGTTAAATATCCACTGACCTCAGCTGTCTGTCAGCTGATGGCGGCGTCCACACTTGGATGCAAACTAAATAAAAGTGGATTCGATAATGAGCAGACAGGCTCTCGGGAACATGGCTGCTTGGTTTTTGTTTTCAGCGTCGGTGGTTTTTGTGGGGACCTGAGAGTTTCCTCACTAACCTGAGTCAGAGCGTCAGCACAGTTTAACCCAGCTCCAGGTTCTGAGTGCGCTCACAGGAGCAAAGGACAAACGGCGGTCTGATGATTCAGCTGCTGACATTCAGAAGTGTGTCGTGTCTTCTTTGTTCCTGATGTTCAAGTTCTCCGTCACGTTCTTCACATCTTCAGCTTCTTTCAGTCGTTTAGGAAACGCTCAGACAGATTTGGCTAAAACAAAGACGCCTTTTCACAAAGTGTCTGAAAGGCGCCAATATGGCGCTGTGTGTGTGTGGACGGTTATTAACATCTTTGTGGGGACCAAAATTAGGGCTGCCACAAACGATTATTTTGATAGTCGACTAGTCACCGATTATTTTTGCGATTAGTCGACTAATCAGATCATCATCCATTGAAAGTAAAACATACAGCTTATTGCACCAGCAGCATCTGCTCTTATATAACTATCATTAGCTTACAGCTTTAAGTGTTTAAGGTCTGTGCTAACTAAAAATAAAGACAAGGTGATAGTTTATTAAATTTTAATGAAATTTGCAGATTGTTTCGGTGAAGTTTAATAAACTCCTTGCTATCTAAAATATAACAGGACACCGGAGTAAATTCTCAAGTATCTCACACTTCTGATAATCAGCTGTCTGCTTGACGTTTATTCAGCTGTGTAAAAACTATAACTTTAATCTCAGCCAAACCGATTTACTCAGGAACAAATAAAATACTAAAAAAAGCCAAACAATAACATTTTTAAGTTATCTAAGTGACTTATATATCATGTTTAACCTGAGTAGCGAAAGACGGCGGTGGGTTTGAAAACGATTAGCCAGGAGTCCGGTGTTCTCACGGCTCTAGTTAGCCTAGCCCCCGGCTAGCTATCGAGCTAGTGGCTAACAGACGTCTCCGAAAACGTCGGAGCGCTTTTGAAAATATGTGGTGTCTTGATAAACTGAGCAGATATTTGAGGTTTACACAGCTACATTCTCGCCTGAAAATATGTTAAACGTTTATTTTGTGACCCAGAAAGAATAATAAGAGTAATATTAAAACTAACTAGCTGCCGCCATTGTTGGAAGCTGAGCTGGGCTGCGCTATGAATTCTGGGACACAGCTTCTTCTTCTTCGGGGTTTAATGGCAGCTGGCATCCTTGTACATGCAGTGCTGCCATCTTCTGTTTCAGTCCGTTATTACACTCTTAAATCCTACTACTTATTCCTGCGTCTTTTGTGATCTTACAAAGCTTCAAACGACGCGTCGACTATTAAATCAGTCGTCGACGATTTTGATAGTCGACTAAACGTGGCAGCCCTAACCAAAATCCTGGTCCCCACAGCATTGAAGGCATTTTTGAGACTCAAAATGTGGTTTTATTGTCAGGGTTACAGTTATGGTTATGGTTCGGGTAAGAGGCATGATGTCAATGAGATGTCCCCACAAGGATATAAATACACGCGCGTGTGTGTGTGTGTGTGTGTGTGTGTGTGTGTGTGTGTGTGTGTGTGTGTGTGTGTGTGTGTGTGTGTGTGTGTGTGTGTGTGTGTGTGTGTGTGTGTGTGTGTGTGTGTGTGGTCTCCACAGTGTTTCTTCTGTCATCACGTCTGACCTCGACGAGGTTCATGTGTGAAACGACAGAGACCAGAGGAGTCATGAGGGAGGAGGGAGCGAGGGATTATTCAGACCCGTTGACTCCTCCCCCTGTGTGTGTGTGTGTGTGTGTGTGGATGCTTGTCTTTGTTTGTGTGCCTCTGTGGTGATGGGGGGGCATCGCCGTGTGTTTAGCAGCAGAGGAGTAATCATCACTCTCTCTCTCTGATACACATGCACGAGTATCTCGCCCGTTTCTCTCTCTCTCTCCATCCGTGGTTGATTCACCGTGACCTCGGCAACGGTGAAGCTCGCTGCTATTTTTGGCGCCATTTTCTTCCCGTGCTGGCTGCGGTGCAGGAGCCGCTCTGCTTCGCTCCTTTTATTTCATGTTTTCGTGTCGCGGCGGCGGCTCTGTGGCTTTGATGAAGGCCGGATGGCGGCTTAGCGTGCGTCCTCGTCCCTGGACTGAGCGCAGGATCTGTTTTTAAAATGCGGCGTCTTGTTTTTCCTCGTGGCTTTCACGCAGATGCAGGCTACGAATCCCAGCAGCAGTAACCAGATTCTGTCTTTGGAGGATTTTTTGTTTTTGAAATTTAAAGAAAAGGAGGAGTTCCTTCTCACGCCTCCCGTCCGCTGAAGAAGAAGTGGGTCAGTGTGACCTGCCGCTCAGGACACGTCGAGACGAGGAGAACTGGACCGTGAGTCCGACAGACGCCTCGCACCGAACCATGCTGTGGTCTCCCAGACTGTCGCTGTCCAACTTCCACGTGAAGCTGACGGCTAAAGGACTTTTCCGAAACCTCCAGCTGCTGTCGGGATGCAGGAAGAACACCGTGGTCTTCCACGCAGGTCTGGATCAGTCTCCGTCCCCGTGTCCTCCCCACATCCACCCGTTCATCCTCCATCAGCAGCTTCACCCCGTTAGCTCCATGTGCTCCGCACACCTTCCTTCATCCACCACAGATGCACATGGCAGGGTGGGGCCACCACACCCAAACAGAGGAGCTAATGAGCTGCTTTAATCCTGCAGCCACCCAAAATAAAAGCCCCATCTCTGTAACTATTTGCCTTTCAAAATAAAACTCATCTTCAAACCCCCCCCCCCCCCCTCCTCCTCCTGTCTTTGTGTGAAGCTCTGCTCTTTGCCGTTTCTTTGGGCTTTTTAATCTCTACTCGTGTGATGAGATCAGCCTCAAAGGCCACTCCACCCCCTCCTCCACCCTCCTCAGCCCCTCCTGTGTTCCTGCACGGCGTCGGCAGCCATTGTTGCCTCCGTGTCTCCTCCTGTGGGGGCTTTCAGCTCGGCGTGCAGCTGCAGTCGCACACGGCTGTGCGTGCGGGGCTTTCAGTTCCAGCGCTGCGGCATGGCGTGATGAATAGCCGTGGCTCCTTTTAACCCACGCCTGACGGGGCACGGCCACGTGATTCACACACAAACCCGAAATAGCCCAGGACGCATCTGGCTTTTACTTATTCGGCCATTAAAAGGCTGAATGTGTTTGTGCTGCAGCATGCGCCTCTTAATGCGCCTCCTTTTCTGAAGAGGAGCTGCACGCTGACACGGTCTGTGTGTCCGTGCAGCAGGGAGCTTTTCAAGTTCATGCTGCATAAAAGCAAAAGTCCCTGATGATGCTGTGAGTAACCGTCAGCATTCATGCTAGCAGCGCTCAGTGTCGTTCAGCTCTGCACCGCGACTGACCACGAGAGAAGCTGAATACGTGAACGCGACAGTGAAGCTGCTTCAGCCTCTGATGCGTCACATGCACAAACTTTAAACATGCACAAAGCCAAAAAACACCAGGAAGACTTTGTTGGATGAGCTGTTAGCCCTAAAAATGTCCAGATGTGCAGCTGTGGTGCAGCTGCACAGTGTTCGGTGCAATCAGTGGAGAACTCCAGCTGGGTGGAGGTGAGCGTGGAGGTGCTGCAGTAATGTGCATCTTAGGAATAATGTGCCAAATGCACAGCTTCCACCTCCAGATGTGGATATTTTATTGCTGAACCAAAGAGGTTGTTTGTCGTGTCCAGCAGGGGGCGACTCCTGTGGTTTGGGAACAGTTCCCAGCTTCTTTGCTCGGTGACCTCAGTTGACCTGATGAGTTTTCACCTCCCTTTTTAGAAGGTGAAAGGTCGCGGGTTTAATTCTAGTTGGATCCTCTTTGGGATTGGATGAGTAACGGTGGGGCCTGTGGCGCCCCCTGGTGGTGAGGAGGCAGTGGTTGGTCCATCTCCTGCATGTGTTTCTGTGGTCCTGCGTAGAATTCAGGCACATTTAGTTTAAGTCTGACAATAGGCTTTTTTTATGGGGGGGTTACGGTGGTTACCATGGTTACCGTGGGTGTGTGCAAACCAGCTCAAAGCAGCTAGTTCTAAATATCAGAGCCCATTATCAGCGGTTTGAGAGCAGCTAGCTCGTTGGAGATGTTTCCTGGGTTGTTTGGTGTGAAGGAGCAGTTTTTATGTTAGGATGTGATTATTTCACATCACCTGTGGGCCGGTCCACTCAGGCTCAGGAGGGCTGAGCCCTGGTTGGTTGTTTTTGCTCGGTGTGAAGAAGCTGGCGCACGTTTCTGCAGCGGCTTGTTGCGGGTTCCTTCCTCTGCGTACTCGTCTGTGTGCTTTGGCTCGGTGAGTCATTAATCCTCATCCTCTCTGATTGTGGGCGTTAATGTGGATCGTGCAGTTTGGCCCATGTTCATGTCCTTCTGTAAATATTTGGCTCCGCCTCTCTGACTATTCATCTGAGCTCGCGGCACGTGTTTGGCTGCAGCGTGTTTTCAGTCTGAGCTCCACAGACCCACTTCCCTGCTGCTCTGCCCCAAAAATGTAGGTCAGTGCAGGCTGTAGTCAGCGAGCGCGCGCCCGTGCACGCCGCACAGCGGTTCAGCTGAGGCTGGCCGCTCGTGTGAGCTTTAATCCGATGCGGAGGACGCTGTTTTCCCAGATGTGGCGGCAGATGAGGACGTGAGAGGATGCTGTCAGGCTCGTATCAGGCCGCGTCACACAAGCGGCCGATGAAGAGTCTGCTGGGACTCAGGCGTGCAGTTTGATTTGAAACGTTAATTGTTGTGTTTCTGTTATGAGATGAAAAGAAAAACGATGAAACCTGAAATCATTATTAATAAATTATTCTTTAATAAATTATTCTTTAATAAATTATTATTGTTATTATTTAATAAATTATTATTCAATAAATTATTATTCAATAAATTATTATTTAATAAATTATTATTTAATAAATTATTATTAAGTTATTATTTAATAAGTTATTATTCAATAAATTATTATTCAATAAATTATTATTTAATAAATTATTCTTTAATAAATTATTAATAAATTATTCTTTAATAAATTATTATTAATGATTTACTGATTGTTACACTCAGGTGAAAATAGCTGCTGTCTGTGGGGTGAGACGACCTCCTGGAGCATTTGATGTATCTCTGACAGACTCCTCTGGCTAAGCAGAGGGTGGGAGTGTGTGATGAAGAGGTGCTTTGACAGTCTCCTCCTCCTCCTCAGCTCTGTGGAGCTGCAGGACTGAGCTGACCTTCCGAATGAGCGGGAATAACCAGATATAATATTTAACACGCGTGTGTGTGCGCGCGCACGCGATGATGTCATCAGCCTGCTTTTATATCCTCGGGGCGATGGAGTCGGACAAATATGAAAGTTGTTGCTAGGAAACCAGATGGTCTAATTTGGATGTAAATATATCAGATGGTGGACGCGTGCACCACGTGACACGCTCTGCACGGTTGTTTCCATGGTAACAGGTGTGCGTGCACTTGTTGGTTTCCTTCACAGAGTTCAACCTCTCAGCACCTGGTGTTTTTGCCTCTGAGTAATCTGATTACATCAGAATAAGGACTGTTGCAGTTGGTATCCTTCGTCGTCCCGCACATGCTCAGTTGAGGCGGCTCATTAAAGATGGAGCAGATCTGCTCTTTAGTCTGTGAGCTGCTGATAATTAGACTCTGCAGAGGGCACATGCAGGGACTTTGACTGTCAGCGCTGTACTCTGATTACTCTAATTACTCTGATTACTTCAGAGTGAAGACGACTGTTGGCCCGAAGCCTCGGCTCCTCCCACACATCCCTCTTATTCCTGCTCCTGAGCTTCATCCCTGCTTCTCTGACTGATGTTCTTCATAAACGCACACACAGCCCTGCTGAGGCTCACGAGACTCCAGATGATGAGACTGACGTGATGCTCGACTGTAAGCTTCTACAGCTCACAGCGTCGCAGCATTTCAGACACTCAGATTGAGTTCGAGGTGCAGAAAGTGCATTTGTTCGCTGCGTGTTTGCAGCGGATTCTCGTGGCTCAGCAGAGCTCGTCGCTGTGCTGTCTGTGATGTGCATGCTAACTGTGTGGTTTCTCTCTCAGTCTGGGCTCAGCAGCTCTGCATGCAGCACACTCCAGGTACAAACCCCTCACGCAGCACTCGCACAGGTTCACCACACACGAGCCACATGACACAGCAAAGTCATCAGGAATGTCTGCAGGATGGTGCATCAGTGTGTCCTGTTACGCTGCAGCATCTGCAGTTGCTGTAGAAAAACACTCGATTATATACTGCACTGTTTAAACTGAGGAGAGGCTAAACACACTGTGTGTGCGTGTGTGTGCGTGTGTGTGCGTGTGTGTGCGTGTGTGTGTGTGTGTGTGTGTGTGTGTATGTGTGTGTGAGTTCATCCTCGTGTGGTCATGTTCCTGTGATTGTGTAAAGCACAAATACAGACCATTTACAGCCGACTCGCCTCACTCTGCAGCTGTTTTACGTTATTAATCGTTTCAGAGTACTGCCGTTGCTTTAAAGTTCTTACAGCTCAGAGAAAAAAATCAAGTCTCTCTTAATAATTTATATATTTTTATTTTTATTGAAAGGCAAAGATTCAGACGGCCTCGGACTCTGTGACCTCGGCGTTAGATCGATTGATTGGTCGGTAGGCGATGGTTTGTGGAGGTGGCACAGTTCCACCTGAGGTTACCTGTAGCATAAACATCTGTGTCAGTGAAACAGATGTGACTGCACACAGCGATTAATCCAGGGGTCCCCAATCCCAGTCCACGAGGGCCCTGCAGGGTTTAGACGTGTCCTTGATCCAACAGCTGATTTAAATGGATAAATGACCTTCTCGACATGTCCTGAAGTTCTCCAGAGGCTGGTAATGAACTAATCATGTGATTCAGGTGTGTTGACCCAGGGTGAGATCTAAAACCTGCAGGACACCGGCCCTTGTGGACTGGGATTGGGGACCCCTGGATGAAACCTTCTGCTCCGCCAACGCTGAAAAACAGGAGCTGAGGTGTGCTCGCCTCCGCTATGAGGCGGAGCTGAAACAACTCGCCGGAGTCTGAGATTGAATCTGGATCTGTTCTGGTGACTTCCAGCTGACTTTAGCGATGCCCTGCTCAGAGGCTGCCACCAGGGGGCAGCATCTATAAGGAAGTGCTGTCCTCAGAGCTGCAGCTCAGACCTGACGGGCTTTCAAAGTTTGACGTGTGAGAGATCCAGATGTTCAGACGAGCCGCTACAGAAAACACCTGTCGGCTGGTCGCTCACTGAATAGTGGCGAGGCTTTGGGCATCTCGCCGTGACCTCTCAGGACTCGTCGGCTTCCAGCATCTCGCACAGAAGCTGCAGTCAGAGGGAGGAGAGCGAGCGCTGAGAGGAGACGAGTGTCGATCGCTCTAATAGCTTTGGTCTCGTAATGCAGCCCTTAATGCATCCACACACACACACACACACACACACACACACACACTCCCATGATGCATTGGTTTCAGCAGGGCGTGTGTGTTTCTGTGTGTGATTGTCGTCAGCCTGCTGTGTGTGTAACTTGAGTGCGAGCCGTGTTTGTGCGTCCGTGTGTGTGGACACCATGCTGAATGTCGCGCCCGCCGCCCGCACACTAAGAGGTCGTCGCTCTCTTGCAGTGGATAAAAACAACAAGTCGCGGGAGGCGCCGGGGAAAACGCCATCACACACCGGCAGCAGCTCGCAGACGGCAGCGTCCACCGGAGGAAACAACCAGAACCTGCAGCTGCCGCCGCCCGACCTGGTACGTGTGACACGAGCAGCGTCCTCTCACACGATGAGGGGCGGAGCTGCGTTTGACTCTAGAACCAGCGAACGTGTTGTTAGCGTGTTTGTAATCTCGCTGTTTCCTCCTGTTTGTGTAGATACCAGACGACGTGAATGCTAACGCACCAGTGGCACCAGTTCCTCCAGTGCCTGCCACCAACGCTGCCACGTCAGGAACCGCCGGACCCTCCACTCTCGGTTTGAAAGCGAGAACCGGGCCACGATCCGGCGCCAGAGCCGGGTCTCGCCTTCAGGGTGCGTCCAAAGCTGGCAGCCATGGAGGCGCGGCGGCGTCGGACGGGACGATCAAACAGAACCACAGCAAAGAGCAGGCGGAGAAGAAGAACCATGCCATCGTTCAGCTGAGGAAGCTGCTCGTGCAGGGGAACAGAAGGGTGGAGGCTCTGGCTACAGTCATCCAGCATCTCTTCACTGAGGTACTGCTGCACTTACACAGCAGTGTCGCCCCCTGCTGGTCGGGTTACACCTCAACAAACACACACGCATCAGTTATGAAGCAGTTTATCCCCGTACAGCGTAGCAGAGGAGGCGTGGTCCTCACAGACCAAACAGTTTGACTCACTGCTGCCTCTGCTGGACGCTGCAGGAACTGCTGCCCCTCGTCAGGCTTCTGGAAGCCGTCCACTCAGAACAAAGGGGGCTTTAAAAGGAGAGGACTTGTTTCCTGTCACATGTTACTGGTGGTGATGTCGTTTGAAAGTCTGATGGCGTCTTTTAAATGTGCGCTCTCTTTGATTTGTTAACTGCAGCTCGGCTGAAGCGAGGCTGTGATTTTGTTATGAGGCACCACAGGAATCTTTGCATGCAGGTGTCACACAGGTGACGGACGCGTTGGCGTGTAGACAAACGGCTCTTTGAGAAGAGAAGCTGCGCATAAGCGTTTCAGGTCAGGAGGGGGCTTTAGCGTCTCGTGTGATGGGGGCGTGTCCTGCTGCGTGGATGTGTTTGCACATGTGAGAGCAGCGTGGCGAGGTGAACGACCCATCCTGTAATTACAGCGTCACTCGGCAGTGACGTCGCCCTGCTGATATTTAAGGTGCAGAGGAGGAGGAGGGGCGGAGCAATGGCTGTTTTTTAGAAGGCGGCAGCGGGGAGAGACTCGCCACGCCCGGCTGCCATTAAGAACAGCACATGATGCAACGGAAAGATCCTGCTCACACGCTGCTGCTGATGGACGTGTGTGTGTGTGTGTGTGTGTGTGTGTGTGTGTTGTAAGTGCAGTGCTTGCGTACATGCGAGGCTCCTCTGGCAGTCTGAGGTATGGATGCTGAACTTCCTTCGGTCCCGATCACACGTCCAAGCATGCAAACCTCAGAGGATTGAGAGTCGGCGTGTCGGCCAATAAAAATCTGATCATGACTGAATGATTCCAGTTTGAGATGCGTGCAGCAGTGATGTCACTGATTCGACCCCTGAACGCAGACACGCTGAAGACGGTTATTAAACATTTCAGTGTCGCCTCTGAGTCTCAGCGATCCTCGTCTCCTGCCGCTCAGCGCTCACAGGTGACGTCCAACATGGTTTCAGCCGTCCTGTCATCCACCCACAGAAGCCACGCCCACACCTTTTAACCATTACTTCCTGTTACGCTTTGATGTTGGTGGATGCTGATGCACGAAACTTTTACATAAACGGTGCAAAAGTCTGTGTTCGTGTTAAAGTCTTCACCCTGAAGGATTATGGGAGTGTCTGCGAGGATGAAGGCTGCTGATTGGCTCAGACCAGCTCCAGGATGCGTCCGTCAGAGTCCAGGATGTGGACGGCGTGTTCAGTAAACACTGTGTTTGCAGAGCGCAGCCTGCAGAGGCCTTCATGTCTCTGCTCGCTGTCATGACTCTGTGTTTGAACCTTTGTTGTTCTTCTCTGTGCGGCTGTGTTGTGTTCGGGGGCCGAGCACTGATGCTTTAATTAGACACCCGGGGGGGGGTTCAGCGGCGCTCGCAGCTCCGGCTTGTTTTCCTCGCCTGCACATTTCTAACTTTACTGATTGTTGCACTGAGAGCCTGAGCTGGATGAAGCACAGCTGTCCTGAAGTTTAAAGTTAAGCTGTTGTTGTCCTGGAGTCTCATAAAAGCTGTTATCAGCACACGAACGCGCTCACATAACCCATCAGACTTTTGTGCTGGAGCATAAACTCCTCCGGGCCCTCGGAGCCTTTCTGCCTGGGATGTTGATTAGACGGGAGGTGCTGGTGAAAGGGGGAGTCATGGGTGGAGGGGGAGGAGGAGCAGCCCTGGAGCTGTGTGATTTGTGTTTGTTATCTGAAGCATGAACACCGCCACGATCTTATCTGCCTGCACACTTGAAAGGTGACTGCTGAATATAAACAGAGCACTTAACGCCAAGCCCCCCCCCCCCCCCCCCCCCCTCCACACACGCCGCGGGTGGAGGCGGAGCCGTTTGAGCTGCACTGGAAAAGCATGTGTGAAAGCACGCCATCCACGGTTACTGACGGTAAACAAAGCTAGACTCCAAACTAAAGCCGAGGGGGCGGAGTCTAACTAACTGTTAGAAGCTTCTTTTGCGTCGCTGCTGTTTGACAGATTTTTATTGTGTTTTTATCTCATAAATCATATTTTAAAATATCAAAATATTAGTTTTTAAAATCCTCGTTCGGTCACATGGTGCGATGGGCTTTTATTGTGACGGCAGGAGGAAGCGTTTGTTTATGGGGTCTAATCTAAAAGACACAGACTGTATATAAAAGATGTCATGGCCGTCTGTTAGAAGCTTCTTTTGCGTCGCTGCTGTTTGACAGATTTTTATTGTGTTTTTATCTCTAAAATATCAAAATATTAGTTTTTAAAATCCTCGTTCGGTCACATGGTGCGATGGGCTTTTATTGTGACGCCGGGAGGAAGCGTCTGTGTTAGACATAGACTGTATATAAAAGATGTCATGGCTGTCTGTTAGAAGCTTCTTTTGCGTCGCTGCTTTTGACAGATTTTTATTGTGTTTTTATCTCATAAATCATATTTTAAAATATCAAAATATTAGTTTTTAAAATCCTCGTTCGGTCACATGGTGCGATGGGCTTTTATTGTGACGCCGGGAGGAAGCGTCTGTGTTAGACAGACTGTATATAAAAGATGTCATGGCTGTCACACGGCGTCTCTATGACAACAGATCAGACTGAGGCTACAAACTTCAGTGAGGCTTAAAGCACAGAGTCGCCCCCTGCTGGCAGCGCAGGTTTAAGGCATTTTCATGTTGCCATCTTTTTATACAGTCTGTGCTAAACCTCCCGACGTTTCATGTTGGCTGCTGTAAAAACCAGAAGAGCTGATCAAAGCTGGTTTCTCGGTTTTATAGCCACTGAAACTGGACTAATTAAAGTCTTTTTAGAGCTTCGTGGTTTTTAAAATATGTCCCAGCTCTGTGGGAAACTCCCAGATAAACGTAAAGTTTACACGGAGGAAAAATGTGAAGCTGAAGACAAAGAGGCGTGATTTCAACGCCGACGCTCCGGTCCGGTGAGTTAACGACTGATAGAGCAGGAGAGAAAGGCAGATAAGATATGAAAAGAGGAGGGCGGTGCAGAAATAACTCGCATTCCTCCATCAGACGGGAGGAGGAGAAACAGATGGAGGGGGGAGGAGGTCTGTGGACAGGTAGAGTGTGGGAGGAGCAGCGGGGGAGGACAGAGTTTCCTCTGTAGTAGTTTGTGACAGAGGGAGAGGAAGGACGCCGGACGGAGAGCAGCGTGGAGCTTTGTATGAGGGCGTCTGTGGTTACTGAGAGATGGGGGCGGCGGAGAGCAGAGCTCACGGCGAGCCGAGCAGAGCCCACGGCGAGCTCAGCAGAGCCCACGCCAAACCGGACAGGATCCCCTCTCATCGCCGCAAGAAGAAACGCAAGGTGTGTGTTTGTTTCCACAGCTGAGCTGGTCGCTGCGCTGTCAGAGCCGGTTGGAAAGCGAGCGGGCGCCTCATCGTCCTCGAGTCGTCTGCTGCTGTCAGCTGGATCGTTTAGAAACGCGACGTCTGAGTTTGTTCTTCGCCGGCTCGGTTTCTTCACGTCGCTGACACGCATGCAGCAGATGGTCTTTATGTGTTTACAGCACAGCTGCAGACGTCCTGCTGCTGCATCATTCAGCCTCAGCACGCTCACTAAAGTGTGTGTGTGTGTGTGTGTGTGTGTGTGTGTGTGTGTGTGTGTGTGTGTGTGTGTGTGTGTGCGCAGCAGGGATGTGAGACTTCAGGCCGTCTTTAACTTTTATTTCCCTTCTTGGGACAAAAACGATCAGAGTGTGGAAAGAAACGATGGTGGAAGCAGGAACAGCCTGAGCCCGTCGACAGGAAACAAAAGAGGATTCCTGAGCCACTCCTTCCATTCACGTGTTTATTAATAGAAATATTTGTCGAGTTAAATCAGAGTTGCATCAAAACACGAACCATAAAATCGACTCGAGCCTCGCGTCCGACCTCGCGCTGCTGTGAAGGTGTTTGGTAGCTGTTTCCTCATGAGGTGATGCTGCAGGCGCTCTGTGCTTTGGCGATAAGGCAGCCCGCGGCGTCCTTCACATGCGTGACAACGATCTGTAGTTTAATATTGTTGTGGATCGCTTCTGCACACGCTCACAGTGAACGACATCCTGCCCGTCTGAGCCCAGCTGCTGTCTTCGGTGTTTGTGAGCAGCGCTGCACAGCTGAGTGTTTCCTGTCTGCTCATGTCGATCTTCTTCTCTCTGCAGCGTGAGGAGACCCTGAAGCAGAAGAAGGAGCTGTCGCAGGAGCTGGCCAACCTCCGGGACGAGCTGGGTAAGAACGTCCGGCCTTCTCACGTCCTTCTCCCTCTGTCCCGTCCATTTGCATACAACACACACTCGTACGAATCCTATCAAGGACGGGACAACTGCCATTCAAAGCTGTAACGTCGGTGCAGCTGCTGCTCGCTCTTAGGAAGAAAAGAGACGCTTCCACGCAGGCTGTAACCTGTCAACACGTCCGTCAGGTGCTCGCTGCACCTGTGTTCTCAGGAGGCGTTCTCCATGGATCCACCAGAGCGGCGGGGAGCTCGTAGGAGTCACACGAGTGTAAATAATACAAAGAAGTTTCAGATCTGCAGAAGTTTAATGGATTAAATGGCACTGAACTGTGTGTTTGTTTATATATCTGTGTGGGGACCGACAACAATCATAGGGACAGGTCCCCGCAAGGTTGAAGGTTTTAGTGTCAGGTTACAGTTATGGTTATGGAAAGCATTATGTCACTTAGATGTCCCCACAGAGATATAAAAACACAGTGTGTGTGTGTGTGGATGGTTCCTGTACTGCACGATGTGACGTGTCGGTTCGTTTTTGGAGGTCACCGTCATGGCGGTCGATTATTGCGTTAGGTGTATTACACTAATACTGTTTAGTATTTATTAGATACAGATTTTAGTTTGATGCCGCGTCTGTAAGGAGGACTCGTGGAGCTCACGGCCGCCTCGTGGCAGCGAGGACACGCCTCCACGCTGTTCCCGTTTAGGAGTCGCACAAACATTCAGGTCACTGGAAATAACCACAGTGTCCTAAATACTGATGCTGCTGCGTGCGCCTGAGAGTAGATCAGGAACACCCGGATAGCT
>NC_140444.1:982974-1012974 GCF_963576455.1 Neolamprologus multifasciatus | reverse complement strand
AACGGCGACCTGGTGGCGAGCCCCCGCCGCCTCTCGCCCACCTCCCCCTTCGGCTCGCCGCGGAACTCCGCCTCCTTCGCCACAGCTGCGCCGTTATCGCCCAGATAACCCACCGCCCCCCCTGCGCTCCCCCCTCCCGAGTCGGAGCGGCGCCGCTGGACACAAAGCCATCGCAGACTTGTACATTTTTAAATAAATATCTTATTTTGAAAAGACGCTGCGGCGGCACCGACGCACTTAAACCAGATGGCGGCCCCGGGCTGAGCTCGCCGCCTCGGGACGCCCGGTCCTCCTGGGAGCGTTCTTCCTCCTCTGAAGAAACCAGCAGGCACGCCTCAGGGTCTGTACATAGCTCCGCCTCCCTGACCGCTCCGCTCGCCTCCTCGGGGGGGAACCTTGGATCTGTGGATGTTTGTGGGAACGCTCCGGGCTGTTTGGGCTCCACGGATCACAAACGTTTTCCCTCCAAAGAGCGACGCTCAATCAGCGTTGGGACGGGAACACGCCTCCCACAGACCTGTCCTGTCACGACCTCGACCTTAACCTGCTTTGTGGAATGTAACCACCCGTGGACGTAGGGGGCCGGCCTCAGAGCCAAATATGCAGACCTCCCCTCGCCCCCTGAAATCACCCAATCAGAGTCTGCCGTGCCCCTCCCTCACTGACACACTGGCCTGTTTTACTGTTTCTGTTTGTCCTGAAAAACCTCAGATTTACCCAGAATGCCTCAGTGTACAATGTTCTTTTGTTTTGTTCAGAATAAATGCGACATGACATCATACGAAGGCGCTCTGACTTTATTTCACAGCATCAAAGTGACCTCAGCTTCACGGGGCGCCTCGGCCCGCCGCCGGGACCACGTCTGGGCCGCCTGGCTGGTAAACGTCCGCTGGAGGCGGCGGCACTTCGAGGTCGGACGCTCGAATCATCATGACGACAGACTTGATGGAGTAGGCCCAGCCGTGCCACGTGTACCACACCACGCCGTCGTCCGTCATGGCTTTGAACGGCCCGTCGTAGTAGTGACCGTTCAGGTTACCTGCGTTACACCTGTGAGGGGGAGGTCACAGAACAGTCAGCTGACACGATCGGCCAATAGCAGCTGCTCCAGTTAAAGGGACAGTCCACCCAAAATCACCTGAGCGTTTTCACGTGTATCCTGATATTTCAGCTGCAGAGACGAAAAGTTTCATGATCGAAGCAGCAAAAACGAACCTCAGCAGCTTGAACCCTGCTGGGATAAAAAGTTCAGGTTTTTCTATTAAAACTTTATTGATTCTCTACTCTCCGCTTTTTCTACCTGAGTTTAAAAAGATCTGAACTCTGATTATAAATCAGAGCAGCTGCTGTGAGAATCACGATCCACAGATTTCTGCTGCTGGGACGTCGGCGCGATTTAACGTTTTGTTGGGTGCAGAAAAGTTTGGGAACGGCTGCGTTAGGGAACATAAGGAGGCAGAAATTTATTATTAACCTTTGGTTTAAAGCACGGTGAACTTTATAAATAAAGTTAAAGTTTAGTTAAAGCACTAAAAACAGCAGCCACTGAACAAACACTTCAAAGCCCTTAAAACAGACTCATAAAGATCTTCATCTCCACGAGTTCTCACGAAACGTTTGATTTGATGAGCTGAACACAAAACTGCAGAAATGAAAGACGAACAAAGAAACGCGGCAGCTGAGGCTGAATCACGTTCATCAGTAAGATGTCAGTTTCCCGGGGTCATGGGGCCTTTCTCAATATGCGTACTTGCGTTCTCGTGTACTCGTGATACGTCATCAGTCGGAAACCAAGTACTGTTCCAATTCGAAGTACGCATCAAGCCGAGAACGCGAAAAAGTCCCGGATGTGTTCTCGCTCCGCCCGTTTTATCGAGCATGCATCGGTGGTGACTTGTGTGGACTTGGTACAGCTAAATATCCCAGAATGCATTTCGTCCAAAACTCAAACGCGGCAATGGCGGACGAGTGGGGCTAAAAACGTTTAAATATTACTCTTTCTGGGTCACAAAATAAACTTTTAAGTTCTTTTCAAGCGAGAATGTAGCTGTGTAAACTTCAAATATCTGCTCAGTTTATCAAGATATCATATATTTCCAAACGAGCTCCGACGTTTTCGGAGACGTCTGTGACCCGCCAGCTCCATAGCAGACAGCGAGGTCGAGGATTATTACAGCCGGCGAGAACAGCGGACTTCCGGCAGATCGTTTTCAACCCCCTGCGGGTTAAACAAACCCCAGTAGTTGTCTATTGTATTGAGTGTCCACTAAAATAAAAATAAAAGCGTTCTAACATCTCACCTGCTTGTTTTTATTAAGGTATGTACACGTATGTACATGTACACTATTTTTATTAATAGAGATTTCACTACTGAGGTTAAACATGATATATAAGTCACTTAGATCACTTCTAAATGTTAATGTTTGGCTTATTTCAGTGTTTTTATTAGTTCCTGAGTAAACCGGTTTGGCTGTGATTAAAGTTAAGCTTCATAACATATTACTCAGTTAAATTAAGGACAGCAGTGAAAACTCCGGACCTGTGACATCATCAAGTACGCTGGTGTTCCAATTGTACAAATCGCGAGTCCGTGCTCGCCGAGAACGCACGGGAGTACGGACTTGCGTACTTGAGAATTGAGAAAGGGTCACGGTGTTGGCGAGTGATGCTTGGCCCCGTCGCTCTGTATCGTGTGGACGACTCTACAGCTCAGTTTTGGTGTACTGTCCCTTTAAGCCTGCAGTAAACCCGTCGCCGTGCGCGTCGCCGTGCGCGTCGCCGTGCGCGTCGCCGTGCGCGTCGCCGTGCGCGTCGCCGTGCGCGTCTCACCTGCTGAACCACCAGCCTGACTTGCTGTGTCTGACGCACTGAACGTCGGCGTCGATGCAGTTCGGCCGGTCGTAGGTGCTGAACTTCACCCCGTCTGCACATGGACTGGCCGGTCCCGCCCCGTGGGCGTCGGCCAGAGCGTCGCCAGCGTTCCCAGTGAACTCGCCCAGATGTAACTGGTACTGGTCCTTCAGGTGAACACGGGAGTGAAAGCAGAGAGATCAGACATGCAGCGAGGAGCCATTTACAGCCGAACCCTGTTTGACGCGAACCTCGCAGGTCCATGACGGCGAGGATGACCACACGCTGAAACTGCGAGTGCGGCAGGAGCTCACAATTACAAATCTGATGCTCAGACTCGTCGCAGCCAGTTCGTTCAGCACCAGCTGATCAATCAGACACCTTACACACACACTTACAGAGAAATGTGCAGTAAGTGCAGGTTATTGTTCTGAAGCTACGTTTAACCACGCCCCTTCAACGCATCATCAGAGCCTTTTAAGGCCTGAGGCCACACCTGGGCTCAGGTTTAACGTCAGGATCAGGTGTGGGTCCTAAAACAGCAGCGAACAGCTCGTCTTACTTCCTCCTCTCGTGGTGACGGGAGCGTCGCGTCATCGCTCCGACACTCCGGAATATTCTGCAGCTCCCTGCAGTTTATCTGTGTTTATCCTCAGCAGGAACACTGAGGGAGGGAGAGGAACGCCGATGGGAACAGAACGGCGGTGACCTTGATGCTGCTGCTGGTCCGGACCATAGTCTAAATAAGACCGAGTGTTATGAGAAACCGATAGGAGGTCAAAGGTCAGGGAGAGGCTGTAAAGTTAGCATCAGATTGAATTTAAAGCTGAGACGTTTCCGCGGTTACTTGTTTCACCTGTTCGCCGTCCACCTTGAAGCTCTTGTACTCGGCGTAGCGCTCGTTCCCCTCAAAGTCCTCCATGTTGATGCGCAGGTCATAGTTCCCTAAAACACAGAAAGCATCACACACACACACACACACACACTCTTCGTGCCTATGGTACGACAACTCTTTTTCGTGCCCCTGGTACACTGTGCAGAAACACCTTGCCAGACAGACAGACAGACAGACGCACCT
Organism: Neolamprologus multifasciatus; assembly: GCF_963576455.1. Classification (NCBI taxonomy): domain Eukaryota; kingdom Metazoa; phylum Chordata; class Actinopteri; order Cichliformes; family Cichlidae; genus Neolamprologus; species Neolamprologus multifasciatus. The sequence goes on along the minus strand of NC_140444.1, from coordinate 1,009,046 downwards.
TGTGATGTCAGATGGTGCAGGGGTTCATTGCCCAACCAGAACTCTCCAGCAGGAGAGAAGAGGTCTCCGAATCCATGCTTGTACTCCACCCACGCTCTGCACGCACACACACACACACACACACACACACACACGATGACACATTTGTTTGCACTGTTGCAGTGTTCACGTGTGTAAAGGTGACACACCTGTCGAAGCTCTCTTTGCCGTCTCTCCTCCTCTGGAAGACGGTCCACCCTCCTCCGTGGTTCATGTCGCAGTACACGCTCAGCGCCATGGCAGCGCCGTCCGGGCGAATCACGTACAGCCCGCTGGCCACGTTTCCATCCTCAAACACCTCAGAGCAGTCTACACACACACACAGACACACACAGATAAGAAAAAGATTCCCGGTTCGATCCCAGGAGGAGACCTCGTCCTCCATAAAGCTGCGTCTGTCTGACATGAGTCTAATAAAATAACCGTTCCCGGGTCTTTCTCTGATTTCGTGACGCTCTGTGTAGACATGTTTGTTTTCTAGATAAAGGAAAGCTGACGCTGTAGGTTCGACCCACACACGGTGGATGCAGCCGTACCTCTGTAGAGGTCGTCCAGGCCCAGGTACGAGTTGGGGATCTGCTGCAGCTGCTGCGCCTGGCTGCTGTGGAGCTCCTGGATGTAGCGGTGCTGCTCACTGATCACGTTCATCAAGCCCTGGATCTCCGCTTCCAGCCGGCTCACCCTCTCCTCACACGGCACCGGCGCCTGGACAGGAGGACAAAAACGCTCTCCTCTGGCACTCGGCAGTAACGAAGAAGGTATGAGAGGATCATTGTTGTCCTCATCAGTGTTTCTGTGATCTACTCTAAATCCTGACTGAAGCTCGTCACAGCAAACACTCCCATGAAAACGCCTGAAACCCTGATTTATGAGACTGTTTCAAGGACTTTAATGATTTCATTTTTAAAGTTTCTGCATATGAAACTCCTGCAGAACTGCAAATGCTTTGATATTAATAATTACAAATGCAGTTTGAAATAAATCCATATTTATGATGCTGAAATCGAGTGAAGCTGCGAATCTAAACGATATAAAAGCCAAGATTAAAGACTCATCTTATAAACACTGATGCCTCACCTGCAGCGTGGAGGTAAAGGTCAAAGGTTATTGGGATTACTTTTAGTAAAGGTACTTTTTGTAATCGCCTAATGCAGATTTGAATGAAAACGTTCACCAGCAGGGGGCAGCGTGCTACAGCGCTTTGTTTTTATGTGTTATTAAATGCTGACACTGACTCACTGCTCCCTCGTGTGGAACAAAATGGTATTACATGCACGTGCAGCTCAGCTCTATTTGAACTGTAATGCAGATCTTTTGAACAGAATTTGGAGATATTTGGGCAGAATGTGTACGTGGTGTGTTTCTTAGTTTAAAGGAAGTCAGCAGACGTACTTTGAGTTACTCAGCACTGCATCAATAAATCACAACGCAAAATTAGAGCTGAAGCTTGAACAGATGAGGAGTTATCAAAGTTTAAAAGGTCAATAAACCAAAATAAAACTGAAATATGATCATTACTGTTTATTTCTAATGTTTGTATTTTACTCTGAACGCCGACGTTAAGAAGCTGTCACAATAAAGTAAACATTCAGTTTTTATTCTGTTTCTGTCATTTGTTAGTTTGGTTGATGGAAATAAAAATCCTGAGAGACTGAAGTCCAGAAAAATGAAATCTGAGTCTAAACCACTTTCAACACCAAGGTTCTCATTTTTCAATAAAAGAAAGTCATCGGAGAAGCACAAACAGTCCCTGTGGACAGAGCTCAGTCTGCGCTTCCACTGGAACAAAGCCACGGCTGCATTTTTCACCTCTGTCATCAGTTGTGTGAGGACCCAAATCTCAGAGATACTTAAAGCAGGAAGTACAGAGTGCACGAGGAGAAATATGTGACACGGACGCTTCGGTTTCTTACCGCCACAGAGGAAGCCAGGTGAAGCAGAAAGGCCACGGACGTCCTCAGCGTGACCATCATCGGCGCTCTCATCGACTCGCTGCCCCGATCCTCCTTTTAGCCTCTCCGCCTCCTCTGACTTGTCAGCCCTGTCAGGAAGGCTGGTGTTGGGCCATCGCTGCACAGCCGTGGGGGAGCCTCCATCTAGTGGCTGCAGTGACTGAGCCAGCAACACCAACCACTGTACACAAAGATAATGACGTGATCACCAGTGAATGAGTCAGGAGAGACAAAAAATAAATAAATAAATGCTAAAATAAAACCATTTCTATACACTTATTCCTACATCATGTGACAAATGTGGCCAATGTGATTGGCTGAGCCTTTCAGGGAGCTCTGTTTAGTTTTAGCAGCGGCAAACCTGCGCTGTGAGGAGGAGAGGAGGACGGCAGCAAAGAGGAAGAACCTGGATATAAGAATATTTTTCAAAGAAACCTGTAAGTCACTTAAAGTCAAGTTCACTCATAAAATGTGTCATAATAACATTATAGGCTTTGGCCCACGTCCGTCTAAAACTGTATGTACCCATTAATAACGTGTTTGTAAACTAACTGCACAACATGCAGCACTATTAGTTCTCTCAGTCTCAGAGCAGCATTTCTAATTTTGATTGAAACTATCAGAGAAAACGGCCTCGAGCAGCCAGGATATTAGTTTACAGAGGCTGTTAAAATTATATGTCTAACATTAAAATGTTGGTGACACAATAATTTCATCCTAATGGTGCTGACATATTCATAGGGTTAATTTTGAGACAAAATGTCATGAGGTAGTCATGATTTTGCAAATATCCACCTTGTAGTGCAGTTTGCAGTTTAAAAATGCACTCAGCCTACAAACATTACTGATGAGTCAAGATCTGCACAAAGTGACAGAAACACTGAAGCAGCTCCACATTTTATTCTTATTGTCATGTTTGTCCTATTTGTCAGGTGATAGAGAGTAATGGTGACACAAGATCACAGGTGGAATTTGATGATGACTTGTTGGTTCATGACTGTATTTGAAGCACATGTGTGACTGCATGTATGTTGAATGTCTCACTGTTATTGATCAGGTGACAGAGGCAGCTCTGCCATGTTGTAGCTCAGACAGAGGTGAAGAGGTCACAGGTGACTGATGATTTGGTGCTATAGATTAACTAATATTTATTATCATGATAATTGTTAGGCTGCTGATGTAAATTGTTTCATTAGTGTATATTTGACAAAGAATCTGAATTGACACGTCTCACTTTTTATATGGCACGAATCAATGTGTTATTTTATCAGGTGGCAATATGTCCTAGTGCAGTCAGAGGGGAAGAGCCAAAGGTGAGGCACATCAAGCACAGAGTAATAATTTTAATCTGAGGATAAAACACATGTACTGAGGCTGCTCTCAGAAGACTAAAAAGATGGGTAAGGTTTACAATGATTCAAATGAGATTAAACAATGCTGCTGTGTGTCCACCAGCAGAGACTGGACAGTATAGATGTAAAACAAATATGCCAGCAGTTTATCTCAGTTAACGAGAGGAGCAGGCATGTGTTTGGCTGCTTCACATAGTGAGTTGTTGTGTGGGGCATGTAGTCCATGTCTGTAGCTGTAACAGTAGTTCATGTTTAGAGTAAAACATCCCAGCTCACTGACTTGATCGGGGCAATTGTGCCTAAAATGTTGCATAATCTTGCTGAGAGATCTTTTACTTTGTGGTCATCTGAGATGAGTAGTTTTATGGACAGAAACCAGCAGGTCATTCAGTGTTCCCTTAGTGCTAATGTGTCAGAGATGTTGGTGCACTATAACTGAAGTAATGTTGTTAAGTCCTGAAAGTCATATTCTTTTATTGTCGTGACTCTATTTTTATTTTTGTATGATACCTGATTTATATGGAATATAACTAAAGCCTAAAATACTTAAGTAATTTAACATTATATAATTCACATATAAAACTATGAATTGTAATTTTAAATAGTTTAAAAGCATGTAGAATAGCATATGTAGGCAAGTATATTTCTTCTTTTTTTTTTTTTTTATCAAGAAGCAAAGACAAAAAGGGGGGGGGGGGGGGGAGAGAGAGAAACGGGGCAGGGTTCGGTGGTTGAATCATCCGTCCCCACCAATGCCAAAGCCAAATCTACGTCCTTGAGTGCATTTAAAGTAAACATTATTTTAATTTTCAGCTAATTCCCTCTATTTGTGTCATTGTTAGTCTTCCGTTCCGCACAACGTAACACCGTTAGCTGGTTATATTAGTTACTTATATTACAGTTATATTATTTCATATTTAATACATACATAAAAAAACAAAACATGCGACTCCGGTGGGACTCGAACCCACAACCTTTGAATCACCCCTCAAGTGCTTGACTAGAAGTCCAATGCGCTATCCATTGCGCCACGGAGCCACCTGTTGCACAGGTTGCAATGACAGCTTTTTAACATTCTCTTTCCACACGAGGCCCTAGCAACGCGGCTAATCTGCTAATACCGCGCCAGTGTCCGCTACACAAACAATAATGCTATAAATAGCACTTTAATGCTAACGTTAGCTTAGCACCGCTGCTAGCTGCTGTCAGCCGGCCCGCTTCTCCTCCGCCCTCTCTCCGTTAGCTCACACGTGGAGGCTCAGGCTCTGTCCTCAAAGACAACTACTCCTCCGACACTGATCAGATTTGCTTCAGCAGTCATAACGTCAGACTGCTTCGCTTGTTTCAGCAGTAACAACGTCGATATCCGTGTGTTTAGGAGAGCAAACGTCAATATCATAGCTCAATTCAGTGAAAACTACATAAATTGCGTGCAACTGTGTCATTTAAACACTTTATAAACAGAATGAGTCGTGTCTTGAGTAGCAATTTGAGGGTTCATTCTGTGATTTTAGCAGCGGAGTTTTTATTGTGAAGTTCTTAAAAACCGGAAGTGATATGTGTGTTTCGAAAAACTAGAAATGGCTGAGAGAACGTGCAGGACCAAAATCAAATATGTCTGATATATCGTGACGTGAAAAGCGAGGTGGACAGAGAATATCTCCTGTGTTACTTTTACCTGCAGCACTATGCTAGCGTTCTAACGGACTATCCAGGTTTTTGAGGTACCCGTGACGGAAAACTGCCAGAGCCCGGATAGCTCAGTCGGTAGAGCATCAGACTTTTAATCTGAGGGTCCAGGGTTCAAGTCCCTGTTCGGGCGTCGATTTTTTTTTCCGCCCCTTTAGTTAAAGAACCGTCTCAAAGTGAGCCCACATATTCTTTGCATTACTGCAGTGACTCAAATATAGCTTTTATGTTTTCATTGTAAGAGTAAACGTTAAAACGCCAGAATTGTTGAGCTATTTTTCGTATTTTGTAAACTTTGTAATAAATGGGATTTTTTTAATGTAGTTCAGTCTGTTACTGTTCTTATTGTCTTGGAGTGACTGTGACCACATCATTTCCTAAGGGATTAATAAAGTATTCTGATTGGGATAAATTTACAACAGAAACATGTTTGGCTGCTGTGGACAGAGTCCAGACACACACAGAGCTGTTGATCGTCTGCTCAGTCAGCCTTTGCTTCAACCTTGAGTGAAGCTGAAGCACACTGGTTTCATTGCTAACTCCTCTGCATCATCCCGAGATCCTCATCAGACATTTGTTCTGATAAATCAACTTTCAGTCAGTTCTCACCCCCTAAAAATATGAAAGTGTCTCAAGTTTCCAACAGAAGATTTCTAACTCGTGGGAAATATGACATCGGGACTCAGTGAAAGAGTTGGATTGTTATTCAGGGTACAGAGGGGGCTGGACAGAGCGTTTTTTGGATGTGAAGCGAGGTTGTCTATAACAGGAAATGAGCAGAATATCAGCTCATTCACAGATACAGCATCAAACACAGAAGACGTAACTCCTGTCAGAAGCTGTGGTCAGAGAGGACGAGTTGCACCAACATGTTACAGTAAATGATGAAAAAACAGTGTTTTCATGACCCCAGTATCAGTGCTGTGAAAAAAAACTGGTGCACGTGCTAAAAAGGAGCGACGTTTTCAAGAGGTTCCAACCAGAATCCCAGAGCACTGAGATCACAGTCCTCAAACTCAGCCTTGGTCAGCCGCTGATGATGATGTTAGGTGTTCAGTCATAAAATCTCTCCAGTGTGTCTTGGATCTTGGGAGATACCCCGACACTCAGCTCTCTCTTCACCACAACAGACCGGTACAGCGTCGGCATCCAGGGGTACTGCCCCGATCTCCACACAACACTACAGAGGTGTGTCAGCCAGGACAGCCCTACAACATCCAGAGCCTTCAGGAACTCAAGGCAGACTTCATCCAACCCAGCGGCTCTGCCACCGAGTTGTTTAACTGCCTCAGTGACCTCACTCCCAGAAATTGGCGGGTCATCCCCCTCTTCCCCAGACTCTTCCTCTTCCACGGAAGACGTGCCAGTGGGATTAAGGATTAAGGATGTCCTCGAAGTATTCCTTCCACCGCCCAACAATTTTGTTCAGTTGAAGTCTGCAGCGCTCCTCTGCAGCGCTCCTCTGCAGCGCTATACTCAGTGCAGGTAGACACCACCTGACGGTTTGCCAGAATCTCTTCGAAACAGTCCGAAAGTCTTTTCCATGGCCTCTCCGAACTCTTCCCACACCCAAGTTTTTGCTTCAGCCACAGCCCGAGCCACTTTCCGCTTGGCCTGTCGTACCTGTCAGCTGCCTGCAAAGTCCCACAGGCTAACCAAGCCCGATAGGACTCCTTCTTCTGCCTTGTGGCTCTCTTCACCCCCGGTGTCAGGGCTGGACTGGGACAAAAAGTCGTCCCGGGCATTTTGACTAGAGACCGGCCCACCATTATAGGAAAAACCATAAAGCCTTTGAATGAAAACAAACGCTGTTGTTACAGTGATGTTCACTGTTTTGATGGTATATATGCATCAATCGTTTGTTGTAAGATTGAGATAATTATTTTTTAAAAGCTAGATATTTTAAATGAGAATAAGAAAGAAAAGTATTTCTTTGTGCCCCCCTCTCCCTGTTAATGCCCTACCTGCCCCCCTGGCTAAACTTTGCTAGATCCGCCCCTGCACAGTTACCAGCTGTCAGCTACCTAAAAAGGATCCTGGTGTTATTTGTCTCTCAGAAACAGTTCATAACTTCCCTTCATCATGACATCATGACCAGCAGCTTTACAGCTGTGGCTCCAGCAAACATCAGCTGATACTAGAAATTAATATTAAATCAATTCTAACAACAGCTGATCAAGCTTAAACGTGCTGCTGTTGTTTAGCGCGACATCGGCTGGTTTCCTGTTTCTGGCGCAAAGTGGGCGATAAACAAACAAGAGAGCTGATCAGCTGATCATTGATCAGTTTCATGATTGAAGTAGAAACAGGAGAGGGAGGGGAATGAGAGAAGAAGAGGCAGCTGTGCAGCAAAGACACAGAATAACTCCAGCTTTGTGTCTTTTTTCATTGTAGCTGAATTACGGGACAAACTGTTCCCTTTCACCTCAATAAGAAACGCGTAATATTTTCTCTGAATACCAGACGGGACGGTTGGCAACTCTAATAACTTATGAACAAAATAAAGTTCAACATCATTAACTTCATAGCACCCACCCAGCTGTACAGAAACTCCGTCATGCTAGCTAGTAGGGGAGACCGGGGATAGTTGTAACGTGGGTCAGTTGTAACACTTCCAATTTCTCCAGTCAGGGCTAAGTTTCAAATGATGTGACTCATCCTGTACATGCCCAACTCAGTTCTGCTATCACATGTGAAAAATCAGCACATTTTGTCAAACACAGACAATTTAACACGAAAAAAAGTAATTTGTATGCCAAAAAGTAAGTTTTTCTACTTTATTTCAATTTCTAATAGCATTATCTGCTTTGCAGTTAAACTCATCAAACTTAAATTATGTTATTTGTATGTCTGTGGGGATATATTCTGTGTAGGTCTTTAGTGCTAATGTTTTAGCCGTTGGCTGTAATGTTAGCTAGTTCATGGCTATAAGAGTCTGGGTCAGTTGTAACACCAACAGTCTGGGTCAGTTGTAACAATAACGCAGATGTAACAACTTACCACACTATTACTTTAACTTATATTAAACAAGTTGGGGCAACGACATCAGCAGAGAGAGGTTCACTGGTCACCTTTGTATATGCGGTTAATGCCATTGGCAACACAATTCCTCCACTGTTTGTGTTCCCACACATACATTATGCAGACCACTGTGTCAGAGATGGACCAGTAGGAAGTACTGGTAGTGGAAATAAATCAGGATGGGTGCAAGAAACAGATTTCCTCATCTTTCTGAAGCACTTTGTAAACCACACCAAGGTAAGCCATGATAAAAAGTAATGGAATTGCGATGCTGGTGAACAACTACATTTTTTCAGCTTCATTGTTATGTTCAAAATTGGTGCAAGAGTTGTAGGTTATAATGCCCACTGAGCCAATGAGGCCAAACTCAAGGAAGACCAACCAAAATTAATGAAATATTCAGTTGCAGAAAATTCCATAATTTGTCTTTTTTGGGGGGTTGGAATATGTTCAAAAGCTAGATTTCTGCATTCTGTCACACAAACACACGCACACACACACACACACACACACACACACACACACACATAGCTACATAAATGGCTCTAAGTGCATTCATGTGTTGAACAAACAAAGATTACATGTTAATGTTTTGTCAGTACCCTTATTTCATTGTGTTACATTTCACCCCAGGATATGTTACAACTAACCCAGACTATGGGGTGAATTGTAACATTTCACTCTTTGTGTTTGAGGCCATACCATGCAATGGGTAATTGTGCTGCAGAGAAAATAGCTGCACTATGTAATAGCAGAGACATGTAAATACTTTGCATAACATTTTGAATCCACTACCTTAAAAGAGCTCCAATTTACAGACAGAAATGTCAAAAATGTTACAACTATCCCCGGTCTCCCCTACGCAGTACAGAAAAAGTCAGAATAACGAAAATAAACTGCACCTAAACTTGGTTTATATCTGACCCAGATAGACTGCAGATCATAACTTCTTACCTGAAGTTCAGTTCACACTTGGACCGGCGGCCGCCTCGGGTCTCTTTTCCTCCTGCCTCCCCTTCCCTCAACCCCCTGCTGCCTCCACCACTTGCTAATGTTATTGAATCTGTGGAAGCTCCGCGATGCCACCACACGAAGTAACGAGTAACGAGCCTATCTAAATCCCAGTAACGACTAACGCGTTCCTGGTTTTGGCATAATAACTAGTTACCGTGCTCGTTACCATAATAATAACGTAGTTACTGTAACGCGTTACTTAATAATGCGTTAGTCCCAACACTGCTTGTTGGTATATATGTATCAATCTAATAAACTTAAACCTACACCATTCTCCCAATTCTGGATTTTAAACAGTACATAGCGGAAACAAAAAGACTGCTTGGTAGAGTTAACCTCCTGAACTATCTACAACACATGGTAGAAACCTGAAATTAAGACCAAGAACACTAGACGTGAGACATGATCATTAATTAATATTAAAATTAATAAATGACAGATTTAGGGATATTTTCATAAACTATTTATTTACCAAAACGATACAAAACAGCATGGTAGCACAATATATATTTTAACACAGCAACCTTTAAATATGAAAGGAGACAGAGAAAGAAAGGTGAGAAAGAAGAATAAGAATAACACTTAATTGAGTTTTTGATGGCATTTTACACACAGTACTAATACAGTATCTAGAAAATATGGGAAAATACTGACATCATATACAGTACTTACTTCTGAAGAATTTATATGGGACCCTGAAAAACAGGACACAAGTGAAAGGCCTCCACCATTTGCTGATGTTGCTAAATCTGTGGAAGCGATGCCACAGCTACCACCAAACAACAGTTATTTTTACACATTTGGCAGCGTCTGCCTGAAGGGCTTGTTTCTTTTTGGCCCTAATTTTTTCTGCACCTCCTTTCCTGTTTTTGTTCTCCATGATTGCTAAACAAGGGGGCGGGTGCATCCGACCTCCTCGGCTGTAATTGGTCCAGACCAGAGTCGATCATGACCAATTGGCCAATCCAACACCTTTCATTATTTATACCCTTCCAAAAAAAAAAAAAAAATCGATCGGCCCATAAAAACAAAAAATCGCCAGCGGCCCACCGGGCAAATGCCCGGTATGCCCGATGGCCAGTCCAGCTATGCCTGGTGTCCACCAGTTGGTTTGCGGGTTACCACCACGACACGCACCAACCACCTTGCAGCCGCGGACTCTCTTATGGTCAAAAATGGTGTTCGTTATGGCCAAACTGTGGCTTCCACAGAAGTCCAATAACAAAACCCCACTTGGGTTCAGATCAGGGGGGCCGTTCCTCCTAATCGCGCCCCTCCAGGTCTCATTAAAGTCTCCCAGTAGGACAACAGAGTCTCCAGGTGGGCCCTTCTTTAGTCTGACAGCAGCAGTTTTCACAGGTTTCACTCGGTGAGCAGAAACAAGCTGCTGCTCTGATCTTTGAGAGTTCACTGCAAAAACATGAAGTTTAAACAGGAAACATCCAATTCAACAGTTTTATTTAACACTCGTGGGTGCAGGAGGTCAGAGGTGTGTTTGGTTTGCCCCGTCACATGTTTAGCCTCCATGAGGAGGAGCGATCCTACCTGGAAGACCAGCCCCACAGCGCCTCCATGTGGGAGTAACGTGAAACAGCTCTAAATGAGAAGAAGGTTTTTGGTAGCCCTGTTTCTCTGCTGTACTGATCTTTAGATGTGAGCAGCTGCTGATGCTCCACGAGCTGAAACGTCACATTTCTGTCTCCTGTGGCGATGAAGGTGCGAAGGCTCAAAAATGCTGCAACAACGATGTGAATGAAACATAATTTGATGGTCTGTACCACAGAAAATAACTATGATAATAGAACATTGTATTACTTCATTAATTAAGCAAAGTTAGGATTTCTCCCAATGTGTGAACTGCTGGAGGAGGTCAGAGGTTAAAGGTCAGAGCGGTGTCTCAGTCTGGTTTTAAAGCTCTAGCAGAAAATGACCTTTTATTGATGACAGACGATATTTTCATTTCCATCCAAAACAGTTTCATCATCATTTAAACGCAGGAGCACGCAGCTCTCCTCCAATCAGGAGTGAGCATAAGGCCAAACCTTTTTCTTATTCCACATTTGTACTCAGATTACATTTTACAGTCCACGTTTCAAACACTGAACATCAGCGCAGCCACCGTCCTGCAGCAGTTTCCTGTGACGTCAGGAAGTTTATGAACCATCACAACATCAGTGATGCCAGTGATGCAGCACAGCTGGTGGAAGGAAACATGCAGATGTTCACAGATGTTCAACTTCTGTAGATGAGGAAATATCCAAGTAATGTAATGTAACTGAATATTGAATCTTCCTTATTTAATATCTAAGTTTATTCCTTTATGACTTTGTGTTTATAATCCTGGAAAATTAAATCATGCAAATAAACATTTTCAACTTCAGGCAAGCTCACAGAACCACAGACTGTATATTAACGATGGAGGTAGCTTCTGGTGATGTAATCGTTAAATTATGAGACAAGTTTAATAAATATGGAGGACCAAGAAAGTCTAAACATTTCATGAGTTAATAATTAATTGGGGCAATAACGTATGCATTAGTAAATCCAATTATAAATTATTATTATATAAATAAAGTAATTAAATGGATTTACATAAAAAAACACATCAAATCACTCAAAAATCTTTGTTAAAAATATTATTTTGAAAATTTAAAAACAGTTTTTTCAAAATAAAGGATAATCAAGTGAATAGATGAAGATTTATCTCTATGATTCCTGCTTTTCAAATCCACGTCCTTCCCGTTAGCAGCTGGATCACATCTGGGATGAACTCTTTTGGTCTTTGGAGGGAAATCGCAGGAAGAACGAGTCGAGTTTCAGAGCGTTGGCTCCTTTTATTCCCCTCGCTGTTAACAGTAACGTCGTCATGTACAGAAACATCACATTATTTAAAGCATGGCTGTGATTTTCCACATGTTGCATAAAACGGCTTCGTCATAACAGGATCAGCTGCTACTTTACTCTGGAAACACAGACTGTATAACAAAGATGGACAACAGGGTGGAGAACGTTCCAGTACAGCTGTGATGTCATCCACCTTTATTTACACTCAGACAGGAGGTAAACCACAGCTGCGTGTCATTGCTCCGCCCACTTCCTCACTCCGCCCACCGCGTGAGGCTGCGGGGGCTTCCCCGAACCACAGATTCATCAAACAGTCCTCCGTACGCCGAGGCTCAGCGGGTCACGTGGACTCAAACACACAGAAAGACAAACCCACCAACCCCGACCAAACAAGCAGCTAAAATCAAAAAGTGGCGTCAGCGTTCATCAGCTGTTAAAGGTGACGCACAGTCACAGCTGCAGGCGTTTGAGCTCAGGAGAAGAAGAGCTGCTCGCACAGGCGCTGCGTCTCCGCCGGGCTGGACACCTCGTGGCCGACGGTCCGGGGGTCGCAGTAGATCTCGTAATCGTTTCCTCCCTGTCGTGAAGACAGAGACGCACAGACAGATGAGGCGTGCTGCAGCTCACAGGTTAACAGTCACACATCTGTGTCCTTCAGCGTCAAACAGCTGGAAGTGTTGCATGGTGACCACTGAACACCTGTCAGATGTTTGAAACAGCCTCTAACAGCAGGTCAAGCTCCACCCTGAGCCTTAAAAACAGGAAACGACGAGACATTCAAACCCCGCCGGCCGGCCCGAGGACTGATGATTCATCTGTCTGTACCAGGGGTGTTAAACATAAGGCCCGGGGGCCAATGGAGACTCGAACATTCACACAGCGGCGTAACAAAGACGAACAACGAAAGGACAGAAACTCCTCTGAGTGACTTCACAGGAAGGAAAAGGAACGTTTCAGCGGCCCCGCCCACTCAGGCTTAAATGTGCTGAATGTGGCCCACGATGTAAACGCCGTCCTGCTCTATAACACACTGTTTACGCTCTACAGTGGACGTACTCACACACAGACAAACTAAGGGAGTAACTTCCTGCATTTATTTATTTATTAAACATATAAACACTTAAAGTCGGCCTCGCTAGAATAAGGGGACAGGTGTCACAAGCCCCTCATTAAAAGTACTTTGATGTAAGATTACATTCTCAGAGTTACTGCCCTGCTTAAAGTTACTTACAGAATAATTATCTTTTTGTTGCCGTGACAACCTGACCTGTTACCGTCCTACCTGTTGTTTTCTCCACCTGCACTTTGTGATGATAGAAAGAATCTACTGACTTCTTCTTTTGGTCTCAGGCTGTAAACAGTTCATGGGGGCTGACTCACTGCTGCCCCTGCTGGACACTACAGGAGCTGCGGTGTTGGTGAGAGTGCTGCTGGATCCAGCTGTATTTCAGGAATAATGAAACAGATGTTTCCAGGAACGACTCTTTGACCCGACCGGCCATCGTTTACCTGCCGCTGATGTTCTGCCTGCGTGAGGAGTCACGTGACGCCGTTTGCATACTCACAGGTTTGGTCTTGTCTCCAAAGAAGTGGATGGTGGAGTAGTCGTCCTTCTCCACGATGCCCAGGCAGTACCTTTTATCCCAGCCGTCAGGAAACACGTCAAAGCTGATCTGACCTCCTGCAGACACACAAAGACCGACAGGCTGCAGGAAACGAAGGCGCCATTTGCATCACAGTGAGGTAGGACAGCCATGCCGCTGCTGCGTGCCGGCTGCAGCAGACTCACCGATGGAAAACGAGAGTCCTTTTCCTTTGAACTCCTCCTTCAACACGGACACAAACGTCTCTCGGATTTTCTCCTTCTGTAGGAAACAAACACGTCGTCATGTCAGCTTCAGCTTCACAGCAAAGAACCAAACTTTTACCTCTTCAGTACATTTGAAATGAGAACAAGCTCAAAACCTACCAAATGTACCACAGACAGACATTTTTGTTAATTACAGGTGGAGGAGGCGGGTGGAGGAGGCGGGTGGAGGAGGCGGGTGGAGTCTGGGTTTAAGGTGAGCAGGTGGGCGTTACCTGGTCCAGCTCGTAGAACTCGATCCGCTCCTCTTGCGTGCAGCTGCGTCCGATCGGAGACACGTTCAGCATCCCGTTACGAAACTCCACGAAGGTCCCCCTGAGAGACGACACACCGAGGCACATGACACCCGCCGCAGAACCGCCACAGTCCTGATACATGCAGTGATTCTGACCTTTGACCTCACAGGTAACACACCTGAAACCGTCACGGTTTCATGGCGAGCACTTTTACAGTTTAAACCATTTACACTGCATCCTCTCACAGCTGGGCCACGCCCACAGCCCCGAAGGTAAGAACGCCGTGTTGTAACGTGGATCTTTAACCTCCTCGCACCTGCGTCCACATATGTGACATCACAATTTGGGTTATTTAGACCAAAATACTCAATTTTGCTCTACAAGGGCCTGATGTCCACTTACGAGGACGTTATGCTGCTACTGTTGTATCAACATTTAAATAAAGTTCCTCATATGTGGCTCGCATTTTTCTTTAAGGTAAAAATAAAAAATGGACCCAATCAGCCCAAATATCAAAGAGAAATTAAAAATGCTGCTGTGGAAGAGTTCAGGTCTCAGGAGGTTAAAGAAACTTTTCATTGTTTAAACCCCTCGGCTGGATCAAACCGACACGCCCTCTGACACGCCCCCTGACACGCCCTCTGACACGCCCTCCACCTGGCAGGCTGTTACACACACGCTAACCAACACACGGATGTGCTGTCACCTTTTCTTGGGCAGTTTGATCTTGGCCATGTAGTTCAGGCAGAAGTTTATGAAGTCTTGCAGCAGCTCCTCCCCCATGTGGGCCTGAATGGACTGAGACACACACACACACACACACACAGACACACACACACAGACACACACACACAGACACACACACACACACACACACACTATAAATGATGATGTCATTCATTAAGGGAACAAAGGTATCCACTAGAGGTGGGAATCACCATACATCCCACGATACGATATTATTGCAATTTTTTAAAATATTTTGCGATATTCAGATTCTGTACATAAAGGTAAACTTTATCAATATTCATTTTCTCTAATATCAAAGTCTCACACTCAGTCTTTCTCTCATTTCAGTTTGATTGTTGACAAACTGAACGGTTTGTATTACAGTCTAGTCCAACTTAACTGAATCAACCATCTGGTACAATTATAGCTATTCTGAACTATGCAGTTTATGAAAACTATGCAGCCCCTTCAGCAACTGAAGAATTTGAAAGTAAATTAAAACAAAATATCATTTTACATTAAATAAAAAAGTTTTAAACTTAATTAAAATAAAACATGTCTTAAATTAAAATAAGTAAACTGTCATGTTTATTAAACACATTTGGACAGTGAAGGAATGTCAGGATTCTTGCTCAGAAAAAGGATCAACATGCTCTGAAGTCAGAGCACAAAAACCTTTTTGTAACAAAGTATCGATTTCTGCTGTCCCTGTATCCATACATTATTAGCAAACAAAATATCACCATGCTACACAGTATCCATTTTTCCCCCCACCCCTAGTATCCACACCTGCCTGTCCTGAGTGTAACCTGATACCTGCTGTTTGTCTCATTGTTTCCAGCATCAAAGCGTCTGAGTCTGCTTTAAGTCCAACTTTGACTCGGACGCTCCAGAACCTTTATTTTGTCCCTTTGAGCCAATCAGAGGCGGAGCTGCTGGTTCCCTGAGTCACAGCAGAGCAGCCAGACCGCCACACGACCGCCACACGACCGCCACACGACCGCCACCGTGGCTGCTGCTGCTGCTGGGATGTTTCTGGATGAAACGCAGAAAGTTCAGCTTCTGTCTCGTCAGCCCTCAGAATATCATCCTCCAGATGTTTGTTGGCAGATGTGCGACGAGACTTTGTGATCTTCTTGGTCAGCGGTGGTTTCTGACTCTCCCTTCTTTGCCCCGCCTCTTTCTTACTGTTGAGTCATGACCTCTGACCTTAGCTGAGCTTAATAGATGTTGTTCTGGGCTCTTCTGTGACCTCCTGGATGAGTCGTGGATGGTTTTCCAGGCTCTCAGCGTGGGTCGCTGGAGTCCCACAGCCTTAGTCTCTGTAACCTCTCAGGCTGATGATGTCACTGACTTTGCTGGTTGTTTACATGCTGATTCCAGATCAGCTACATAAAAAGGTAAAACTCCGTCTCACCTGCACAGAGTGTAACTGTCCGTTCCTGTACGCCACCAGGCCGTTCTCAGCAAACACGTAGTCCACCTTCTGGATCACTGCAAACAACGAGACCAACAAGTGTCATCACCTCTCTGCTATAAGCTGCGTGTAAATAAAGGGACAGCATCAGACGGGATACAGAGCGGCGTTCGTCTCACCGTCGTCTCCCAGCTGCTCCTTGATCTTGCTGAGGTCGGACCCTCCGACGACGCCGACCCGAACCCGAGTCCTCAGCTTCTGGAGGAACTCTGCCATGTCCGGGGTCACCCGCTGAAAACACACAGTGACACGCCCACATTTACCGCCATGACGGGGACGCGCAGACGGACAGAGTCTATGACTTGCAGCTTTGTTTATCTTCTGTCATTTATTCATCTTTTGTTGAGCGACCTCGCTGTGGTCTGGAGGCTGTGGAGGGTCTATCAGCAGGAAAAGCTGCACAACTAATGAAGCCCAAATATTTATGCCCTTGTTCATATTTTCCAAACCACCATGGGGTGAACTGGAGTCTGACGGGCCAATTCTGGGCCCCGAGCCTTATGTTTGACACCCCTGCACAGGCTCAGCTGCTGTCCTCTTTATGCAGGGATCGTTACCCGTTCTGTGTTGCACAAGCACAGCAGCAGCTCACTGAACCTTCCTCTTTTCCCCAAAAACATTTATTTCAAACTGGTCAGGTGTGTCGCAACACAGGAAACAAACGCTGTGAAACGCTGCGGTTGTGAAACAGTAAAAATCAGTTTATTAAAGATTTAAAAACGCTGCAGAAGCCTTTGACTGACGAGATCAACGTCTCCGTCACTACAGTTATAAACGCCGAAAATCTGACGACATCAGCAGTTTACCCGTCTGTTAATATTAAACTCCAGCTTCAGTGAAGAGTCCAAGTTCTCCTGAAACAGAGCAAGTCTGCAACCTTTACTGCACTCGCAGTAAGGCCCGAGCTCCCGTTTTAATTTACTTTAATCTTTTTTAATTTTATTTTTTGCATCATGGATTAAACGAGCTGCTGCAAAGATTCCTGAAAGATTTTGGTTCACACTAACGTGACATCATTATGACATCATCACACAGGTAGCATGGATCCATGCTTTCATGGTGTTTACACCAAACACTGACCATGTGATGCACATCAAACCAGGAATCATCAGTTTCCTGTTCGTGGCTGACAGGAGGGGGACGCGGTGCGGCCTTCTGCTGCTTCATGGTTCGCCATGTTGTTCAGAGATGTTCCTCTGCATTCATCAGCATGTATACAATCAGCTCTGCTCTGACATCAGCGAGGTGACAACTGCTGCTCACTGGATTGCTTGTTGTAAACAGAGAGGACTCTCTTTAAAGTCTCTGAAATCGTCTTTCTGATGCTCAGGCTGAACTTCAGCAGCTCATCTTCATCATGTTCACATGCATGGATACACTGAGTGTCTGACACGTGATTGGTTGATTAAAATATTTGTGTTATTAAGCACTTGAACAGGTGTGCCTGTTGAGTGTACCCTGTGGAAATGAAAGTTTGCAGTTGGCCATTCATCACTACTCGGTTCATCTTACTTTGCATTTTCATTTCAATGACGTCACATTTTTTAAATCACAGGATGAAAAGTTTGCAACCTTTTACAAATTGTTGCAGTGAAACTGAACAGCTGTGCACACGCGCAGGGCTATACTGAAACCAAGAGTCTCAGGGTCATGACCCCTGCTCCACCTAAACCTTTACCTAAAGCAGTCTGCATGGGTCAGAGGTCAGGGTCACCTCCTAAAGAACATTTTAAACATGAGTGGCTCTGCTGGAAGAACTGGCCAAACACGTAACCTTGCAGGGCCGTTAGGGGGCGCTTAACCCGGGGATTAGTGACATGCTAGCAGAAACTACGGGGAACACGATTAGCACGAGCGTCGCTTGAGTCACCTACGTAATCAATGGCCACGTGAAGGGTGTTTTATATTTAGGAGGTGACGACAGTGATTATACACACCACGGATATAAATGTAATTAATAGTTTGATTTTTTTTTTTCTAAATTGTAAACTCGTGTTTCACATTTGACGTTCCGTCAGACACTTCCTGTTATAGCAAAAAGCTAGCAAGACGTAATTTACCGTTACATGCGTCACCTAATATCTTCTATGTTTAGAAACCACAGCGATAACGTTACACTGTCAGAGATTATTATTTTATTAATATCATTATTAAAAAGATGTTTGGCACTGGCAGCCCGCCCATACTGGCTAACGTCGCTTAGCGGAACCATTGTTACGTAGTTTCTGCGGAGCATTTCTGCCTGCGGAAGAACTACAATATCAACGTGGAGCCGGAAGTCGCAGTGTCGGACAGTACAGTCATGTTTGTCTGAAGGTTTGTCAGGTGCACTGATTGTTTTATATCACCAGTGGTCTTGCCGTCGCGCGCGCGGACATATACACAAGCACGCACACATTTCCCACCTGTCTCGCGGCCGTAAGCGTGCCGTCAACGTCAAAGAGGCAGAGCGTGCTCGTGTCCACACCGGCGTCACTCATCTTCCCTCCGCTCCCGGACCCACACAGACACGCTGACCGCCTCCCCGCTGCTACGAGTGGGCTCGCCTCCTCTGCCGGTGTTCCGTAAAGAGCAGCTCGGTTCTCCCAACACTACCTGATCGCCGCTTAGAACTACAACCACGGTTCTTCTTCTTCTTCTTGGGTGTGTACCAGACTGACAGACGCACAGTGCTGCCACCTGCTGATACTTTGCAGTATCTGCGTAAAAGATTAAACAAATTAACTTTAAACTGTTGTGAAATTACAATGACGTTGTTCATTTTATTTTATTAATTAATGTATTTTTATTGAATCATTTTATATTTACAATTTGCTTATTACTTGTTTTTACTGTCATTAATACTTTGGAACAGATGTGAAGCTTCCTCGCAGATTTTAAAGGCGAACCATTGTGTTCTTCATTATTTCCTGACATCTGCACAGGTCTGTGAAGGTGGATTAAACAGGGTCATATCATTGTAATTAGACACAGGCTCCAGGCTGCAGCTGTCGATAAATAAAAACAATTCCTTTGTGTGTTTGGTGAGTTTAGTTTGGACTCTCTTATCTCCACACTTCCTCCTCTTCATCGTGTGCTTTTGGCTCATGAACCAAACTCGTGTTTTTTCAGCTACGTTAGAGTTTAATGTTGGACCAGGAACATTTTTCCTGTTCAATTTTGCACAGCTGCTCAGGAAAATTAGTAAATTATGAGCACAGGGTTGTGCAACAGGGTTTATCTTCACTTGATATCGCTTCAACACACAGATGTTGGGACATAAAGTCTTTAATGAAACAAAATTACAACACTTCTACCTGTGAGCTGTGAGGCCTGCTTTAGATGATTTTCCTGTTTTCAGTCCTGATATTTGCTTTAGATGTAGGTCAGTTTGGCTAAATCATTAAACAGAACCTAAAACTCAAATAAATTAGAAAAAGTTCAGCCAATATAAGAAAACAAGGCTCAGCCATGTGAAATTCACTGAAAAGAAGAAGCACAGTTATAATGGAAATAAACTCAAAGAGCTCAAAGTACAAACGTCTGCCAATCAGCACAGCAGGGTTACTAAATAAAATATGGAGGCCGTTCTCAAACGCCGCCTTTTACAATAAAAACTAAAGAAGTGATGGTGTTAAAAACGTGTCCTGCATGCTGTATGGGTCTGCAGTTAGGTGGGGCGCACGAGGACAACAAAAGGAGAAAAAGTGGTTCAGAAGTGTTTCATTGACATGCATTTGCCTCCCAGCAACCCCCCAACTTTACATACAGACGACCTCCTGATTAACTGTGAGGTGTGAACCCCCCTGGCTCACACAGATCACCCCCCAACCTCTCAGTCAAAGAGCCTGTAAATCTACTTTAATCACCTCTGTGGTCAGAGAAACTGTTTTAAATGATCTGTTTATGACTTATCGTGGATTCATCTCTGAGCTCATCAAGTTTTCCCTCACTGAGAGAAATCCCCTCTGAGTGCATGAAACACGTTCAGGATTATGATTCGAAAGGAAAATCCAGATGTTTGGAGAATTGTGCAAAGTGGTGATGGAGGTGAAACATTGAGGGGAAATACCTTCAGACCTTACAGTTATTAATGTATTTAAATGCACTACCTCATAGTGGCTGCAGAATGAAGCTTGATTCATATAATTGTTTAAACGTTGAGGAACATTTCAGGTTTCCGTGCTCTGTCTGAGGATCACTGCGACTATTTCCTCCTTTCTGACTCCTCTTTGAATATTTTCCTCCCTTATTTTTCATTCACTCTTAGATAACTGCCAGTCTGCAGTCTTAAAGTTTAAAATCTTTGCATTTATATTTAATAACCTGGTTTGCAGTGTGTGTGTGTGTGTGTTGCTACCTCCTTTTGTTCCTCTGTAAAAGCAGTGAAACGTTCTAATGCACATGTGAGATGCTCATCACCAAACTGATGTGATTTTATTTTGATTTTTACAGCAGGCCTGCTCTTACATAAACAGCTGTGCATGTCTTTCCCTCACTGCATTGTTCTGCATACCAAACAGCTTCCATACTCTTTCACTGAACTTACATTCATCGCTGCACGCGGCCTACTTTGTTCTTATGTTAGACCGAGCCAGCAAAACTCTTTTCTGTTAACATGTTTAATTTGATTCCATCTAATATAAGAAGAAGGGGAGAGTCAGCAGCACGTCTCTGTGTTTCTACAGGATAAAGAAGAAATATGAAAGGTTAAAAATACAAATAAAAGGTTCTGGTAGCTTTAATCTTTATTGTTTATCTGGTACTTAATTACTTTGCTTTAGTTTGGATGAGAGCAGGAAAAGCTGAAAATATATTTCATAAATCTTTGCCCACATTTGCCGGGCCGGATTGGACTCCTTGGGGCCGGTTTTGGCCCCTGACTTTCTTGCTTTATAATAGATTTATTCTACAATAGATTATAGGTGTTTTATGCTTAGATTGCATTTCTACTTGCACAGTCATAAACGGGAGCCATCTTAAAACAGGATGTCCAATATTTAATGAATATTAAAACGTCACGTTTGCAGTTAAAGTCTGCAGCCGGAAGTTATTGTCGGTTTTCTGGAGAGTGTTGACATCCGTCAGCGCCCGTTAAAAATCAAATGAGCAGTTTTGTTTGTATCGCCTCGTCGCTGGTTGCTAGAAGCGGAAGAGCTGCAGCCTCGGAGCGGATCGGCTCCTTTCGCTCTCATCTCGAAAACAAACGGTTAAGCGACGTCATCAGCAGACGGAGGTTATTTTGGAACAGCAGTGAACAAAGAGGGGCTTTTTCGCGCCCTATGTTTAAAAGCCCGGGAGCAGCCAATCAGCTTGCAGGTGACGCACACAAACCCTACGGCTTGACTTCTAGGAAAACAACCAATCACATCCGCGACTGCGCTGTGTGTCCTGCGTTCAAATTTAAATGCACGATTTCCGCCAATCCGCTGCTTGGGGGACGGAGCTGTGAGACTCGGTAGTATAGTTAGTGCGGCCTCGCAGACGGTGACTAAACAGTTGACCGTCCTTCCTCCTTCACTCGTTTACAGCTCGTCTTGCGGTGAACAGGTAAGGCCCCTCTGCTGTCTAATAACTGTTTAGCTAACAGTGGCTGGAAGGTGTTTGTGCTTTGTTTGTTGTTTTGCAATGGTGTGTGCTGAAGTTTCTGCGGATATTTTAACATTTGTGCGGTAAAATACATCCATGTTTTTTGGCTTGTAGGTCATTTGCGTGATAAATCACAGCAATATCAAAACTGTGTTTGTGAAAAGGCAAGCAGTTCGCTGCTGCTTAAAACCGAAAAGCATCAGTTTTGTGGGGTGTTTTTCTTGCTCGGTGCACTGAAAGATGGTGCTGTATTAGCTCAGTGTGTGTCCGACTTAGTGCGCAACACGCCGTTCAAACGCCATTTGGTTTGGTAGCTTAGCTCGCAGCACGACGGAAGCGCCTCTCTTTTTAAAGTTTGGATGGAGTCTCCGGCTGTCTCGGAGTCGCTCTGGGTGCTGGCTACACGTGTTTAAAGGCAGAAACCCGGGGAACTGCTCGCAGTGTAGCGGAGCGGCTGTATTGCAGAGACTTTGTTGAGGAAGTTTTTGGCGCAGTTGTGTTTAGGCGGGAAGATACAAAATGGAGTCGCGTCTTTTTGTCCCGGAGAGGCAGAAAGCCGATTAGAGCCTTAAAACACTCCCCGGCGTCTGCTCGCCCTATTTCTGCTGCGGTAACACCACTCACGGCCACACGACGGCAAATGTGAGGATATTACCCGCTTTAATTTAAAACGGTGAGGCCGGGGAGCGGTTATTGTGCCGGGGTGGGCGTGTAATTCGAAACTCGGAGTCGTTTTGGTGGTTTAGTGTTTGGTTTCATTTCTGGTTTTCTTTTTGGTCTTGTTTTGCAGATTAATCGCAGCCATGACAAAGGATCCGAATAAGCCGAGAGGAAAAACCTCCTCCTACGCTTTCTTTGTGGCGACCTGCCGCGAGGAGCACAAGAAGAAGCACCCAGGGACCAGCGTGAACTTTGCAGAGTTTTCCAAGAAGTGCTCAGAAAGATGGAAGGTGAGCCCCGCGGTTTATTATAAACACACTGATATTTTTATTTTATTTGCCCTTTTTAAAAATTAAAACGTGTGTGTGTGTGTGGTAGACCATGTCCCCCAAGGAGAAGGGGAAGTTTGAAGAGATGGCCAAGAACGATAAGGTCCGATATGACCGGGAGATGAAGTCCTACGTGCCACCTAAAGGTGCCAAGAAGGGAAAGAAGAAGAAGGACCCCAACGCCCCCAAAAGGCCCCCGTGAGTCCACACTCGCTGCTTTGTCTGTTAAATATTTTCAGTTAGATTTCTGGGATTAATTTTGTTGTTTTCCCTTCAGCTCCGCTTTCTTCGTCTTCTGCTCCGACCACCGTCCCAAGATCAAGGAGGATAACCCCGGGATCTCCATCGGCGACATCGCCAAGAAGCTTGGCGAGATGTGGGCCACGCAGAGCGCCAAAGACAAGGCCCCCTACGAGGCCAAGGCCGCCAGACTGAAGGAGAAATACGAGAAGGTGCCCCTTTGTTTTCGGGTGGTGTTGGGTGGTGTAGCGTGTATCTGAGGTGGTGTTCCTAACGTGTCTCCTCCTTTTTCAGGATGTTGCTGCCTACAGAGCCAAGGGCGGCTCTGGGAAGAGCGACGCTGGAAAGAAGAGCGGGCCAGGCAGGCCCGCCGCCAAGAAGGCTGAACCGGCTGATGATGATGACGACGATGATGAAGACGAGGAGGAAGAGGATGAAGATGACGACGATGAGGATGACGACTAAGTGGTTTCTGTGTTTGAGGATGTGAAGTTTGCGATGCGTTGTTCAGCTTATGTTTGTTTTTGGGTTGGACTCGTCCAACAGTATAGCCTGCTGTCCCTGTCGGTCGCCTCGCTCGACCTGTACTCCTCTTCTAATTCAGGGATTTAGTTTTTATTGTCCCTTAGTCCCCTTTAAGGTTTATTTTTGTTTTACTGCTGAAGTCGGGTCTGTTACACCTTAGATCCTGGTTTAAAAAACGTGCAGCCAGATTATTTCCTGTGATGATGCGATGAACTGAAACTCCTGTGCAGACGGTGGACAGCAGCCAGCCAGGAAACATTTTCTTTTCTTTGTTTTTTTTATTTTAAGAATGATTGTTTCTGGAAGCACTGCTCATGTTTTCTGTTCCAGCGGTGCCGTTTCTTCACTGTCATTTTACTGCCAGGATTTATCTGTAGTTTGGTTAAAAGAAAAATGTTTGCCGTCATTTTTAATGTGGAACTTTGAAAACTTGTAGAACGGATTTTTCTTTTTGTAATAAAATTTTGTATATTGCCTATAAGTGTGGACTGCTGTGTGTCTCTGAAGCTCACATGACCACGGGGGAGGGGGGGCAAGCAGTGGGTAGATGATGAAGACATTGACCTGAATGAAAGCAGAATGAGGCTCATTGTGTGCAGCAGTTGACTCACTGTTAAAAATCAACCTTACACAGTGTAGCAAGGACATGTGACCCATATTTAAAACATGTTTTTCATCTTAGAATTCTTGGTAAATATATCCATGACAGCTTATCTTCAGTCCGTTAAACAGATTCTCCAAAAATCACAATCAGCTGATGCGACTTAAAGACGGACCAATCACAGGGCCTCTAACATGTGAGTCACTGTTCTGTCTGGAGCAGCTGAAAACAAAATATCTGCAATAACAAATTAAAGGCTAGCACCGGAAGGAGACCCCAGCGTCATCCTAGGAGAGATTATAAAGTGGGCGTGGCCTGGGAGCACTTCACCACTCAGAACTGGAAGGTGTTGCTGAGGAGAACAGTGTCTGAAGTACCTGCTTAGCTCGCTGCTCTGCACAGAAGAATAGATGTGTGGATGAATGACAAGTTAAGAAAAAACAATCCAGTTTTATTTTGACCCCAGTAGAGGCCGGAGGTCTCTCTGTTTAAATGGAGTTCTTCCTTTCCACCGTTGCCAAGCGCTTCCTTTTATTTAAGAATTCATTTCTGTTTATTGCGAACATTTTCGTACAATCCGTGTTTTGCTCCCAGAGGATCGTCTGAATGTTGTGGGTCAGTATAAAACTGTTGTTGTGAAATGTGTAAATATTTAAAAATAAATGTAAATAAACGAGAGGTTCCCGTCACTGATTCCCGTCACTCTCTGACTGACAGCCCGCACAGCCAATAGCTGATCACAGACGGGCCTCCCAGGGACCAATCAGCGCAGCTGCTGCTCGTACCTCTGGCGGATGACGGTGAGCTGGACGCATTTCAGCACCTGGGAGCTGTCCGCCGTGCACGAGCCTGCCGACAACTGACGGTAAGACTAAACACACGCACACACAGACACACGCACACACAGACACACGCGCACACACGAACTGGTCGCGTGTTTGAAATGATGAAAAATTAAGCCAGGATCGTGTCTTCAGCCGTGTGCGTGTGCGTGTGTGGGTTCCTGCGACACGCAGGTGTCTCGTGGATCAGTCGCGGTGACGGAACCTGTTGATGCGTCGACATGTTCAGGATCAGATGAAATGATGGCGGGAGCGCGCAGAGCTCTAACCCCGCGTGCTCCACGTCAGGGTGCGTGACGTGGTCGGGAGGACTGTTGTGAGTCCGTCCACAGCGCGCGACTTTGTCGTTTATGAGGCCCGTGAACTGTGCGCAGACCACCGTGACGTCAGCGCGAGTGCCGCGTGCCTTGTCACCGGGTCTCCGCCGGGTACACCTGTAGAGAATAGGTACAGGTACACCCCTCCCCCCTCCTCCATTATTCAGAGCTGAGTCCTGATTGGTCTCCTGGGGTGTGTTTAGTTTTAATGGAGCTCATTCACAGATTCTATTTCCGCTCAGGAGGAGCTCAGGAGACCCAGCACAGGTGTGATGTTTGTTACTGTCCCAAAATGTTCACGTTTAATAGCAAAGGTGATTAAAGAAGCCCATCAGCATGCTCCGCCCTCTTTATGGAGACAAATCAACACCTACCTACCCCTAAGTATTCTCTGTTATTGACCGGTTCACCTCTGACTTACTTTGCTGTGCTATTACAGGTAATAAATATGAAAAGGTTGTCACATCTGGAACCAGATGTGAGCCTTTGCTGACCCCCAATGATGTTATTTAATAAAACAAATAATGTAAACAGATGGTAGACGGTTTCAAAGGTTTAAACTCGGTCTGGAGCCTCTTTCCTGCTGTCTCTGCCTGATGATGCACTGTTTCTATCAGAGGCTGTTTAGGCTGAAAAACAACAGGAAGTGATGCATAAAAAGTGTTTTTGTTCCTGTGAGAAACCAGTTTGCACTCGTGATATGTGAAGACATTTGGGAGCTCTCAGGTACTCGAACCCAGCTCAGGTTTGAGATGATGATGCAGATTATT
>NC_140444.1:952974-977974 GCF_963576455.1 Neolamprologus multifasciatus | reverse complement strand
AGATGGCACCCCACCAAGAAGGGCAAACTGGTGTTTGGACACACAGACGGGAGCCTGTCGGTGTTTCAGCCAGGTACCGAGGTTTGAATGTGACACCTGGAGGTCTGTGATCTTACAACAAGTGTCCCCTGAAAAGAGAAGGAATGTCAGTGGGTTTTATTTGAAATTACAATAAATTATATTTACACATTTATATATATTTACTTAGAATATAGTTGTTTCTTTGTTTCCTGTAAAAAGCTGACTTGTTAGTAGAAGTGGGAATCACCATACATCCCACGATACGATATTATCACGATACTTAACGCACGATACGATATTTTTGCAATTTTTAAAAATATTTTGCGATATTCAGATTCTGTACATAAAGGTAAACTTTATCAATATTCATTTTCTCTAATATCAAAGTCTCACACTCAGTCTTTCTCTCATTTCAGTTTGATTGTTGACAAACTGAACGGTTTGTATTACAGTCTAGTCCAACTTAACTGAATCAACCATCTGGTACAATTATAGCTATTCTGAACTATGCAGTTTATGAAAACTATGCAGCCCCTTCAGCAACTGAAGAATTTGAAAGTAAATTAAAACAAAATATAATTTTACATTAAATAAAAAAGTTTTAAACTTAATTAAAATAAAACATGTCTTAAATTAAAATAAGTAAACTGTCATGTTTATTGCTGCCAAAAACAAGTTAAACACATTTGGACAGTGAAGGAATGTCAGGATTCTTGCTCAGAAAAAGGATCAACAAGCTCTGAAGTCAGAGCACAAAAACCTTTTTTGTAACAAAGTATCGATTTCTGCTGTCCCTGTATCCATACATTATTAGCAAACAAAATATCACCATGCTACAAAGTATCCATTTTTTCCCCACCCCTACTTGTTAGCCTCTGTTTTTAGTGTTCGTACCTTTAAGCATTTGTGTGTAATTATAATTACTCTGAAACATCAAATGAAATACATTCAAATTCCACTTAATTACAGGAGATTACACCTTTAGTCACAGCCGTATTATCAAGTGTTGCCGTGTTAAAAAAGTATTTTGATTTTAAGTTTTCAGTGTTTTGTATCCAGATTAGAGACGTGATGCAGAACACACAGAGTATTCGCAGAGATTTGCACAAACATTCGTATTAAAGGACGTTTTTATTAGGGGTGGGGAAAAATGGATACTGTGTAGTATGGTGATATTTTGTTTGCTAATAATGTATGGATACAGGAACAGCAGAAATCGATACTTTGTTACAAAAAAGGTTTTTGTGCTCTGAATTCAGAGCATGTTGATCCTTTTTCTGAGCAAGAATCCTGACATTCCTTCACTGTCCAAATGTGTTTAATAAACATGACAGTTTACTTATTTTAATTTAAGACATGTTTTATTTTAATTAAGTTTAAAACTTTTTTATTTAATGTAAAATTATATTTTGTTTTAATTTACTTTCAAATTCTTCAGTTGCTGAAGGGGCTGCATAGTTTTCATAAACTGCATAGTTCAGAATAGCTATAATTGTACCAGATGGTTGATTCAGTTAAGTTGGACTAGACTGTAATACAAACCGTTCAGTTTGTCAACAATCAAACTGAAATGAGAGAAAGACTGAGTGTGAGACTTTGATATTAGAGAAAATGATGATTGATAAAGTTTACCTTTATGTACAGAATCTGAATATCGCAAAATATTTTAAAAATTGCAATAATATCGTATCGTGGGATGTTTGGTGATTCCCACCTCTAGTTTTTACAGGAAGTCAGGTAGGTGCGCGTTCCTAATATGGTCGTGACAGCCCCCTGAAACGAGCTTATCCACTCAGAGGAATAAGTGGGAGGGGCTAAATCAGTTTGTGTCAGACAGAGGGTGAAGTGAGGAACCTGCACCGAGGAAGTCATCTTTATTTATATAACACATTTAAAAGACATCAAAGTGCTGAACAGAGGGATGATGTAATAAAAGAATTAAAATAGAAAGAAAACATAGAAACACTGTAAGACATCCGTGTATGTTTGTAAACAATATGTGTACATGCAAATATGCATACATATAGTCAAAGGAGCTTGCAAAGAAAAGCGTCTGGACTTCTTTAAGTTACTTGAAGACGTTTCACCTTCATCCGAGAAGCTTCTTCAGTTCTAAGGTCAAATGGTGGAGAGTCCCAGATATAAACCTGGTGGGAGTGTCCTCCCACAGAGGGACAAAAGGACCCCCTGATGATCCTCTAATCGCCTGAGCCAAGGTGTGGAACTGGGTGTGGGTCCCAATCAGCCAGAGTTTCTGGTGAGTTCATTGTGAAACCTGGCCCCACCTTATCATGCGAATTCCTGAGGTCAGATGGCCCAGGATGTGAGTGGGCGTTAAGGCGTCTGGGAAGGGAACTCAAAACTGGATTATAGATGGCAGAGAGTTGGTGTCGTAAACCACCGCCTCTGTTCAAAGATGGTCGCTCACAGTGGACATAGATGGCTTCTTTCACTCCTCTTTCAAACCATCTGTCCTCTCTGTCCAAAATGTGAACATTGGCATCCTCGAAGGAGAGTTTTCTCCAAGCATGACATCCCGGTGTACTTCAGACCCAGCAACACACTCAGACAAAAACTGGTTCACCCGAAAGACAAAACGCCAAAACACAGACTTAACAATGTGGTGTATGCCGTACAGTGCAGCGAGGAATGCCCAGACCTCTACATTGGAGAGACCAAACAGCCACTTCACAAGCGCATGGCACAACACAGAAGAGCCACCTCCACAGGACAAGATTCAGCTGTCCATCTGCATCTTAAGGATAGAGGACACTCCTTCGAGGATGCCAATGTTCACATTTTGGACAGAGAGGACAGATGGTTTGAAAGAGGAGTGAAAGAAGCCATCTATGTCCACTGTGAGCGACCATCTTTGAACAGAGGCGGTGGTTTACGACACCAACTCTCTGCCATCTATAATCCAGTTTTGAGATCCCTTCCCAGACGCCTTAACGCCCTCTCACACCCTGGGCCATCTGACCTCAGGAATTCGCATGATAAGGTGGGGCCAGGTTTCACAATGAACTCACCTGAAACTCTGGCTGATTGGGACCCACACCCAGTTCCACACCTTGGCTCAGGCGATTAGAGGATCATCAGGGGGTCCTTTTGTCCCTCTGTGGGGGGACACTCCCACCAGGTTTATATCTGGGACTCTCCACCATTTGACCTTAGAACTGAAGAAGCCTCTCGGATGAAGGTGAAACGTCTTCAAGTAACTTAAAGAAGTCCAGACGCTTTTCTTTGCAAGCTCCTTTGACTACGATGACCTGGATGACTGAGAACCTTCACAGACATATGCATACATATACAAAAATGTACACATTGACACACAAGCACACATACGTGAACATAAAATACATGTATAAATGTCTACACATGCAAACATCCACTGAGATAAAAGACCAGAGTAGTTAAAACAGGATAAACGAGGTGTCAGAGAGATCTGAAAGGTTGGTCTTCAGATTCGATTTGACGACTTGCAAGGATGAAGAGGATTTTCTAAAAGAGGGGAGACTGTTCCAGAGTCTCGGGGCGGCAACGGAGAAAGCCCTGTCGCCTCTAGATTTGAACTGGGAGCGTAGAAGTAATAACAGCATCTGACTGGAGGAGCGCAGGGCTCGAGTGGGGCGGTGCAGGCTAAGATCTGAAATGTAACCTGGAGCCAAACCATGGAGAGCTTTAAAAACAAATAAAAAAAACCTTAAAATCAATTCTATGTTTAACTGGCAGCCAAAGTAGAGATGCGAGTATCGCAGTCATACTCTCTCTTTCTGGTCCCCGTCAGGAGCCTTGCAGCTGCATTTTGAACAAGTTGCAGGTGGTCAGTCTTGAGTGACAGATGCCTAAATAGAGAGAGTTACAATAGTCAAGACGTGATGATAGGAAATGTTGGATAACAGTTTCCAGGTCTTTAGATGACAGGATATTTTTGAGTTTAGAAACGCTCCTGAGTTGGAAAAAAACGCCACGAACAACTGAATTTATTTGCTTTTCCAGCTTGAGAGTGGAATCAAAAATGAAACCAAGATTTTTTACGTGGGGATGTACATGAGCTGATAATGGGACAAGACTAACAGAGTCCTGCTTACTGAAGATTATAATGTTGGATTTGTTGTGATTTAGTTTGAGAAAGTTCAGAGACATCCAGCAATGTATGTCGCTAAGACACTCTGAGACTTTCTGCAGCGTACTGTCAGCACCTGGTTTTAGAGAGAGGTAGAAATGTGTATCATCTGCATAAGAGTGACAGGAGATCTGGTGTTTCTGAAAAATGGAGCCTAATGCGAGCATGTATAAGGAGAATAAGACCGGGCCCAGAACAGAGCCCTGAGGTATTCCACCGGTTAGTGTAGCTGGGAGGAGTATTTGTTACCCAGCATCACAGAGTAGGATCTGCTCTCCAGGTAAGAGGTAAACCATGTTAGAGCAGAGCCTTGAATGCCGACACGTCTTTAGACGGTTCAGTAGGATTGTGTGGTCGACAGTGTCAAATGCTGCACTCAGGTCTAGAAGGATTAAAACTTTTTCCAGTGTCAGCAGCTAAAAGCGCATCGTTGAACACCTTCAGCAGAGACTCTGTGCTGTGGAGGGCTCTGAAAGCAGACTGATATTTGTCCAGAATCGTATGTGTGTCTAAGAATGAAATAAAGAAGGATTATTCTGTCAATCATGCAAATGCAGTGTGTCCAAAGAAAAGACCTTTACCCCCCTGTTCTCTTCCTGAGGGAGTAAAAGCCAAAAGCACGTGCTGCGTCCGGAGTCTTTAGAGGGGACAGATGAGGAGGACCCTGTCAGTGCCTTGGAGTGGGACCCTTTGTCAACCGACTATTTACTAGGTCAGATCTGAGAGCAGTAAAAAAGCTTTTTGTCTGGTCTGTGTTCGCCCACAGAAGCGATGAACTGGTTACCTCTCTTTCAGTGTCTAACCTTCATAACGGCATCCGGCTGGTGGACAGCGAGGCCTTGGCCTGCATCACGTCGTTCTGCTTCCCCTCAGCTGCCGCGTCCGTGCAGTGTTTGGCCTGGGTCCCGTCTGCGCCCGGCATGTTCATCACCGGAGGTAAAGCCTGCGTTCACGTGGGATGTGTGTTCCTTTCTGTTTGCTCGGGTGGACGTGTGCTTCGGGCAGCTGGTGTGTGGGACATGCCGCTCTCCTGCTGCCATCTTTTATGCATGATTCTTATTTGCATGATAATGAGAACATTTGACTTGTGAAGTCCACAATAACACATTTAAGTGGGTTCACTGAATATATTTACAGTATGAAAGAGCCTCCGAGGCGTGTCCAGTGATTTGTTTCTGTCCCTCAGACTCGCAAGTCGGCGTGCTGAGAGTGTGGAACGTGTCTCGCTCGACTCCGCTGGACAGCTTTAAGCTGAAAAAGACGGGATTTCACGCTTTGCATGTCCTCAACTCCCCACTGGCCAAGAAAGGTACCGTCTTTAGTAAACGAGCTGTAACAGCAGGAGAGATGAGAAACACTGAAACAGCTTCAGTTTCAGTCACGATGGAGCAGTCGGTCAGAGCAAAACCCAACAGACACCCAAAATCTACTGAGTTATTTAAATGATTAATCCACCATCAATCATCCATCCATCCATCCATCATCCATCCATCCATCCATCATCCATCCATCATCCATCCATCATCCATCCATCCATCCATCATCCATCCATCATCCATCCATCATCCATCCATCCATCCATCATCCATCCATCCATCCATCCATCATCCATCCATCCATCCATCATCCATCAATCATCCATCCATCCATCCATCCATCATCCATCCATCATCCATCCATCCATCCATCATCCATCCATCATCCATCATCCATCCATCCATCCATCCATCCATCATCCATCCATCCATCCATCCATCCATCCATCCATCCATCCATCATCCATCCATCCATCCATCCATCCATCCATCCATCCATCCATCATCCATCCATCCATCATCCATCCATCCATCCATCCATCCATCCATCATCCATCCATCCATCCATCCATCCATCATCCATCCATCATCCATCCATCCATCCATCCATCATCCATCCATCCATCCATCCATCCATCATCCATCAATCATCCATCATCCATCCATCCATCCATCATCCACCCATCCATCCATCCATCATCCATCCATCCATCCATCATCCATCCATCATCCATCATCCATCCATCCATCCATCCATCCATCATCCATCCATCCATCCATCCATCCATCCATCCATCCATCCATCATCCATCCATCATCCATCATCCATCCATCCATCCATCATCCATCCATCCATCCATCATCCATCAATCATCCATCATCCATCCATCCATCCATCATCCATCCATCCATCATCCACCCATCCATCCATCCATCATCCATCCATCATCCATCCATCCATCCATCCACCTATCATCCATCCATCCATCCACCCATCATCCATCATCCATCCATCCATCTATCCATCCATCATCCACCCATCCATCCATCCATCCATCCATTTATCCATTTATCCATCCATCCATCTATCCATCATCCATCCATCATCCATCCATCCATCATCCATCCACCCATCCATCTATCCATCATCCACCCATCCATCTATCCATCATCCACCCATCCATCTATCCATCTATCCATCCATCATCCATCCATCCATCATCCATCCATCATCCATCATCCATCCATCCACCCATCATCCATCCATCCATCCATCCATCCATCCACCCATCATCCATCCACCCATCCATCCATCATCCACCCATCCATCTATCATCATCCATCCATCATCCATCATCCATCCATCCATCCATCCATCCATCCATCCATCCATCCATCATCCATCCATCCATCCATCCATCCATCCATCCATCCATCATCCATCCATCCATCCATCCATCCATCCATCCATCCATCCATCCATCATCCATCCATCCATCATCCATCCATCCATCCATCCATCCATCCATCCATCATCCATCCATCCATCCATCCATCATCCATCCATCATCCATCCATCCATCCATCCATCATCCATCCATCCATCCATCCATCCATCATCCATCAATCATCCATCATCCATCCATCCATCCATCATCCACCCATCCATCCATCCATCATCCATCCATCCATCCATCATCCATCCATCATCCATCATCCATCCATCCATCCATCCATCCATCCATCATCCATCCATCCATCCATCCATCCATCCATCCATCCATCATCCATCCATCATCCATCATCCATCCATCCATCCATCATCCATCCATCCATCCATCATCCATCAATCATCCATCATCCATCCATCCATCCATCATCCATCCATCCATCATCCACCCATCCATCCATCCATCATCCATCCATCATCCATCCATCCATCCATCCACCTATCATCCATCCATCCATCCACCCATCATCCATCATCCATCCATCCATCTATCCATCCATCATCCACCCATCCATCCATCCATCCATCCATTTATCCATTTATCCATCCATCCATCTATCCATCATCCATCCATCATCCATCCATCCATCATCCATCCACCCATCCATCTATCCATCATCCACCCATCCATCTATCCATCATCCACCCATCCATCTATCCATCTATCCATCCATCATCCATCCATCCATCATCCATCCATCATCCATCATCCATCCATCCACCCATCATCCATCCATCCATCCATCCATCCATCCACCCATCATCCATCCATCCATCCATCCATCCATCCATCCATCATCCATCCACCCATCCATCCATCATCCACCCATCCATCTATCATCATCCATCCATCATCCATCCATCCATCATCCATCCATCCATCCACCTATCCATCATCCATCCATCATCCATCCATCCATCCATCCACCCATCATCCATCCATCCATCCACCCATCCATCCACCCATCCATCCATCATCCATCCATCCATCCATCCATCCATCCATCCACCCATCCATCCATCATCCCTCCGAGGTGGAAGCAAAGATTAAATATGGACTGTCCAACTATTTTTCATTCATTTCTCACTAAAGTTTAAACAGATTGATAGCTGTGCAGTATTAGACACCTCTTAGACATTTAAAGAGCAGAAAGTTACTCAGCAGTTAAACAAAGATGTAAGGATCCTTTAAAGGCCAGGAGTAGACCTGCTTTCCTCTCACACTCCTGAGATCAGCAAACATCCTTAGCAGCAGACCCTCAGCGCTGGCAGTGGGTGAACATTCACATTAATACAGAGAGTTTTACAAACTGCCTGTGTTGGATCATTTTCCAATGATGAAAAGTAGATTTTTCTGTGTATCTGCTGTCTAAAAGGTTAAATTCAGCATCACAAAAGTGTTAATGAAGCCAGAAGTGCTGAGCTCACAGTGACTGTTCTACATTTCAAGGAGAAAACAGTTAAAAATCCAGAATCTGGATTTTGTTAAATAGTCTTCATAAGATTTTGGTTTTGCACTGCGCGTACAGCTAACACTCTCCACAGGTGAGTTTGTGTCACAGCCCTCTTCTCTCTGCAGCTCAGAGCTCCTGCTCCCCCAGTAAGAGTCAGTACACCAGTTCCACCAGTGAGGCGGTCCCTCCCCCGACCCTGTCGCAGAACCGCTCCTTCTCTCTTCCTCCGGGCCACGCCGTCTGCTGCTTCATGGACGGAGGCGTGGGGCTCTACGACATGGGAGCCAAGAAGTGGGACTTCCTGCGAGACTTGGTATTCTTTGGCATCCTCACACGTGAGTGACAAAAAAGGAGCTTCAGCTCACCGTGTCGCGTCTTCCTCAGGGTCACGTAGAAACCATCTTCGACTGCAAATTTAAGCCCGACGATCCCAACCTGCTCGCCACGGCCAGCTTCGATGGAACCATCAAGATCTGGGACACAAACACTCTGACAGCTGTTTACACCTCGCCCGGAAACGAAGGAGTGGTCTACTCCCTGTCCTGGGCTCCGGGTAGGCTAGCTGCACGCATGCACACAACACACGCATGCATGTACACACACACATGCACACACACGCACACACGTAACTGTGTGAAACCTCAGGAGGGACCCGGTGAGGCTGTTCTCAGCTTTATTAGCTTGTTGTAGATATAATTCAAGATTCAAGAGCTTTATTGTCAGTACAACAGCATGCACAGTATGCAGCGCACTGAGATGCTGTTTCACTCCAAGCCTCCTGTGGTGCATTTATAAGTATATAAAGGATGTATCTCCAAAAGATATAAGAGTAGGAATTACAAATAAACAACATGCTGTTTTTGTGTTACACATCAGTCGATACATGATCGACACTTCATGAGTGCAGATGTTTTAAAAATAATAATTTATAAAAACCTTACAGGTGCAGTCAGTCATTTTCTGAGGTTAATAGAAAAAACGATGTCGTTCTTGTAGATACGCTTTGAACAGTGTGTAATGACGTCTTCTGATAATCTGATGTGTTTTCATAAACTCATAATTCATGTATTAAAAATAAGGAGTGGGTTTGCAGTTTGTAGAAGGCGCCACGTTCCCCCAACATTTCCTTCGTGGATAAGGACGTGTTCCTCGTACACGGCTGCAGACCGGCTGTAGCACGCAAAGGCGGAGGAGAAGTTGTCGGCGTTCTCGTGCAGTGGAGAGACATTTAGATCTGTGTCTGCTCGCCTCATCTACTGAACTAAAATCATCTGAAAACGTGAAGAACTAAGAGCAAACAGAGAAACAGCTCATCGTCTCAGACTCCCTCTTTATACCAACAGAGGAGTCGCCCCCTGCTGGACATGAGGAAGAATGCAGGTCAGACAAACAGAAGAAACTCTGTGGCTGTAAAAGTGACGAAGCTTTTACCTGGAAACGCTCGATGTGCTGCTGCTGAACAGCAGACAAACCAGGAGTGACGTGTGACGTTTCCACAACCACTAAATTCACATCTCACCAGCAAAGTGATAATAAAGTAAAAACAGCATGTCAACAATCACCTCCACAGCGACACGTCAGAGCTTAAAAAAACATCATGCAAGCCAACATAACACAACACGACAAATAACTGATGACCCACAGAGAGCAGGTGAACTCGCTCTGACGCTCAGCAGCGTCTTCGTGTTTCTGCGAGAGCAGGAAGCTGAACCACAAACACGTCCCACCTGGACAATGACCTCGTGGGATGACCCTCTGGCTTTTTATTTGCACAACCACAGAAATCCCACAAACCCAGTTTAGCATTAACTGTGAAACCACGGGAACTCTCCCTGACGTCATAATCAAAGTTTCTGTTTGCTTCGTCCTCAGTCAGCCGCCGCCGCTGTGCTTCCTGTGTGCGCTCTAATTCATTCACATTTTCTTGGACTAAAATTCGCCGGCACACAGCGAACACACACACACACACACACACACATCATGAAGTGGTTAAATAACACGGCTTTAAATTATTCTCCACTGTGGAAATGCAGATTTCACTTTGACCAAATTATTATGTTTTTCTTTATTCCCACGATGCAACAAAGGTTTACAGTCACACGGTTCTAATAAGACAACATATATTCTATATATCAGCGTATAAAATGACTGGATACATCTAAAGTAGATAATCGTATTCACACGTCCATCTTTCCAAAGGTTATTTTTAGGACTGCACCACCTGATAATCACGCAGGAACCTCTGGAGCTGAAAATGAAGCGAGCTGCAGTTCCTCTACTGACCACTTGAGGCTGTCTCCATCAGCCAGCAGCTGCACACAGAGCGTTAAAACATCACAGACTGTAAATAAACGATGGGCATGGCCGCTGTGACATCACTCAGTGCTTTCTGGGCTTCTCGTCCTGAAGTCTCGTCATTAGCGAGCTGAGCTAACCGCGCGTAACGACACTTTATGGTAACGTGTCAGAGAAATGAAAATAAATCAGTTTGATGATAAAAACGGGGCGGAGACAGTAAATACAGTCAGCTGATCTTTATTGTTCTAGAGTACACAACACACGGCGGCAGACCGTCGACCAATCGGGCGACGTCCCGCGTGGCAGCGGTTCATCTGTTGCACAGATCAGAACTGCAACAGCTGACAGTCATCACGGGCGGACGATTCAGGATCCTGCAGGCCAGCGACTTCAAGCAGCCCTTTTTGTGCGTTACCACTGTGAAAAGGACAGAAGTGACCATCACACATCCTCCCAGCCGCTCACGGCGCCGTGAGTCGGCCCAGCAATGCGTTTGTTCTCTTTTGTTTGGATCAATGTCACAGCGACGGGAGGCGAGACTTACCCGGCCCAGAAGTGATGACGAGAGTAGAGCAGACGTCGTTAGAGCCGGAGCACGTCTCCACAGGACGTGAACACAACTTCTGGCCTCCACAGTGACACTCCAAGGCTTCACCTGCAAAACACGTCGAACAATCACCTTCAGCCGTCGCCAGCAGCCCCACGGTTCACTCACGCCGCCACACACCGTCTTACAAACATCAAACAAACGTAAGAGACGAACAGAGAGCAGGTCTGCAGGTGAACTCACTCTGACTGACGGCCAGCAGCAGCAGCACAGCGAGCATCACAGTCTTCATGTTTCTGCGAGAACAGGAAGCTCAACCACAAACACTTCCCACCTGGACAATGATCCCGTCTCTCCGTCGGGCTTTTTATTTCTGCTTTTTGCCTCATTTGGGAAAACCCACAAATGCAGTTTAGCATTAACTGTGAAACCACGGGAGCAGGTTGGTGTCGACATCAGCTGATATTTACACTTTCTAAGATCCTTCCTGAGTTTTCTCTGTGTAATAAAAACACTTATTTATGAACACGATGATGAAGCGTGTGGTTAAACTCGGGCTCTTGCAGCAGCGAATCTAGATGGGTGGCATCCGGTGCTAAGCGCCAGCCTAAAATGATGTCTTGCCTCCCAAAGTGGCGCCCTAGTTTGCACATGACAGTGTTGTTTAGTGTAACAGCACGAACACTTTGAGCGTAGTTACAGTCAACAGTGAATATCAATTCTTAAACTAAATACATTGCATAGTGCCCCTCCCCCACCAGTAACAAATGGTTCAGCCCACAGCGCAGAACGGCTTTTTTCTTGTTGTCAGTAGCAACCGATGCTCATGATTGTGGGACTCCAGAGTTCACACAGACGGCTGGTTGTGACACTCTGGAAGTGGAAGGAAGCTGAGTGATATTAATCCTGCGGGGTCCACGGACGTGTCGGCGCCTCCAAATCACACGACTGATTTAACTGATGATTACAAACACACATGAGCCGCGCTTTTTTCTAAACGCCGTTGTCATGTTTTTTTAAAAAGCTTTTTTTTCTAAGGACAGAACGAAAACAGCAGAGGAAGAAAAAAGTCAACATGTGGGATTTGGTTGTTTAGGAAGAGCGGGAAGTTTTGGGAGTGACGGCAGAGGGAGGTTTTTGAGATGTGGGAGTTTGTGAGCTTTAGTGTGTAGTCGTTGTTTGTTTTGTGTGTCGGTGAGGGCACTATGAACGTCACAAAGGTCGATGCAGTGGAAACCCAGAGCAGTGATGCTGCTGTCAGGCCTGCAGCTGCAGCACTGAGCTGTTCTCTGTCCTGACAAACAAACTTTTACTGGCACAAATAATTTGGGGCGTCTTATTGTGACACCTGGTTGTCTCGATTTAGTTTTAGTAATATTATTAAATGGTTGTACAGAATGTAAAAAAGGCAGCATTTTAGAGGAATAGTTGTAGATGTTCACAAAATGTACAATTTCTATCTGCGTTTCAAGTTCTACCAATAATTTACTCAACATGTTTGTGGTTTTTACAGGAAATATACGACTAGATTTGATGTTTCTGTGTGATTTCAGATCAGTTATGTTAATACAGTCATTCAGACACGTGAGGTCGAGCGGGAAAGTTGATCCCAAGCAAGGCAGGAAAATAAAATGAAACCGTTTAGATTGAAGAGCTTTATTGTCAATACAGCAGCAGACAGAGTACCGAGATCCTGTTTCACCCACGTCCTCCGTGGAGCATTTATAAGTAGGGATGCAACGATACCAATTTTTTCAAACCGATACTTGGATCTGAGTACTTGCCAATACTGAGTACAAAAACCGATACTTCTACCACACACACACACACTGCCCGTGGATTTTCTCTTGACATTTTTCTTCGCTTTCCCAAAACCTGAGTTAAAGTTGGCTGTTCCACACTGCTGACATTTTGTTTAGCCTAGCTACAGCAGCCTCCAGTTTCTCTTTTTTATCTGGAGCTGCCAGTCTGACTCGTCTAACCCTGTGTCTGTTTAGCGCGGGATGTCCCCCTAGTGGCCAATCTAAAAAACTACAACAGAAATGACAAGCCACCCTCTGATTAATGAAATAAGTTGGTATCGGTTCATGGTATCGGTTAACTTTTACGAGTATGAGTACACACACATTTTACAGTATCGGCCCCGATACCAGTATCAGTATCGATACCGGTATCGATACCGATACCCGATACCAGTATCGGTATCGGTGCATCCCTATTTATAAGTATATAAAAGATTTATTTAGAGGTGAAATACAAATGTGAACTCAAAAGGAGTCAAAGCTGGACGCTTATATTTGGGACCTCAGAGGTTTAAAACCAACAAATCGTTCAAAACTAGGTTGAAATTGTTGTTGATGACGGCGCAGATTTCTGACATTTTGTGTAGATTTGAGCAACAATTAGATTTTTTTTCTAACAAAAACAGTGAAACTGAAGCTGGACGTGTGTTTGTAAAGTAACCATGTTGTGTTGCTTTCTGGATTTTATACTTATTAGGTACATATTTATTTATTATACAGGTTATACAGGACATAACATTCACGTTTTATGTAACTAAAGTGTTTCATTATGTGGGCTGCAGACAATAATGAAGTTATAGATTATATTTATATGACAAACATGTAAACTTACAGCCTTTGAATCATTGTAACCATAATGTAACAGCTGCGTGTGTGTTTGAAAGACAGGCTTTGATTTTCCACTCGTCCACACGACTCCGAGCAAAGCTCTCAATGTTGAGAGACGTCACAGACTGTAAATAAACGATGGGCATGGCCACTGTGACATCACTCAGTGCTTTCTGGGCTTCTCGTCCTGAAGTCTCGTCATTAGCGAGCTGAGCTAACCGCGCGTAACGACACTTTATGGTAACGTGTCAGAGAAATGAAAATAAATGAGTTTGATGATAAAAACGGGGCGGAGACAGTAAATACAGTCAGCTGATCTTTATTGTTCTAGAGTACACAACACACGGCAGCAGACCGTCGACCAATCGGGCACTTCAATGTTGAGAGACTCGTGAGTCAGAGGGAAAAACCAGCTGGTTCAAAGTTTGTGTTTGCTGTGAACGTCCTCAGACCAGCTTTGATACTTCCTGTGCGCTCTAATTCATCAGCAGGGACAGTTTCTTTAACCCTTTAAAGCCGTGTTTTGCGTAACTATTTTTAAATCCTGGTAGATCTGCAACCACGTGAGCTAGCGCAATAATTTTTTTTGCATATGAAACCGGAGGAGTTGTACTTACATCTTATGCCATCAGCTTGTCCTCGGTCACAGTTTCCTTCCACATATAGCTTTGCAAAAACTGCATAAAAAGCACTTGCAGCAACAAAAACATAATATTCCAGAAACACGCTTTGCCGATCCGATCAGCTGTTCATAACACTTCCTACGTCCATCAGCGCGAACTATCGCATGTCCGCCATGACCTGCCCGAAACCGGAAGTGACGTCATTTTTGCAGAAATGTAGTTTTTTACCATCAGGGCCTCATGAGCCTATACTGGTGTTTTTAAAAGTTATCTTTGACTTTATGACTTTCTGTGTCGTTTCTGGGATGCTTAGGACTCATATTGCACTGCTGGAAATAGTTTATTTTGATGCATATGCTGCTTTTTTGCAAATTTGCATTAAAATATTTATTTTCGTTTTTCCTGCAGTGTATAAAAATTGGTGTATTTCAAAAATAAAACTATGAAGACACTCAAAATAAATTTCCTGTGGTGGGAAACTATTTTGTGCAACTTTTTTGTATTTACAGTTTACAGGGATAAGCCTCTTAAATTTCTCTAACTAGAAATATATGTTAAAAAAACAAAAACGATTTTCAATTTTTTTGTAGTTTATTGCACTTTTTTGCAATTTATATAATTACTATGCACTTAATGCAGACATATTATTAAAATCTGGGCTGTAATGGTTGTATTGATGTATAGCAACTTGAAATGCTCCCAAAAATGGCTCCACAGCATGTAAACATATAATATAAGCTCTGGCGGACTTGGTTCTATGGTCGGTCTGAAAGGGTCAATCCGAGGCTCACAGATAACAGGAAGCAGGTTAGATGGTCTGGTACTCACACACGTTCATGCAAACACCTTTTCTTTTTCTTTTAAAGTCCACACACAGAGCTTTTAGATTGCCCACATGGTTTATGCTGTTTTGGAAATCAATCATCTTCGCCTGTTTTTCTTCTTCTTTGATCAATAAGAGGAGCAGGTTGGTTTTGTCTCCTCAGGTGATCTGAGACACCTTGTGTCACTAAAGCAGCAGCGTTGAACACTTTCACTGCGTCGTGTAGATGAACTGATGACGTGTTTGTTTCTCTGTGCAGGAGACCTGAACTGCATCGCGGGGGCGACGTCCCGTAACGGAGCGTTCATCTGGGACGTCAGGAAAGGAAAGATCATCACTCGCTTCAACGAGGTGAGTAGGGCGCCCCCGTGCGTCTGAACTCGATCACACGATGCACAGCGTGATGCGTCTGTCTGTTTTCCTCCAGCACGGTAAAAACGGCATTTTCTGCATTTCCTGGAGCCACAAGGATTCAAAGCGGATCGCCACCTGCAGCGGAGACGGATTCTGGTGAGCGCTTCCTCTTCTCTCCCGACGACGGCGCCACGTTTGTCCTTTGCAGTGATTCATGTTCTTGTTGTTGTTGTGGCGACAGCATCATCCGGACCATCGACGGTAAAATCCTGCACAAGTACAAACACCCCGCTGCTGTGTTCGGCTGCGACTGGAGCCAGAACAACAAGTAAGACCTGCATCCACATCGTTGGGCTTCACTCGAATCATGTAAGCAACATGGTAGGATGTCAGCACGGAGAAGGAAGAACAGGAACGCAGACAGAACGAGGACGTGAGTGTCACAGCCGGGGCTGTTTGGAGGTTATCCAGGCACAAAACGTGTCACCCAGCGGCTCGTTGATATGAACAGTTTAAGCCTCCTGCTCACCAGCTCTGTGAGTCCGATGAGTTTATGGTCCCAGTCTGTGGTTTCAAGTCTTATGAAGAAGACATGATGTTCTTCTAAGTTCCTCTGTAGTGTCAAAAGTCAGCAGGTGCTAAAGTGTACAGTTGAGCTAAATATGGGCTGATATCTACACACACGATTAGGGATGGGTATTGTTTAGGTTTTATCTGA
Source organism: Neolamprologus multifasciatus (assembly GCF_963576455.1). Lineage (NCBI taxonomy): Eukaryota > Metazoa > Chordata > Actinopteri > Cichliformes > Cichlidae > Neolamprologus > Neolamprologus multifasciatus. Next base: position 961,554 of record NC_140444.1, on the reverse strand, counting down.
TACCGGTGCCAAACCGGTACTTTTGAAACGGTGCCGGTGCTTAAAGACTGGAGAACACACAATTGGTCCAAAAACCTCTCATGTTCAGCTGTTTTTTTGTAAAAAGATAACAATGTTAGCCTTTTCTGCAGCTATGGGGCATATATGGTGTCATTCTTGGCTGGAAGCAGCTTAATCAATGGAAAAAACACAAACTTTGTCCAAAAACCTCTCATGTTTAACTGTTTTCCACTTTTTCTTTGGTCATTTTAGCCTTTTTGTCCAGGGTGAAGGGAGTATCTGCCATCAAACAAGAAGACAGCTGCATGTAGCTATGACGGTGTTTGCTAGTTCACCTTACATACATTAATGTAATAACGTGGTTAGCCTACTCAACGTAAATTACACACGAACAACATTAAGCTACTCACGCAGAGAAGAACGGCTGCTGCTGCATCATCATCCTCATCATTTCTGCTACACTGGCAGGGCTAGGGGCCAGGACTCTCCTCTTCAGGTTTTGGGGGATGTTGCTAACTCCGGGTCGATAACAGGCACCACACCCGCAGTAGATGTGCTCGCTGTGAGGTCTCGCAGCAAGTTATCAAATACGGCGCATTTTCCGGCTTTTAAAAAAACGCTATGCGTCGCCAGGTGTTTCATCAGATTTGAGGTGTTACCTCCTTTGACAGTATCACAGTATCAGCTTAAAGCACTTGTTGCAGCTGCTGAGTTTGTATCTTTTGCTGTGAAGTACAGCCAGACTTTGACCGCTTCATCTTGGGCGTTTTTAATCTGTAGCTCTGCTCTAAAAGAACGTACGTACCTGGCCCCGCCTACTATCCTCGGAAACGTAAAATGATTGGCTAGAATCTAAAGTGTATCGCAGATCAGGAAAATAAAGCACCGAAATGTGCGCTGCTTTTCGGTCTGGTTACTACCGTTTATGTCAGAACCGGTGCCATCATGGCACCGGATACCGGTACCCATCCCTACACACGATACACTGACCCCATCATCCAGCAGCATGCAGACCCTCCTGTAGCAGGACAAACCTGCACTGATGTTTCCTGTGTGACTTCATTAATCTGTCTTCTTCACAGCATTGCTCATGCACAGCTCTCTGAAGGTCCAGCTCTGGACTCTGGTTCAGACCTGGACTTTGTCCCATCGATGACCCAGTCTGGTCCGAGCTTTAGCCTCTGTGTTACTTTGGTGTAGAGAGGAGCTTGTGTTCACTCAGACCGTCCTCCTCCTCCGTTGGTTTCCTCCAAACGTGCTTCACAGACAAACATCTGCACTTTGTTCTCGTCTGTTCCTGTGTAGCTGCATCCACACAAAGCCAGCGCTGCAGTTCCTCTGATGTCCAGCAGTGTTTGTGTGAGCGAGAATAGAGACGAGGTCACTGTTTGACCCGTCAGTATTTCCTATTTAAACCAGCAGCACAGCAGGTTTACGTTTCCATGGAAGGTCAAAGGTCGGTGTGCACCAACATCAGCTGATGGAGCGCCTGTGGGGGGTGCATGTTCGTTAACGCTGAGCAGCAGGTTGAAATAAAGCGTGGTGATCCTTTAAAGCTGTGAGAACGTCACCGCGTGCTTCTCCGTCTGCAGGGACATGATAGCGACGGGCTGCGAGGACAAGAACGTGCGCGTGTACTACCTCGCCACGAGCTCGGACCAGCCTCTGAAGGTGTTCACGGGGCACCTGGCCAAGGTGTTCCACGTTCGCTGGTCCCCCCTGAGAGAGGGCATCCTGTGCTCCGGATCGGACGATGGGTGAGTGCAGACACACTGAGAGGAGGAGGCGGAGCACGCCATCCCAATTAGCCTTGGTTCACAGAGTGTGTGTGTGTGTGTGTGTGTGTGTGTGTGTGTGTGTGTGTGTGTGTGTGTGTGTGCAGGACTGTTCGTATCTGGGACTACACGCAGGACGCCTGCATCAACGTGCTGAGCGGGCACACGGCTCCGGTCAGAGGCCTGATGTGGAACACGGAGGTGCCGTACCTGCTCATCTCAGGTAGCGTCTCTCACCTGCGTGTGAGTCGTGTACAGTGGGCGGTCTCAGGAGACGGCGTGCTTGTTTGTGCTGTCTCACAGGTTCCTGGGATTACACCATCAGAGTGTGGGACACCAGAGACGGCACGTGTTTAGACACAGTCTACGACCACGGCGCCGACGTGTACGGTGAGTCGGGCTCCACTTCCTGTTTACGGCGCGCTTCAGTAAACATTCGCGTGTGTTCCTCTGACGGCCGCTCGCTCTGCGCGTGTGCAGGTCTCACGTGTCATCAGAGCCGTCCCTTCACCATAGCGAGCTGCAGCAGGGACAGCACGGTGAGGCTGTGGTCCCTCACGCCGCTCATCTCGCCTCTGCTGCTGAACGTCCTCGCCGACCAGCCCTGGGAGAAGGTCATCGGAAACACGGGTGAGAACTCACAGGAACTTTAATCTGCTCGTTCGTGCTGCTGACGCCGGTTTCATCGCCGCGGAGGATTTGTTGTACCGCCGTGCTGCGGGGTCACTAACCCCCGAAGCTTCGAGCTGCTTCAAAGTAACAAACGTTTGTTTCTATGGCGGCGTTACAGTTTCGTCATGGCGAGCGTTGAAGCGTCTCACTGCTTCTTATCGCTCCCTGATTTATGTCTTATTGTCACTATTTTAACTTTATGACCATTTTTGTTTCTTATAATGAAGTGTCTAACAGACTGTGTGTGTGTGTGTGTGTGTGTGTGTGTGTGTCTGTGTGTGTGTGTGTCCATGTGTGTGCGTGCGTGCAGACACAGCTATGGTTCCCGGCTCGCCGCCGCTGCTCTGTGGAAAAGTATCCAGAGACATCAAGCAGGATCTGGACAAGCTGAGCTTCGACATCAGAGCCAAGAAGCTTCGCTGGTTCTCTGAATGCTTTTCGGTAACGACCTCATTGTTGCGCTGTTTAAGCCGACAGCCCCGCGCTGAGCTGCAGCTGGACAGCCTGAACTGTTTAATGTAATATTAATTATGCAGGTCAGCAGGCTGTCGCTGAGCCGTGTTTCTAATGATTCAGCTCAGTTTTATTTATTCGGCACCAAATCAGGACAAAAGCCAGAGATGAATAATAACTAATGATTTATAAATAAAGTTGACTTTGAATTACTGAGAGGTGACCTGGAAGTATCAGACCAGCCTTTGTGAAAGCAAAGCAGATACATCCCATAATTCATAGCAGCACAGCCTCATAAAGACCGCGCGGTCCTCTTTCCAAGCTTAGAATGATGTCATAGCTCAGTAACATCCTCTCACTGCTGTCATAGAGCTGAAAGCTAAGGTTCGCCGGGGGCGGGGCTTCTTCTGTTATGACCAATGACATTTATCCTTATTAAACGACATGAGGGGAGAGTCTTTGTGATTGGTGCTTTTCTCCTCCTGCCAAGCTTTTCACTGCAGCCTCGTTTGCCTGCTCCTCCCCTCCTCCTCCTGCTCCTCCTCCTCCTGCTCCTCCTCCTCCTGCTCCTCCCCTCCTCCCCTCTTCCTCCTGTTCCTCCTGCTCCTCCCTTCTCCTCCTGTTTCTCCTCCTACTCCTACTCCTCCTCCCCTCCTCCTCCTACTCCTGCTCCTCCTCCTCCTGATCCTCCTCCCCTCCTCCTCCTACTCCTGCTCCTCCTCCTCCTGATCCTCCTCCTCCTGCTCCTCCTCCCCTCCTCCTCCTACTCCTGATCCTCCTACTCCTACTCCTGCTCCTCCTCCTCCTGATCCTCCTACTCCTACTCCTGCTCCTCCTCCCCTCCCCTCCTCCCCCCTCCTCCTCCTGATCCTCCTCCCCTCCCCTCCTCCTCCTCCCCTCCTCCTCCCTTAATCCTCCTCCTCCTCCTGTTCCTCCTACTCCTCCTCCTGCTCCTCCTGCTCCTTCTGCTCCTCCTCCTGCTCCTCCCTTCCTCCTGATCCTCCTACTACTACTCCTCCTCCCCTCCTCCTCCTACTCCTGCTCCTCCTCCTTTTCCTCCTGTTCCTCCTACTCCTGCTCCTCCTTCCCTCCCCTCCTCCTCCTCCCTTACTCATCCCCCTCCTCCTCCGGCTCCTCCTCCTCCTGTTCCTCCTACTCCTACTCCTGCTCCTCCTCCCCTACCCTCCTCCTCCTACTCCTACTCCTCCTGCTCCTTCTGCTCCTCCTCCTGCTCCTCCCTTCCTCCTGTTCCTCCTACTCCTCCTCCCCTCCTCCTCCTTCTGCTCCTGCTCCTCCTCCTGCTCCTCCCTTCCTCCTGTTCCTCCTACTCCTCCTCCCCTCCTCCTCCTTCTGCTCCTGCTCCTCCTCCTACTCCTCCTCCTGCTCCTTCTGCTCCTCCTCCTTCTGCTCCTGCTCCTCCTCCTGCTCCTCCCTTCCTCCTGTTCCTCCTACTTCTCCTGCTCCTCCTCCTCCTCTCCCCTCCTCCTCCTGCTCCTACTCCTCCTGTTCCTCCTACTCCTCCTCCCCTACTCCTGCTCCTCCTGCTCCTCCTGCTCCTGTTCCTACTCCTCCTCCTCCTGTTCCTCCTCCTCCTCCTCTCCCCTCCTCCTCCTGCTCCCTTCCTCCTCCTCCTTCTGCTCCTGCTCCTCTCCCCTCCTCCTTCTCCTGCTCCTCCTCCTCCTTCTCCTCCTCCTCCTGTTCCTTCTCCTGCTCCTCCTCCTCTCCTCCTCCTGCGCCTCCTCCTGTTCCTCCTCCTCCTCCTGCTCCTCCTCCTCTCCCCTCCCCTCCTCCTCCTGCTCCCTTCCTCCTGTTCCTCCTCCTACTCCTACTCCTGCTCCTCCTCATCCTGTTCCTCCTCCTACTCCTCCTCCTGCTCCTCCTCCCCTCCCCTCCTCCTCCTACTCCTACTCCTCCTCCTGCTCCTCCTCCTGCTCCTCCCTTCCTCCTGTTCCTCCTCCTCCTCCTGCTCCTCCTCCTCTCCCCTCCCCTCCTCCTCCTGCTCCCTTCCTCCTGTTCCTCCTCCTACTCCTACTCCTGCTCCTCCTCATCCTGTTCCTCCTCCTACTCCTCCTCCTGCTCCTCCTCCCCTCCCCTCCTCCTCCTACTCCTACTCCTCCTCCTGCTCCTCCTCCTGCTCCTCCCTTCCTCCTGTTCCTCCTACTCCTCCTCCCCTCCTCCTGCTCCTCCTCCTCCCCTACCCTCCTCCTCCTATTCCTCCTCCTCCCCTAATCCTCCTCCTGCTCCTCCTCCTTCTGCTCCTCCCCTCCTCCTCCTACTCCTGCTCTTCCTCCTGTTCCTCCTGCTCCTCCCTTCTCCTCCTGTTTCTCCTCCTACTCCTACTCCTCCTCCCCTCCTCCTCCTACTCCTGCTCCTCCTCCTCCTGATCCTCCTCCCCTCCTCCTCCTACTCCTGCTCCTCCTCCTCCTGATCCTCCTCCTCCTGCTCCTCCTCCCCTCCTCCTCCTACTCCTGATCCTCCTTCTCCTACTCCTGCTCCTCCTCCTCCTGATCCTCCTCCTCCTGCTCCTCCTCCTCTCCCCTCCCCTCCTCCTCCTACTCCTCCTCCTGCTCCTCCTCCCCTCCCCTCCTCCTCCTACTCCTACTCCTCCTCCTCCTCCCCTCCTCCTGCTCCTCCTCCTCCCCTACCCTCCTCCTCCTATTCCTCCTCCTCCCTTAATCCTCCTCCCCTCCTCCTCCTACTCCTGCTCCTCCTCCTCCTGATCCTCCTCCCCTCCTCCTCCTACTCCTGCTCCTCCTCCTCCTGATCCTCCTCCTCCTGCTCCTCCTCCCCTCCTCCTCCTACTCCTGATCCTCCTACTCCTACTCCTGCTCCTCCTCCTCCTGATCCTCCTCCTCCTGCTCCTCCTCCTCTCCCCTCCCCTCCTCCTCCTACTCCTCCTCCTGCTCCTCCTCCCCTCCCCTCCTCCTCCTACTCCTACTCCTCCTCCTGCTCCTCCTTCTCCTCCTCCCCTCCTCCTCCTCCTCCTGCTCATTCTGCTCCTGCTCCTCCTCCTCCTCCTCCTCCTGCTCCTCCTCCCCTCCCCTCCCCTCCTCCTCCTACTCCTCCTCCTCCTGCTCCTCCCTTCCTCCTGTTCCTCCTACTCCTCCTCCCCTCCTCCTGCTCCTCCTCCTCCCCTCCTCCTCCTGCTCCCTTCTTCCTCCTCCTCCTCCTCCTCCTGCTCCTTCTGCTCCTCCTCCTTCTGCTCCTGCTCCTCCTCCTGCTCCTCCCTTCCTCCTGTTCCTCCTACTTCTCCTGCTCCTCCTCCTCCTCTCCCCTCCTCCTCCTTCTCCTACTCCTCCTGTTCCTCCTACTCCTCCTCCCCTACTCCTGCTCCTCCTCCTCCCCTCCTCCTCCTCCTCCCTTACTCATCCCCCTCCTCCTCCGGCTCCTCCTCCTCCTGATCCTCCTACTCCTACTCCTTTTCCTCCTGCTCCTCCTCCTCCTGCTCCTCCTCCTCCTGCTCCTCCCCTCCTCCTCCTCCTCCTGCTCCTCCTCCTGTTCCTCCTGCTCCTACCTTCTCCTCCTGATCCTCCTCCTCCTGCTCCTCCTGCTCCTTCTGCTCCTCCTCCTGCTCCTCCCCTACTCCTTCTCCTGTTCCTCCTCCTCCTGCTCCTACTCCTCCTGCTCCTCCCCTCCTCCTCCTACTCCTTCTCCTCCTCCCCTCCTCCTCCTGCGCCTCCTCCTGCTCCTCCTCTCCCCTCCCCTCCTCCTCCTACTCCTCCTTCTGCTCCTGTTCCTCCTCCTCCTTCTCCTCCTGCTCCTCCTCCTCTCCCCTCCCCTCCTCCTCCTGCTCCCTTCCTCTTGTTCCTCCTCCTCCTCCTCCTGCTCCTCCTCCTCTCCCCTTCCCTCCTCCTCCTACTCCTCCTTCTGCTCCTGTTCCTCCTCCTACTCCTACTCCTCCTACTCCTCCTCCTCCCCTCCTCCTGCTCCTCCTCCTCCTCTCCCCTCCTCCTCCTGCTCCTCCTTCTCCTCCTCCTCCTGTTCCTCCTCCTCCTCCTCCTCCTGTTCCTCCTCCTCCTCCTCCTCCTCCTGCTCCTCCTGCTCCTGCTCCTCCTCCTTCCTGATCAAACAGAGATCCGGACAGAGTGAAATCTGTTTTCATATTTACAGATTATTATTATTACAGATGTTACAGATTTTAAAACTACTTCCTGGTTTATTTGGAGTCTTCGCTGTGAGATCTCCTCTTCCTGTTCCTCCTCCTCCTCCTCCTCCTCCTCCTGCTCGTCCTGCAAACGCAGCAGCAGTAAAGCCAGAGAACATCATGTTAGCAGGACGCGTGTCCACAGTGTGTGGTGGAGAGAGGCTGGATTACTGGTCTGATTAAACATGTTTGAACACATCAACGTGCTGGTTTTTACACGTGTGTGTCTGTGTGTGTGTGCGTGTGCGTGTGTGTGTGTGTGTGTGTGTGTGTGTGTGGCAGCCTCCAGGTGGCAGCAGTAACCTGTGGGACCTGGTGTCAGTGATTAACGGCCAGGACGACTCGCTGCTCCCAGCCAGCTACAGCAAAGGAGTGATGCACATGAAGCACCTGCTCAAGTTTAAAACCGTGAGTCCTGATTGGTCCTTTCACTGTCACAGCTGACGTAGCGTGCACAGTCACCGCCACACCTGTTCCTGCTTGAGTTGTGATCCAGCAGCAGACTGTTGCCTCATGCTCCTGCAGCTGCAGGCGTGCAGCTCGTCTCTATCTGCTGCAACGATTTGCCCCAGCACATCAGACAACATTTAATTCTAATGATCATTTTCTAGCCTCAGCTTTTGTTTTCTTCCAGTCTGAAGCTCAGGAGCTGACCATCGTGAAGATGTCCAAATTCGGAGGAGGAATCGGAGCGCCGAGCAAAGAGGAGCGGCTGAAGGAAGCCGCGGATATCCATCTGAGGCTGGGACAGACCCAACGATACTGTGAGCTGATGGTGGAGCTGGGACAGGTGTGTGTGTGTGTGTGTGTGTGTGTGTGTGTGTGTGTGTGTGTGAACGCACTGTTCCAATGAAATTTTGACTAAAACAAAAAGAAGAGTTTGAGTGAGCGGTGATGTGAGTGTTTTGTGTGTTTCAGTGGGAGAAAGCGTTGTCTGTGGCGCCGGGAGTCTCCATGAAGTACTGGAAGAAGCTCATGCAGAGGTAACACCGAGCGTCTGTGGATCTGCTCGTTTCTGACATGAAAGCTGCACTTAATGTTTTCTGACTCAATGAGTGCGCTGAGGTCGACTGTTTGTAAGGTTTAAGGCGATCGTGCGTCCATGACGTGTTTAAGTGTTTAAGTGCAGCGAGTCCCGGCTCATTTCCTGCTGCCGAGGCCACAAAGGTCACGATAAATAAACGGTTTATAAGGTTTATCGAGTCTCACATTCCTGCTCCACACGCTTCACATCAGCCTGTGCTCGTGGCAGGAGAGCGGACCAGCTGATGGCCGAGGATAATGACGACGCCATCCCGTACTGCGTCGCCACGGGAGACATCAAAAAGCTGGTGACGTTCTTCAGTGGGAGAGGACAGCTGCTGGAGGCCTTACTGATCGCACAGGTACAAAGATCACACCAACACGGACGCATCAGCTGTGACGAGGGACGCACACGTGACAACATCCTAACCATGAATGTTTTTAGGGAGCGTGTGAGGGGAACATACGTGCTCCTCAAAGCTCTTCAGCCAACCACACGACTAATGACGTGGA